>NC_041383.1:773529732-773564280 GCF_002162155.2 Triticum dicoccoides
GTGGGCCTCCTCCAGTAGTTATTGCTCCAGTATTCAAGAATTCTAGTTGCCGACATTCTCCCTCTTTGTGTAAAGCTTGCATGTTATAAGAGAAAATGCATTAGGAATACTCGAAAAAGCATTATTATGCATAGAAACATTATAAATAATAGTAGGAAAACATGATGCAAAATGGACGTATCAACTCCCCCAAGCTTAGACCTCGCTTGTCCTCAAGCGAAAACCGAAATCAAAAACATGTCCACATGCTTAAAGAGAGAGAGAGAGGTGTCGATAAAAACAAAATACGGACACAGAAGCACCATGCATATTATTATATCAGCAACCAACTTTATCATATAACTTCTCATGAACAAGTAACAATTCATCACAGCATCGAAGTATAAAGCATAAACTCGATTGGAAACCAACAAACTATGTTCTCAGTCAACTTTGCAACTACAATTCATCATCTTTTTAGGAAGGGTCACGTATCGGAGCCTTTTTTGGCAAGTCCACATACTCAACCATCATATAGTCTTCTATGATTGCTAACACTCACCGCATACACATGAGCAAAAGGTTTCAACTGAACACATAGAAAGATAAGCGCTTATAGTTTTGCCTCCCAACGTATTCACCTCAAGTGTGATGTCAACAATAATAACAATTGCCCACCCATATTCAATTGTATATATGTGCCTAGATTTTTCGTAACCACATGGTGCTTGCAAAAAGTGGAAATAAAAAGGAATAGAGAAGAATACTTTGACTCTTGCATAAAAGTAAATACATAAAAGTAAAAGATATGCCCTTCATAGAGGGAAGCAGAGGTTGCCATGCGCTTTTTTGTTGTATGCTCAATCTCTTAGTGCAAAATAACATCATGTTATATTGCCCCTTGTGATAGCAACCTTTATTATGCAGTCTGTCGCTTTTATTATTTTGCCATCACAAGTTTGTACAAGGCTCAATTTTCTCTTACTCTAAATGATCTAACACATTTAGAAGCAAATTTTATTGCCTTATTGCACCGATGACAACTTACTTGAAGGATCTTACTCAATCCATAGGTAGGTACGGTGGACTCTCAAAACAAGATTTTGGGTTTAAGGGTTTTGGAAGCACAAGTAGTATCTGTACTTAGTGCGGAATTTTTGGCTGGCAAAGATATTGAGCAAGCACCACATGTTAAAGGATCTATTACAATATAACTTATATGTGAATATGAACAAGTATAAATCATTATGTTGTCTTCCTTGTTCGATGTCAACAATTTTGGCATATAATATTTTGATGGGGGCTCACAATCATAAAAGATGTCCAAGATAGTGTATTTGCATGTGAATCTTCTCTTCCCTTATTAATTCTTTCATGAATTGCATCATTGACCAATGCTATGTTTGTCAATCTTCAATAAATTTTACCACTTATACTCTTCCATCTGTGATGTCATTACTTACCATAAGATTAGCATATGATCTTTTTCATTTATTTCCCTTTATTTTTATTGAAACATAAAAGTAAGGAAAGAAAAACATAAATTAAACTTTATTATATATCTCGAACACTATTACATAGATAGATCACTATGCAAACACTCGAATAGAAAGGATCAAACTAAACTTTTATTCAACTAAATCATAGGATAACTAAAGATGGAACTAAAATAGATAAAGTCGAAGACAGTGGTGGTCATACGATACCGGGACACCTCCCCCAAGCTTGGCACAAGCCAAGAGGAGTGTCCATACCATAAACTCAAGTCTCATTTGGCGATGAAGAAGGTGGTGGTGGTGATGAGGTTGTAGCGATCTTCTTCCTCAACTTATGCCTAAGGATGGAATTTTCCTCCCTCAATTTACCGATCTCCTGCTCAAGATTTAATCTTTTTTTTGCATAATTCCTGCTTATTTTCCCGCAAGAGACGAAAAGGGATAAACTGGATCTTAGGTATCTTTGCTTTACTAGGGAGACTTGACTTCTTGAACTCCACGTGCATGTCCCCATGTTGGGGAAATGGAACTTCATCTTCATCTGAGCTTGTCTCTTCTTTCCCTTTCGGTTCATAGTCTTGTTCTTCCTCTGTGGTCCAACCATAATGTTCCATATCTCCGTAAACTTTGGGTTTCACGGTATAATCAGTAACATAGCTCTCACCCTCTGAGTCTTGAGATGACATATTTTCCGATCTGTCAGGAAAATAGCAAGAAAGAAGAATAGAAGATCTCTCCGTGATATGGTGGTAAATGCGTTCGGTGGGTATATAAAGATTTTTTATCTTGGGAAACAAGCAAACTGGAGGAAAATGGAGTCGGCAAGGTTCCCGAGGTGGGCACAACCCACCTGGGCATGCCAGGGGGCCCATGCGCGCCCTGGTGTCTTGTGCCCCCCCTTGGGTGCCTTCCTGGTTGTTTCTTATTTTCCTAATTTTTGTAATATTCCAAAACTAACGAAAAATATTTTTGCGGATTTTTTGGAGTCTGTTTACTTACCTATCACATACCTCCTTTTTCCCGGTTATTCTAGAGTGTTCTGGAATGTTTATTTTATGTGTTCCTCCAGTGTCATTGTTTGGATAATATTGCTTTTAACATTAATAGGCGTACCTGAGTTATAATGCTTAATTCTTTGCTCATTCACAACCTTCGGGTTAGTACCTTCAGATTTATTTATTTAATAACTCCAGAGCGATAAACCTCCTGGATGATATATGGTCCTTCCCATTTAGAGAGAAGTTTTCCTACAAAGAATCTGAAATGAGAGTTGTATAAAAGAACATATTCTCCAACTTTGAATTCCCGCTTTTGGATTCTTTTGTGATGCCATCTTTTAACTTTTTATTTAAATAAATTGGTATTTTCATAGGCTTGGGTTCTCCATTCATCTAATGAGCTAATATCAAATAACCACTTTTCACCAGCATTGAAATCGTAGTTGAGTTCTTTAATTGCCCAATATGCTTTATGTTCTAACTCAAGAGGCAAATGACAAGCTTTTCCATAAACCATTTTATAAGGAGACATACCCATAGGATTTTTATATGCTATTCTGTAGGCCCAAAGTGCATCATCCAATTTCTTAGACCAATTCTTTCGGGACCTATTAACAATATTTTGTAATATTAATTTTATTTCTCTATTGCAAAGTTCAACTTTACCACTAGATTGAGGATGATAGGGTGATGCAATTCTATGGTTAACATCATATTTAGCAAGCATTTTACGGAAAGCACCATGAATAAAATGAGAACCACTATCAATAATATCTAGGGACTCCAAACCTTGGGAAAATAACTTCTTTAAGCATTTTAATGGAAGTGTTATGATCAACACTAGTAGTTGGAATAGCTTCTACCCACTTAGTGACATAATCAACGGCAACCATAATGTGTGTATACCCATTAGAGGAAGGAAAATGTCCCATGTAGTCAAAACCCCAAACATCAAATGGTTCAACAGCAAGTGAATAATTCATAGGCATCTCTTGACGCTTACCGATATTACCAATTATTTGGCATTCATCACAAGATAAAACAAACTTACGGGCATCCTTGAAGAGAGTAGGCCAGTAAAAACCAGATTGCAATACCTTGTGAGCAGTTCTATCTCCCGCATTATGCCCTCCATAAGCTTCGAAATGACATTTCCATAGGATTTGTCCCTGGTCATGCTCAGGTACGCAACGTCTAATAATACCATCTACTCCTTCTTTATAAAGATGTGGGTCATCCCAAAAGTAGTGTCTTAAATCATAGAAGATTTTTTTTCTTTTGTTGGTATGTGAAACTAGGCGATATATATTTAGCAACAATGTAATTGGCATAGTCAGCATAACAAGGAGTGTTATGAGAAACATTTATTGCAGCTAATTGTTCATCAGGAAAACTATCATCGATAGGTAGTGGGTCATCAATGATATTCTCTAACCTAGACAAGTTATCAGCTACGGGGTTCTCGGCTCCTTTTCTATCAGCGATATGTAAATCAAATTCTTGTAATAAGAGAACCCACCTAATGAGTCTTGGTATAGCATCTTTCTTTTCCATAAGATATTTAATATCAGTAGATCGGTGTGAATAGTAACTTTAGAATCAACAATGTATAATCTAAATTTATCAAAAGCAAACACAACTGCTGAAAATTCTTTCTCAGTAGTAACATAATTTCTTTGGGCACTGTCCATAGTTTTGCTAGCATAATGGATAACATTTAATTTCTTATCAACTCTTTGTCCTAGAAAAGTACCAACAGAATAATCACTAGCGTCACACATAATTTCAAAAGGCAAGTTCCAATCAGGTGATTGAACAATAGGTGCAGAAATTAAGGCTTTCTTAAGTGTTTCAAAGGCTTCTACACAATCATCATAAAAATGGAACATCCTTTTGTAAAAGATTTATAAGAAGCCTAGAAATTTTATAGAAGTCTTTAATAAGTCTCCTATAGAAACCAACATGACCAAGGAAACTACGAATACCTTTAATTTCCCTAGGTCATGGAATTTTCTCAATTGCATCAATTTTAGCTTTATCCACCACAATACCTCGTTCAGAAATTTATGTCCCAATACAACACCTCCACCTTTATTTACCATAAAGTGGCACTTCTCCCAATTCAAGACAAAATTAGTTTGCTCACATCTCTGCAAAACTTGATCAAGGTTGCTTAAGCAATCATCAAAAGAAGTTCCGTAAATGGAAAAATCATCCATGAAAACCTCAACAATCTTTTCACAAAAATCAGAGAATATAGCAGTCATGCATCTTTGAAAGGTAGCAGGTGCATTGCATAAACCAAAAGGCGTACATCTATAAGCATAACTTCCAAAAGGACAAGTAAAGGTGGTTTTCTCTTGATCAGGTTGTGAAATAGGTATTTGAGAAAAACCAGAATATCCATCAAGAAAACAAAAGTGTGTGTGCTTAGATAATCTTTCTAGCATTTGATAAATAAAAGGCAAAGGGTAGTGATCTTTTCAAGTTGCTTTATTTAATTTTCTAAAATCAATAACCATTCTATAGACAGTGACAATTCTTTGTGGAATAAGTTCATTCTTATCATTAGGAACAACAGTAATACCTCCTTTCTTAGGGACACAATGAACAGGACTTACCCATCTACTATCAGCTATGGGATAGATTATACCTACTTCCAAAAGCATTAGTATTTCAGTTCTTACCACTTCTTTCATCTTAGGATTCAATAGTCGTTGGTGATCAACAACGGGTTTAGCATCATGTTCCATATTAATCTTGTGCTAACAGAGAGTGGGATTAATGCCCTTAAGATCATCAGGAGTATATCCAATAGCAGCTCGGTGCTTCTTTAGAATTTTCAATAATCTTTCTTCTTCATGTTCTGAAAGTTTAGCACTAATAATAATAGGATATATCTTTTTCTCATCAAGATAAGCATATTTCAAAGTGTTAGGCAATTGTTTTAATTCAAACAAAGGATCACCTTTAGGTGGAGGAGGACCTCCTAGAGTTCCAATAGGCAAACTGTGTTTAAGCAGAGGTCGTTGTTCAAAGAAGATCTTATCTATCTCATTTCTTTCATGCATGCATACCATTTCATGGTCTAGCAAATAAAATTCTAGTGGATCAGTAGGAGGTACGGCAATAGAAGCAAGACCAATCATTTCATCCTTACTTGGCAATTCTTTCTTATGAGGTTGTCTATTAAACTTGGAGGAATTAAATTTATGAGACTCATCACCAAAGCTAACACCGACAGTTTGTTTATGACAATCTATAGTGGCATTGACAGTGTTCAAGAAAGGTCTACCAAAGATAATGGGACGGAAGTTATCTTGTGGGGAACCAAGAACAAGAATATCAGTAGGATATTTTGTTTTCCCACACAAGACTTCAACATCTCTAACAATCTCGAGTGGTGTGATGGTGTCTCTATTAGAAAATTTAATAGTAACATCTATGTCCTCAATTTCAGCGGGTGCTATGTCATTCATAATTTCTTGGTATAAGGTAAAAGGAATAGCACTCACGCTAGCACCTACATCACATAAACCATGATAACAGTGATCTCCTATTTTGACTGAGACAACAAGCATGCCAACAACAGGTCTATGTTTATCTTTTTCATTGGGTTTTAGCAATTCTAGCCACTTCATCCCAGAAGTAAATAACATGCCCATCAATATTTTCTGCCAAGGGATCTTTAACCATAGCAACACTAGGTTCTACTTTAATTTGTTTAGCAGGTTTAGGTGTTCTAGTATTGCTTTTGCGAACCACATTTGAAACTTTAGCATGTTCCTTTATCCTAACAGGGAAGGGTGGTTTTTCAATATATGTAGTAGGCACAACCGGGTCAACATTGTAGATAATAGTTTCATCTTTAGCCATTACCGGTCCTTTAATTTCTTCTTTAATAGGGGGGGGGTGATATTTAAACCACTTCTCCTTAGGGAGGTCAACGTGAGTAGAAAATGATTCATAGAAAGAGGCTATTATCTCAAAGTCAAGTCCATATTTAGTGCTAAACTTTTGAAAGGCATCGGTATTCATAAAAGATTTAACACAATCAAACTTAAGCTTAATACCTGACTCTTTACCTTCATCGAGTTCCCAATCTTTAGAGTTGCGTTTAAATCTTTCTAAAAGATCCCACCTGAATTCAATTGTCTTCTTCACAAAAGAACCAGTACAAGAAGTATCGAGCATGGATCCATCATCACGAGAAAGCCGGGAATACAAATTCTGAATAATAATTTCTCTTGAGAGCTCATGATTGGGGCATGAATATAACATTGACTTAAGCCTCCCCCAAGCTAGAGAGACACTTTATCCTTTACGAGGCCAAAAATTATATATGTAATTCCGATCATGATGAACTAGATGCATAGGATAAGTTTTTTGGTGAAATTCCAATTTCAGTCGATTCCAGTTCCAAGATCCAATATCATCGCATAGCCTATACCATATCAATGCCTTTCCCTTCAAAGATAAAGGGAAAACCTTCTGCTTAGCTTCATCTCCGGATAAACCTGCAAGCTTAAGTAATCCAAAAATTTCATCCACATATATTAAGTGCATATCAGGATGTTCAGTTCCATCTGCCGCATAAGGATTAGCTAGCAGTTGTTCTATCATACCTGAAGGAATTTCATAAGCGATATTTTCAATAGGTATAGTAGGTTGAAGGGCAACTAATTTTGGTTTCGGTCGAGGTGAAGATGCCCCGAACAAACACCTCAAATGATGGTTCTCCATAGTAACAAGTGACAATAAATTTCAGCACGTAGTAATAATTTTTCCTTACCAAGAGCGCTTCACTCCCCGGCAACGGCGCCAGAAAAGAGCCTTGATGACCCACAAGTATAGGGGATCAATCGTAGTCCTTTCGAGAAGTAAGATTGTCGAACCCGACGAGGAGAATAAGGAAATGACAAGTGGTTTTTTAGCAAGGTAATCTCTGCAAGCACTGGAATTGTCGGTAACGAGTAGTCTGATAGCAAGATAATTTATAATGAGCAAGTAATGGAAATGATAAATAAAGTGCAGCAAGGTAGCCCAATTCTTTTGTGCCAAAGGATAGGTGATACTTCCATTTTGCATCATGCTTTTATATCAATATTTATTGCATTATGGGCTGTTATTACACATTATATCTCCATACTTAGCGCTATTCTCTCTTATTTTACAAGGTTTACCATGAAGAGGAGGAATGCCGGCAGCTGGAATTATGGCTGGAAAAGGATCAAATGTTGGAAACCTATTTTGCACAACTCCAAAAGTCTGGAAACTCCACGAAACAACTTTTTGGATTTAATAAGAATTTATGAGCGAAAGAAATAGGCCAGGGGGCCCACACCCAGTCCAGGAGATAGGGGGTGCGCCCCTCCTATAGGGTGCGGCCCCCTATCTCCTGGGCCCCCTGGTGGGCCTCCGACGTCCATCTTCTGCTATATCATCACTTTTACCCTGGAAAGAATCGTGGGCAAGCTTACGGGACGAAACTCTGCCGCCACGAGGTGGAACCTTGGCGGAATCAATCTAGGGCTCTGGCGGAGCTGTTCTGCCTGGGACACTTCCCTCCGGGAGGGGGAAATCATCACCAACGTCATCACCAATGATCCTCTCATCGGGAGGGGGTCAATCTCCATCAACATCTTCACCAGCACCATCTCCTCTCAAAACCCTAGTTCATCTCTTGTATCCAATCTTGTATCAAAACCACAAATTGGTACCTGTGGGTTGCTAGTAGTGTTGATTACTCCTTGTAGTTGATGCTAATTGGTTTACTTGGTGGAAGATCATATGTTCAGATCCTTTATGCATATTATTACTCCTCTGATTATGAACATGAATATGCTTTGTGAGTAGTTACATTTGTTCCTGAGGACATGGGTGAAGTCTTGCTATTAGTAGTCATGTGAATTTGGTATTCATTCGATATTTTGATGAGATGTATGTTGTCTTTCTTCTAATGGTGTTATGTGAACATCGACTACATGACACTTCACCATTATTTGGGCCTAGAGGAAGGCATAGGGAAGTAATAAGTAGATGATGGGTTGCTAGAGTGACAGAAGCTTAAAACCCTAGTTTATGCGTTGCTTCGTTAGGGGTTGATATGGACCCATATGTTTAATGATGTGGTTAGGTTTACCTTAATACTCCTTTTTGTAGTTGCGGATGCTTGCAATAGGGGTTAATCATAAGTGGGATGCTTGTCCATGTTAGGGCAGTACCCAAGTGCCGGTCCACTCACATATCAAATTATCAAAGTACCGAACGTGAATCTTACGAACGTGATGAAAACTAGCTTGACGATAATTCCCAATGTGTCCTCGGGAGCTCCTTCTTCATTATTAGAATTTGTCCACACTTATCCTTTGCTACATAAAGGATTGGGCCACCTTGCTGCACTTTATTTACTTTATTTACTTTTTCCTCGTTACTATTTATCTTATCACAAAACTATCTATCACCTACTATTTCAGTGCTTGCAGAGAAAACCTTACTGAAAACCGCTTATCATTTCCTTCTGCTCCTCGTTGGGTTCGACACTCTTACTTATCGAAAGGACTACGATAGATCCCCTATACTTGTGGTTCATCAAGACTCTTTCCTGGCGCCGTTGTCGGGGAGTGCAGCGCTTTTGGTGAGTGGAACTTGGTAAGGAAACATTTATATAGTGTGCTGAAATTTTCTGTTACTTGTCACTATGGAAACTAATCCTTTGAGGGGCTTGTTTGGGGTATCTTCACCCCAACCAGAAGAGCAAAGAGATGCTCCTCAACCTACTGAACTTGAGATTCCTTCGGGTATGATAGAAAAACTGCTAGCTAATCCTTTTGCAGGAGACGAAACATTGCATCCCGATTTACACCTTATCTTTGTGGATGAAGTTTGTGGATTATTTAAGCTTGTAGGTATTCCTGATGATGTTGTCAAAAGGAAGGTCTTCCCTTTATCTTTGAAGGGAGATGCAATGACATGGTATAGGCTACGTGATGATACGAGATATTGGAATTATAAGCGATTGAAGTTAGAATTTCACCCGAAGTTCTATCCGATGCATCTTGTTCATCGTGATCGTAATTACATATATAATTTCTAGCCTCACGAAGGAGAAAGCATTGCTCAAGCTTGGGGTAAGTCAATGTTGTATTCATGCCCCAATCATGAGCTCTCTCGGGAAATGATTATTCTGAATTTTTATGCTCGGATTTCTCTTGATAATCGCAACTTGCTCGATACTTCCTGTGCTAGTTCCTATATGCGGAAGACTATTGATTTCAAATGGGACTTATTGGAAAGAATTAAATGCAACTCTGAAGATTGGGGTTCCGACGATGGTAAGGAGTCAGGTATGACACCTAAGTTCGATTGTGTTAAATCTTTTATGGATACCGATGCTTTCTGTGGATTTAGCTCTAAGTATGGACTTGACTATGAGATAGTAGCTACCTTTTGTGAAACTTTTGCTACTCACGTTGATCTCCATAAAGAGAAGTGGTTTAAATATAATCCTCCTGTTGAAGTGAAAGTAGTTGCACCTATTACAGTCGAAGAGAAGACTATTACATATAGTGATCCTATTATTCCTACTGCTTATGTCGAAAAACCTCCTTTTCCTGTTAGGATAAAAGATCATGCTAAAGCTTCGACTGTTGTTCGTAAGAGTAATACTAGGACTTATATACCTCCTGAGCAAATTAATGTTGAACCTGGTATTGCTATGATTAAAGACCTCTTGGATGAGGACTTAGATGGGCATGTTATCTCTTTCTTGGGTGAAACTGCTAATATTGCTAGACCCGATACTAAGACACGTAGACCTGTTGTAGGTACGCCTGTTATTTTTGTTAAAATAGGAGATCGTTGTTATCATGGCTTATGCGATATGGGTGCTAGTGCTAGTGCGATACCTTATGATCTTTATTAAGAAATTATGCATGATATTGCACCTATTGAATTAGTAGACATTGATGTTACTATTAAGCTTGCTAATAGGGACACCATTAAACCTATTGGGATTGTTAGAGATGTTGAAGTCTGGTGTGGGAAGATTAAATACCCTGCTGATTTTCTTATTCTTGGTTCCCCACAAGATGATTTTTGTCCCATTATTTTTGGTAGACCCTTCTTGAATACTGCTAGTGCTAAGATTAATTGTGAAAAGAATATTGTCACTGTTGGCATAGATGGTATGTCTCATGAGTTTAATTTCACTAAGTTTAGTAGACAACCTCGTGAAAGGGAACCACCCAGTAAGGATGAAATTATTGGTCTTGCTTCCATTGCTGTTCCTCCGACTGATCTGTTAGAACATTATTTGTTAGACCGTGAAAATGATATGTTTATGAAGGAAAGGGAAGAAATAGATGAAGTGTTCCTTAAACAAGAACCTATGCTAAAACATAACCTTCCCGTTGAAATTCTTGGGGATCCCCCTCCACCCAAGGGTGATCCTGTGTGTGAACTCGAACCATTACCTGATAATCTTAAGTATGCTTATCGTGATGAAAAAGAAATATATCCTATTATTATTAGTGCTAACCTTTCAGAGAAAGAAGAAGAAAGATTATTGAAAACTCTAAAGAAGCACCGAGCTGCTATTGGATATACTCTGGATGATCTTAAGGGCATTAGTCCCACATTATGTCAACACAAAATTTCAGAGGAGAAAGATGCCAAACCAGTTAGAGATCCTCAAAGACGATTAAATCCCAAAATGAAGGAAGTGGTAAGAAAGGAGATTCCAAAGCTCCTTGAGGCAGGTATTATTTATCCTGTTGCTGATAGTGAATGGGTAAGCCCTGTCCATTGTGTCCCTAAAAAGGGAGGTATTACCGTTGTTCCTAATGATAAAGATGAATTGACCACGCAAAGAATTATTATCGGTTGGTAATTGATTTCTGTAAGTTAAATAAAGCCACTAAGAAAGATCATTACCCTTTATCTTTTATTGATCAAATGCTAGAAAGACTATCCAAACACACACATTTTTGCTTTCTAGATGGTTATTTTGGCTTCTCTCAAATACATGTGTCCGCGAAGGATCAATCTAAAACTACTTTTACTTGCCCTTTTGGTACTTTTGCTTATAGACGTATGCCTTTTGGTTTATGTAATGCACCTGCTACCTTTCAAAGATGCATGATGGCTATATTTTCTGATTTTTGTGAAAAGATTTGTGAGGTATTCATGGACGATTTCTCCGTCTAAGGATCCTCTTTTGATGATCGTTTGAGCAACCTTGATCGAGTTTTGTAGAGATGTGAAGACACTAGTCTCGTCCTGAATTGGGAAAAGTGTCACTTTATGGTTAATGAAGGCATTGTCTTGGGGCACAAGATCTCCGAGAGAGGTATTGAAGTTGATAAAGCCAAAGTTGATGCTATTGATAAGATGCCATGTCCCAAGGACATAAAGGTATAAGAAGTTTCCTTGGTCATGCCGGCTTTTATAGGAGGTTCATTAAGGACTTCTCTAAAATCTCTAGGCCTTTGACTAATTTATTGCAAAAAGATATTCCTTTTGTCTTTGATGATGATTGTGTAGAAGCATTTGAAACACTTAAGAAAGCCTTGATCACTGCACCTATTGTTCAGCCACCTGATTGGAATTTACCTTTTGAAATTATGTGCGATGCTAGTGATTATGTTGTAGTTGCTGTTTTAGGGCAAAGAGTCGATAAGAAATTGAATGTTATCCAGTATGCTAGTAAGACTCTTGATACTGCCCAGAGAAACTATGCTACTACTAAAAAAGTGTTCTTAGCAGTTGTGTTTGCATGTGATAAGTTTAGACCTTATATTTTTGATTCCAAAGTTACTATTCACACTGATCATGCTGCTATTAAATATCTTATGGAAAATAAATATGCTAAGCCTAGACTCATTAGATAGGTTCTCTTGCTCCAAGAATTTGACTTGCATATTATTGATAGAAAGGGAGCTGAGAACCCCGTTGCAGACAACTTGTCTAGGTTAGAGAATGTTCTTGATGACCCACTGCCTATTAATGATTGTTTTCCTGATGAACAATTAGCGGTTGTCACTGCTTCTCGTACTGATCCTTGGTATGCTGATTATGCTAATTACATTGTTGCTAAATATATACCGCCTAGTTTCACATACCAGCAAAATAAAAAGTTCTTTTATGATTTAAGACATTACTTCTGGGTTGATCCACACCTTTATAAAGAAGGAGTAGATGCTATTATTAGACGTTGTGTTCCTGAGCATGAACAGGAACAAATCCTACGCAAGTGTCACTCTGAATCCTATGGAGGACACCACGCTGGAGATAGAACTGCACACAAGGTACTACAATATGGTTTTTATTGGCCTACTCTTTTCAAAGATGCTCATAAGTTTGTCTTATCTTGTGATGAATGTCAAAGAATAGGTAACATTAGTAGACGTCAAGAAATGCCTATGAATTATTCTCTTGTTATTGAACACATTTGATATTTGGGGCTTTGATTATATGGGACCTTTTCCTGCCTCCAATGGTTATACACATATTCTAGTTGCTATTGATTACGTTACTAAGTGGGTAGAAGCTATTCCAACTAGTAATGCTGATCATAACACTTCTATTAAAATGCTTAACGAAGTTGTTTTTCCGAGGTTTGGAGTCCCTAGATATATTATGACTGATGGTGGTTCACACTTTATTCATGGTGCTTTCCGTAAGATGCTTGCTAAGTATGATGTCAATCATATAATCGCATCTCCTTATCACCCGCAGTCTAGTGGTCAAGTAGAGTTGAGCAATAGAGAGCTCAAATTAATTTTGCAAAAGACTGTGAATAGATCTAGAAAGAATTGGGCCAAAAAACCTGATGATGCATTATGGGCCTATAGAACTGCATACAAAAATCCTATGGGTATGTCTCCATACAAGATGGTTTATGGAAAAAGCGTGTCATTTACCTCTTGAACTTGAACATAAAACATATTGGGCTATCAAAGAGCTCAATTATGACTTCAAACTTGCCGGTGAGAAAGGGTTATTTGATATTAGCTCACTTGATGAATGGAGAACCCAAGCCTATGAGAATGCCAAGCTTTTCAAAGAAAAAGTCAAACGCTGGCATGATAAGAGGATACAAAAGCGTGAGTTTAATGTAAGAGATTATGTGTTATTGTTCAACTCTCGTTTAAGATTTTTTGCAGGAAAACTTCTCTTAAAATGGGAAGGTCCCTATGTTATCGAGGAGGTCTATCATTCTGGTGCTATAAAAATCAACAACTTCGAAGGCACAAATCCGAGGGTGGTACACGGTCAAAGAATTAAACATTATATTTCAGGTAATCCTATCAATGTTGAAGCTAATATTATTGAAACCATAACCCCTGAGGAATACATAAGAGACACTTTCCAGAATGTTCCAGACTCCGAAAAGGCATAGGTACGTGGTACAGTAAGTAAACCGACTCCAAAACAACTCTAATGGCAACTTTTATCAGTTTTGGATTATTTAAGAATTTTAGGAAGAAAGAAGTAGTCCGAAAGGGACACGAGGCTCCCACGAGAGAGGTGGCCGGCCCCCCTGTAGGGCGAACCCCCTGTCTCGTGGGCACCTCGTGTCCCTCCTGGACTCTGTTTTCTTATATGTTACGTATTTTGGTCGGTAAAAATTCATTATATATACTCCCAAAGGTTTTGACCACCGTATCACGCAAATATCCTCTGTTTTCGTTTCGAGTTGTTTCCGTTACAGATTTAGGGCACCATGACTTCTCCCTCCTCCAACAACGAAGACAAGGATGCTTGGCTATTAAAGATAGAGTTGAAAAGAGAGGAACCTGGAGCAATCAACAAGGATGAAGGGATCAAGAAGGCCATGGAGGTTCAAGCTCCGGTGGTGAAAGAAGAAGACATCCCTCAACCTTTACCTAACCTTTTTACTCCAACAAAGATTGAAGCTTTCAAGATGATTGAGTGAGCTCGCATACAGAACAAGTATCTCACACAAGAGAATATTTTGTTGAAGGATCATATTGCTGGGCTCAAGGGCATTATCCTCAAGTTGGAGGAGCTTTTACGCTCGATGTGCGACCAGCCTACATCATCAACAACTCCTACTTCACCACCTCCGAAGAAATAATCACATGGTTATGGGCACTCCCTTTGGCAACTGCCAAGCTTGGGGGAGGTGCCCCGGTATCGTATCACCATCACACTCTTATCCTTACCGTTTTATTTAGTTCGATCCTTTCAGTAGTATCTTGATCTAGTAGATTGAAGTTTTGATATCAAGTAGTTTTGATTTTGCATTGTAATCTCTTTATGTAATCGAGTCCGTGTGCTATCTATAATAAAGATTAGTGTTGAGTCAAGGGCTTTGCTATGTTACTATGATCTTGAGAAAGTAGAAAGAACAAAAGAGTTCATATTGATCTTATGGATAGTGATAACTTCACACATAGAAAGTATGAGGCATAAAAATTGTTGAGAGTTGATGAACGTAGCCTTGGTCATCGTTGCAATTAATAGGAAGTGATAAGGAAAGAGGGGTTCACATATAAATATATTATCTTGGACATATTTTATGATTGTGAAGCACTCATTAAGTATGACATGCTAAAAGAGTTGACGTTGGACAAGGAAGACAACGTAATGGTTTATGTTTTCCGACATCTCAATTAAAGTATATTGTCATTGACCTTCCAAACATGTTGAGCTTGCCTTTCCCCCTCTTGCTAGCCAAATTCCTTGCACCAAGTAGAGATACTACTTGTGCTTCCAAATATCCTTAAACCCAGTTTTGCCATGAGAGTCCACCATACCTACCTATGGATTGAGTAAGATCCTTCAAGTAAGTTGTCATCGGTGCAAGCAATAAAAATTGCTCTCTAAATATGTATGAATTATTTGTGCAGAGAAAATAAGCTTTGTACGAACTTGTTGTGGAAGTAATAAAAGTGACAGACTGCATAATAAAGGTCCACATACAAGGGGCAATATAAAGTGACGTTCTTTCGCACTAAGATTTTATGCATCAACCCTAAACGCGCATGACAACCTCTGCTTCCCTCTATGAAGGGCCTATGTTTTACTTTATGTTTTTACCTCATGCTTTAGTCAAGGTTATGCTCACCTTTCCCTTCTTATTTTTATCCTTTGGCAAGCTCCTCGTGTTTGAAAGATCATGATATATATATCCAATTGGATGTAAGTTGGCATAGGCTATTATTGTTGACATCACCTAAAGGTGAATACGTTGGGAGGCAACACCATAAGCCCCTATCTTTCTCAGTGTCCGGCTGAAACTCTATAACCACAAGTATTGCATGAGTGTTAACAATTATAGGAGACTACGAGATAGTTGAGTATGTGAGCTTGCTGAAAAGCTCTATTATTGACTCTTTCTGATGTTACGATAAATTGCAATTGCTTCAATGACTGAGATTATAGTTTGTTTGTTCCCAATGAAGTTTATGAACCATACTTGACATTGTGAATTGTTTATTACTTGAGCATAGGAAATTATATGACAAAATCCATATATGTTGCTGTTATTAGAATGATCATGATGCCCTCATGTCCGTATTTTATTTTTATCGACACCTCTATCTCTAAACATGTGGACATATTTTTTGATTTCGGCTTCCGCTTGAGGACAAGCGAGGTCTAAGCTTGGGGGAGTTGATACGTCCATTTTGCATCATGCTTTTATATCAATATTTATTGCATTATGGGATGTTATTACACATTATATCTCAATACTTATGGCTATTCTCTCTTATTTTACAAGGTTTACCATGAAGAGGGGGAATGACGGCAGTTGGAATTCTGGCTGGAAAAGGAGCAAACGTTGGAAACCTATTCTGCACAACTCCAAAAGTCCGGAAACTCCACGAAACAACCTTTTGTAGTTAATAAGAATTTATGAGCGAAAGAAATAGGCCAGGGGGCCCACACCCTGTCCAGGAGAGAGCCCCCCCCCTAGAGGGCGCGACGCCCTATCTCGTGGGCCCCCTGGTGGGCCTCCGGCGTCCATCTTCTGCTATATCATCACTTTTACCCTGGCAAAAATCATGGGAAAGCTTACGGGACGAAACTCCGCTGCCACGAGGCGGAACCTTGGCGGAATCAATCTAGGGCTCTGGCGGAGCTGTTCTGCCGGGGACACTTCCCTCCGAGAGGGGGAAATCATCACCAACGATCCTCTCATTGGGAGGGGGTCAATCTCCATCAACATCTTCACCAGGACCATCTCCTCTCAAAACCCTAGTTCATCTCTGAGGGAGTCCCGGACTAGGGGGTGTCCAGATAGCCAAACTATCATCATCGGCCGGACTCCAAGACTATGAAGATACAAGATTGAAGACTTCGTCCCGTGTCCAGATGGGACTTTCCTTGGCGTGGAAGGCAAGCTTGGCGATACGAATATGTAGATCTCCTACCTTTGTAACCGACTCTATGTAACCCTAGCCCTCTCCGGTGTCTATATAAACCGGATGGCTGTAGTCCATCGGACGAACAACAATCATACCATAGGCTAGCTTCTAGGGTTTAGCCTCCTTGATCTCGTGGTAGATCCACTCTTGTAATACACATCATCAATATTAATCAAGCAGGACATAGGGTTTTACCTCCATCAAGAGGGCCCGAACCTGGGTAAAAACATCGTGTCCCTCGTCTCCTGTTACCATCCGCCTAGACGCACAGATCGGGACCCCCTATCTGAGATCCGCCGGTTTTGACACCGACATTGGTGCTTTCATTGAGAGTTCCTCTGTGCCGTCGCGATCAGGAAGGATGCCTTTTCCCGTCTTTAGAGACGGCACCGTCGTCAAGAGAGCTTTGGCCGCCGGCCAAACTGTCCGGCTAGGTGGTTTTCTTATGACCGCCTGTTCAGCCACCGCTCCGACGATGACCTTTCAAGTCATCAAAAGCGATCTTCACGTCAGCTCGGAATTCGCCGAGCAGTTAGATCCGATTGAGCTCTCCTCTGTAAACGAGCTCTTGGATCGCATCGCCGCCCTGGGAGTCGCTACAGACTACGATCAGATTGGGCTTAAAACCGATCTGAGAGAGATTAACTCTCCTCAGGCTACCCACCACGTTGTCGTGGTAGAGGAACAATGCGGCAACCCTTCTTCTATGTTGAAAACCAACTATGTCCGGATTCCCGATCCCTCCAAGCCGGATTCCCGCAGAGGGACGGACGCTAATGAAATACTGAACTTAGAGTCAGGCATCGGACTAGATTCGTTGGAAAGCATCCAGCAAGTCAAGCTTCCAAATCCGGAAACTTCTTGGCCTTTGAGCCTCAGATCGGGCGGGGTTCCGAACTTGATTCCACCCGCCCACCCAAACATAAGCGATCTCTTTCGAATACGGCAAGAGCCCGATGAAATAGTACATCATTACTGGGCCAGATTCCTCCTGGTTATGAATAGGATAAAGGACTGTTGCGAAGAAAGCGCGATTTCAATTTTCTGCAACAATTGCACGGACAAGGGAATCATGAACGCCATAAGTCGTTGCGAAGTTACATGCTTCGTCGACCTAGCGACCATCATTCAAAAATACTGTGCGGTGGAGAGTGCCAGGAACACCGAAGCTAGGTTTTGGGACAGTCCAGCCTTGACTACAACCCTAGTCCGAAGTAAAAGGGTGCGCCATACTCAAGCACCTGGGCGAAAAACCAAAAAGCAAAAACCCCCTAAAGGGCATGGAACCGTACTGGAGGGCTGGCTCAACGGACCCTGCAAAATCCATAGTACGGAGGGCGCCACTCCAACACACAGCCTTCGAGCATGTTGGATACTACGGTAGGTGGCCAAAAGTGGCGAAGGCTTTTTAGCCCCGGGAAAACAGCCCAGCAGTACCGCTACGGTATTATCAGTCTTCGAGACTTTCGCATCAAATAACATGCGAAAACGAACAATCCGCGGCCTCGCCGAAGTCTACCAAGTAGCAACAGCAAATCCATGGAGTGACACGGCTATCACCTTCAACGCCAGCGACGAACCTAAATTCCGAACAACTAGAGCACCAGCCGCATTGGTCCTCAGTCCGATAGTGGACGGCTTTCGCCTTACCAAGGTACTCATGGATGGCGGCAGCGGATTAAACCTCATCTACGAGGAAACCCTTCAAAAAATGGATATTGACTGGAGCCGCATTGAGCAAAGCAGCACAACCTTCAGAGGGATAATCCCTAGTCGAGAAGTACGCTACACAGGAAAAATCACACTAGATGTGGTGTTCGGCTCACCGGACAACTACAGGTCCGAGGATATCACGCTTTGTTAGGGCGAGAGGCATTCACAATCTTCCAAGCTATACCCCACTACGGGTACATGAAGCTCAAAATGCCCGGACCCAATGGGATAATCACTCTTGCCAGTGATCCAGATACAGCACTCCGCGCTGAAAATAAGACAGCCGCACTGGCCCTAGAGGCATTGTCCAAAGCCCTAGCGGCAGAGGAACTAACTACGCTGCGCTCCATGGTGGATAGGGACGATGTGATACTCGATAAGAGGTCCAAGTCCACCTCTTTTAAACCAGCAGGCGAAATAGTCAAATTTCAGGTCCATCCAACGGACCCCACAAAGACGGCCTCCATTGGGGCACAATTAAGTCATGATGTCGAAGCCCCACTACGAGAATTCCTTTGGGAAAATTGGGACATTTTTGCCTGGCACCCTTCAGACATGCCAGGAATCCCACGCAGGCTGGCAGAGCATAGCCTAAACATCCTAAAAGGATTCATGCCAGTCAAACAAGCTCTTCGGCGATTTTCCGAACCCAAAAGAAAGGCAATGGGAGAGGAGCTAGCCAAACTCTTAGAAGCCGGATCCATCAGAGATATAAAACATCCGGACTGGCTAGCCAATCTAGTAATGGTACCAAAAAAGGACAAATCCTGGCGCCTCTGCATCAATTTTAAAGACCTTAACAAGGCCTGTCCAAAGGACCCTTTCCCCATCCCTCGCATCGACCAAATCATCGATGCTACCATAGGGCACGATTCATTGTGCTTCCTCGACGCATACTCCGGATACCATCAAATCAAGATGACGGAGAAAGACCAGGCCGCAACGGCATTCATTACTCCATATGGGCCATTCTGCTTCAACACAATGCCCTTCGGACTCAAAAACGCCGGCGCAACATATCAGCGCATGATTCAAACATGTCTGGCTACCCAGATAGGCAAAACAGTAGAGGCATACGTAGACGATGTGGTCGTCAAGACCAAACACGTCGAAACTCTAGTAGAAGACTTGAGGGTGACATTCGACAACCTCCGAGCATATGACATTAAGCTCAATCCGGAAAAATGCGTCTTCGGCGTACCAGCCGGAAAGCTCTTGGGCTTCATCGTAGCTTGTAGAGGAATTGAAGAAAACCCGGCCAAAATCCGAGCTCTATCACAATTGGATATTCCAAAAGACGTCAAGCAAATACAAAAACTAACCGGATGCATAGCGGCTTTAAGTCACTTCATCTCCCGTTTGGGAGAAAAGGCTCTGCCCCTCTACCGCCTCCTCCGGCGCACCGAACATTTCGAATGGACGGATGCTGCCACAGCCAGACTAGAAGAAATAAAGGCCATACTGGCAACAAATCCGGTCCTGGCCACGCCCAACCTGGGTGAACCTATGCTATTATATATCGCAGCAACACATCAAGTTGTTAGCGCGGTACTCGTCGTCGAGCGAGAGACAGAAGGGCACAGATTCCCTCTTCAAAAACCAGTGTACTACGTATCCACTGTTCTAACTCCATGCAAGTCCCGGTACCCACATTATCAAAAGATAGCGTATGCGGTGTTCATGGCATTCCGGAAGCTGCGACACTACTTTCAAGAGTGTTCCATAACGGTGGCCTCCGAAGTACCTCTCAACGATATTATAAACAATCGCGACGCAACGGGCAGGATTGCAAAATGGGCTATTGAGCTCTTACCATTTGACATAACCTATAAACCACGGCGAGCTATAAAGTTGCAGGTTCTGGCTGACTTCGTCGCCGAATGGACCGAAGCAGAACTCCCTAAAGAGTACGGCGCATACTCCAATTGGATCATGCATTTCGACGGATCCAAAATGTTGGCTGGCTTGGGGGCTGGCGTCATCCTGACATCCCCAACTGGAGACACAATCCACTTCAAATAATGTACATGGACTCCAACAACGCAGCCAAATACGAGGCCCTTCTGCATGGCCTCCGGATGGCAATCTCCATGGGCATTCAACGCCTAGAGGTGCGCGGGGATTCAAACCTCGCAATATCCCAAGTAAATGGAGACTTTGACGCCAAAGATCCAAAAATGGCAGCTTACCGCAACACCGTCCTAAAAATGTCAGCTCGGTTCGAAGGACTCGAATTCCACCATGTAGCCCGGGATAATAACCAGGCAGCAGACGTCTTAGCGCGCATCGGCGTGAAACGAGACGCCGTCCCTCCAAACATCTTCCTGGAACGGCTCTTTAAGCCATCCATGTTATGGGAAGAGGAGTCCGGAAATAACAATCCGGAGCCAGCTGCATCACCTAACTCAGACCATTCTGACACAATCGGCAGCTCAGCCAATGAAATAACACCTTCAGCTCACGAAATAATGGCAGTAATTGCCCCGTGGACAGAACCATTCCTAGCCTACTTAATTCGGTAGGAACTTCCCGAAGACCAAAATGAGGCCCGCTGCATAGTTCGGCAATCTAAAGCCTACAAGGTCCATGAGGGAGAACTTTATAAGAAAAGCACAACCAGAGTCCTTCAAAGGTGTATCTCTGAAGAGGAGGGGCGGAATCTCCTGGCTGAAATTCATGCCGGACTCGGCGGGCACCACGCTGCAGCTCGGGCCCTTGTAGGCAAGGCCTTCCGTATAGGATTTTATTGGCCGACAGCCCGGGCAGATGCTCAAGACTTAGTCCAACGATGCGTTGGTTGCCAGCTCTTTGCTAATCAGAGCCACATGCCACCCACCGCCCTCAAAACTATATCCATTACCTGGCCGTTCGCGGTCTGGGGGCTTGACATTGTTGGACCCCTTAAAGGGGGAACCCACAAGCACAAATACTTATTGGCCATGGTGGACAAATTCACCAAATGGATTGAGGCCAAGCCGGTTAAAACGGCAGAATCCAGACCGGTGATAGACTTCATATCCGGGGTAGTACACCGTTTTGGCGTCCCCCAAAGCATCATCACTGATAACGGCATGAACTTCATGGCCGACGAGGTTAAACACTGGTGCAAAAACATGGGCATCAAGCTCGATTACGCTTCAGTCTATCACCCCCAAACTAACGGTCAAGTCGAGCGAGCAAATGGTCTAATCATGAGCGGCATCAAACCCAGACTAGTGCGGTCCCTCAAGGAATCTAACACACACTGGGTAGAGGAGCTCGACTCCGTACTCTGGGGACTGCGGACCACGCCAAACCGAACTACTGGATTCACACCATTTTTCATGGTATACGGCGCAGAGGCAGTTCTGCCCTGCGATATAATTCATGACTCACGTCGTGTGTGCATGTACGAAGAAAGAGAAGCCGAGTTGGATCAGCAGGATAGTTTGGACGCCCTAGAGGAGGAGCGGGACGTGGCAAAGGCTCGTTCCGCATTTTATCAGCAGCAGGCTCGAAGATATCAAAGCAGAGAAGTACGGGCCAAAACTTACAATGTCGGCGAACTCGTTCTACGCCTGCCGGACAAGAAAAAGGACAAACTTAAGCCCAAGTGGGAAGGTCCCTTCATCATCGACCAAGTCCTGACCGGCGGAGCATACCGTCTATGTAAAGCATCTGACAACCGACTCGAGCCGAACCCATGGAACGCAGCCCGTCTCTGAAGATTCTACGCCTAAACACCGGACTCAGAGTTCGTCTCACTCCCCCGTCCACCTTTTTATATTTTTTATTGTCTCTTGTCCCCCTCCTTCTTCCCACTTTTTTCCAATACCTTTTATAGGCTGATTTGCGCTTTGTTCGCACACACTTGATGTGCTCCTAGCACTCATTATACCTGGGGGCTTCTTTACCAGAAGCTTATTAATATGGGCTTCACGCCCAATACATGTGTCATACTTCCGCATGTACCTTTTATTCACCATTATATGCATCGATATGACTTAAGTTTTGGCCAAGCTGGGTTGCCTGGCTCCTGTGCTTACCCCTACGTTCCCGATTGTTCGGCTAGGAGGTAAAGGGAGCACCTCTGCGATTGTTACTGCCGGGTCAGCCGGATGTGTACCTCAGACTGGGTGAAGCCGAAAGCTAGCGTTCTTAAGAGAATATTCGGTCGGTGACTTGAAAGATGATTTATTACTTACTTATTTATTTGCCCCCAGATGCTTTTTCTGCTATTTTCACAGTCCGGCATTGCACCTTAGGGCATGCCTCCTAGGGAAAGGAACCCTTAACGGAACTATTCTCCCTCGAAGATGTTTCTTACTAACCATGCAATATAACATAACTAGTTGGGCACTTGTCTGATAAAGCAATTATGACCCTGACGCCTTGTCTCGATGCATGCCCCGGTTCTTTTATAACCGTAGGGGTATTCGGACACACTCCGAACTGTTGGGTCCCGAGGTTGAAGCGAAACGATCCGCAAAGACAAACGATCTACAATCCGGCTAGAAGGCATCTTACATGTCATTTCAAATTACATCGTCAAACCGACTGATTGTACTCCTCCTCAATCCCATCTAACAGGCTGTCTAATTTACAGTCCTGTTGGGAATATTTCGCGGCCAGTGCTACTTGGCCGTACATCAAGCTCACAGGGATCTCCTTCCCATCAGGCCCCGCAGGTCCGACCTCGGCCATGTGGTTTGGGTCAGCCTTCGGGTAGCCCATCTTCACCATGGCCCAGGCCTCCCTGGCGCCCTGATGGTATCTTCCATAAACGGAGGCGTCACCGTGCTCCCTGAAGCTTCTCAGCAAGCTCACTAAGGCCCTCGGGTAGGGAGACGGATGGCCATAAAGCCTGAACGACGCCACTCATCGCCTCCCGAACACGTTCGAACAATTGCACCAGCTCGGGAAGTTGGTCACCTGTTGACCCAGGCATTTCCTCCGCAGGGCGACCTGTGAGCACACCTAAAGACATATTTCTATCAATCGACTTCCTCGCCGAATTCTTCTTTTCAAAGGATTTTGCTCAAGCACTTACTATAAATGCCGCGACGAAGCCGCTCATTCTCCTTCAAGGAGCCCGACAGCTGGGCCCGAACACCTTTCAGCTCTTCTCCTAGCTGGGTGTGGGCATCTTGGAGCTTGTTTCTCTCCTGCTGCACCTTCATAAGCACCCTCTCGCCGGCCTTTAGCTAACGCAGTAGCTGTTGCTTGTCCGGATCTAGTACGGCGCCCTCTGCAATATTATTGTCAGATTCACGCCGCACTTTGTTAATTAATTATCTTTTCAAAGTACGTCTTACCAGTGGGGGTCTCTGTGGCTCCCCCTGTGGCGGCCAGTGCTGCCTCAAGTTGGGCCTTGCACTCTTGGAGCTCCTGGGACAGATGGGTATTCTTCTCCGTAAGATCCTGCATAGAAATTGATCCTTAAATCAGTTATTTTAACTATTTTAAGTCTCGGGGGCTACTGGCATATATAACTATTAAAATTGCTTACACGTATGTCTTTCACATACTGCTCCGTGGCTCTGGTTAACCCATCTTGAGCGGCACGGAGGTGCACGTTTCCCGCATCAAAGGCATTTAACGCCTCCGGGGAGAAACACGCGTCATGAAGAACTGTCCGGCGACGCTTGTGATTCATGGAGCTCTCCACCTCAGACCGGGTGGCGGACAGCCTGTCGGCATCCTCCGTGGGAGGAGCGTCCGGCTCATGCCTTGTATTCGCCTCCCCTCCCGGGCCATGCGTTGGAGCATGGCTGGCGGAGGCCTGATTGGCAACCTCTCCGGACACTGTCCGGCGAGCGCTCTTTCTGAAAAAGTTATGAGCATTAATATACCTCCTGGGAATCCTTCCCTTAAAAATAGCGGTGCTCCGTACCGTTGCGGCGACATTTCAGTTCGCGTCGCAGTCGTCGTCCGCCTGCTGGGCCGGACTGACCCTTGTTGGTCGTCCACCGCGGGTTCGGCTTCCCGCCTTAAAGGCACCTCCTGCGATGCACCATCAGTATGGGATGGTCAGAATTGAGCACGGATCAAATGATGGTGTCAAGACCTCGGTCGTAGTCACCTGGGAGGCCGGAAATAAACCGGGGTAGTCAGCCGTAATGGCGACTAGGGCATTGTCCATGCTAAGTTGGTGGAACACCCCGTCGATCAGTTCCAACGCTAAGTCCGGATCCTCTTCGGAGGCTGGATCAAGGGACCTTTCTGGATCCTCGGGTTGTGGAGCTGGGCTTTTTATGCCCTCCACATCCCGACGCAGTTCCTGTGTCAAAATCATACAATAAGACAATTGCCTTTAAAGGCACGGATCAGATATGCATGCGACCGCTTACCCAGCTCCGAGGGTTGTTCATGGAAAACCCATTCAGAGGATTCGTGCGGAGGAAGTCCTCCTTATCCCCCTTGAACAAGCCAGACAGGATCTTCACCAGGTCGTCGGCCGAGCCAGGTCCCTTGCGGCCGTGACAGGTGGCGTCATCGTCTCCATTGAAGTCCCACATGGGGTAGCCCCTATATTGGAGCGGCTGCACCCCGCGCATAATGCATGTGGCCATGACTCCGGTCATGGTTAATCCGGAATGGGCTAGCAGCCGTATCCGGCCCATCAAGTAACGGACGCTCCTATCATCTTCTCGTTGAGGGCTCCGTGGGCGCCAACTCAGGCGTTTCTTCAGTGGAGCGTTGCTGAACTCCGGAAGGCCGATTCGGACTGGATCCGGCAGCGGAGTGTCCTCCATATAAAACCACTCCGAAGACCAGTCTTCGGACGCCTTCTTCGGGGTCCCGGACAGGTATCTGGTCCCGGCGATGCGCCATATTTCGGCTCCGCCCACTTGATATATCGACCCCTCGTGAGAGCGGGGTACGAGGCAAAACAGCCTCTTCCACAGCGCAAAATGGGGCTCAATGCCCAAGAACAGCTCACACAGAGCTACGAAGACCGCGATGTGCAAAATGGAGGCGGGTGTAAGATGATGAAGCTGGAGTCCGTAGAACTCCAGGAGCCCCCGGAGAAACGGATGTATAGGAAATCCGAGTCCCCTTATTAAGTAGGGGACGAAGCACACCCGCTCTCCTTTGGACGGATTGGGGGCGCTCTCCGCCTGCTTCCCACCCTTGTAGGTGGCCAGTCCGGCTCGAACCAGAACCATGAAGGCCGGGGGAAGATATCCCTCTGCTTGGAGCGTCACTAACTCGCTGTGCGGGACTGAGCATCTCCTCCAATCTCCTGGCTTAGGGCTGGGAGCGCGAGAAGAGGAGCCGCGTCGACTGTCCATGTTGGAATGGGTTTGGTGTCAGATGCGCCTCGATGAGTACTTGCGGAAGGAGGATGGTGTGATTTGGATCTGGATCCTCGCCTCTCTTATAGGCAGCTTATTTGCGCAGCTAGGGGGTAAAACATAAAAATACCCTGGCTTTTCGCATTCGTACGACGCGTGGAAGAAGGCCATTATTGGACGCGGAAGCCAAGGAGCGGAGCATTTATGAGGCAACCGGACACTATCTGGCAAACACATGGAGCATGGAGAAGAACCCGCCTTGCAAACGCCGAAGACAACATACGTGCCGGATTCGTCGTTATTGAAGCCTGGTTCGGGGGCTACTGAGGGAGTCCCGGACTAGGGGGTGTCCGGATAGCCGAACTATCATCATCGGCCGGACTCCAAGACTATGAAGATACAAGATTGAAGACTTCGTCCCGTGTCCGGATGGGACTTTCCTTGGCGTGGAAGGCAAGCTTGGCAATACGGATATGTAGATCTCCTACCTTTGTAACCGACTCTGTGTAACCCTAGCCCTCTTCGGTGTCTATATAAACCGGATGGATGTAGTCCATAGGACGAACAACAATCATACCATAGGCTAGCTTCTAGGGTTTAGCCTCCTTGATCTCGTGGTAGATCCACTCTTGTAATACACATCATCAATATTAATCAAGCAGGACGTAGGGTTTTACCTCCATCAAGAGGGCCCGAACCTGGGTAAAAACATCATGTCCCTCGTCTCCTGTTACCATCCGCCTAGACGCACAGATCGGGACCCCCTACCCGAGATCCGCCGGTTTTGACACCGACAATCTCACTAGTCCAGAACCGGGCTTTAGTGCCGGTTCGTGACGGCCTTTAGTGCCGGTTGGCGAACCGGCACTAAAGAGTGGGGACTAAAGCCCCCCCTCCTTTAGTACCGGTTCGTCACGAACCGGCGCTAAAGTGCAAACACGTGGCACGAGCCAGGCCCGTGTGCGTGTAGGACATTAGTACCGGTTGGTAACACCAACCGGTACTAAATGTTTGGGTGTTTTTTTTTAATTTTTGCTTTAATTTTGTGTTTTCAATTTGGCTTTATTTTCCATTTAATTCTTTTTTGTTTGCTGGTATTTCACGATACTACAAATTGTACACGTTATGCATATATATTAAATAGATTTTCTCATACATAGAACCGCATATATATATATATATATATATACATTTATATACATATACAATTTCTCCTACATGTTGCCTTTATGCCTTCGGAGCACGATGACAAGTGGTTCATGGTGGCAGTAGTGGGTAATAGTATTCTCCTTCCGGATCTATGACCTGGTCGAGCAAAGATCCGGCTATTTCCTCTTGAAGTGCTTGTATGCGGTCCGATGGTAGGAGCTTATCCCGCACCGATCTGAACTGTTAAGAAGGAGATCAATATGCATGTGTGTTAGTTGTGTGACTAGATATCGATAATTGTGTGAATAGTGTTCTAACAAAAACGTACCCAGTCCTGTCTATCAGATCTGCTCCTTTCGCACGTCATCATGCGAATGTTCTCGCAAACGTAGTATGCACGAGAATGGAATTGAATCAGATAATGATTAATCAAGCATAATAATTAATTAATGATATTGAAACAAGAATTAAAGAGATGGTAGCTAGCTAGTACTACTTAATTACTTACCTTGGGTCGATGCCAAAACAACTTTTTTGGCCACGTGCCTGGAGTCACCTTGATGAACTTTGCCCATGCCCTGCCCGCCGGCATAGAAAATTAATAAAGGGGTTATTAAATAGTTCATATCAGGAAATAATTAATAGTTAATAATGATTGAAATTACCTGTTGACTATCCCCTTCACGATGGTGTAGTCTGTATCTTCTTTAGTTAGTGAGTCCAGTAATTCAACTTTACCTTCCTCAACTTTAATGTCTAACAAGACCCAGTGCCAACTGCATACGCACACGTTTGCATGTCTTAATTAAGCGGGCATGTGCATAAAATTAATCAACTACCGTAAACCGTATACACTTAATTATTAACATCTAGCTAGCTAGTAAGCAAAAACAGAATTTGTAGTACAAGACAGTGTGACTCACGGGAAGTTGTAAGGAAGTAGTATATCTTCATTGGTATTGAGGCGCTTCAAGAACTCTAGCATGCTCTTCTACATCATCTCGACAACATTCAATCTGCCATATGTCCTGATTAATGGTATTTGGGTCAATGAACCCAACGCCATAGCGTCCAGATTTTTTCATTTCATACATCTTCATCCTGCATATAATACCACAGAAAAAGAATATAGTTAGGATAATTACATGTAATGATTGATCAAAATTATCACTACATAACTAGCTTGAGACTTGAATTACAGAAAGAAATCACTTACAGACAATAGCAACTGACGATAGACTTGTCGAGTGCGTCTTGATTAAATAACTGAAATAGTTCTGGATACTCAATAGCCAGAGCTTTCTCATGGTAATAATGCTCATGCTTGACATTCACCATGAGGGACTCTCGATTGGAAATCTTGGTAATGTTCATGTACCATTGATGCAATTGATACATTCTCGTTGGGAGGTCCTTGACCTTGTCTGGATGGACCAAAGTTTTGCCCCGGACATATTGCCATGCTATTTCCGATTCTTTAAGCGCAGGCATGGGCTCGATTTCGAGGAGTTGTCCAACAGAGATATTGAGCATTTGAACCTGCATTATATGATCCTCTGTTATTACCACATCACCATGCTAGGGAACGCTAACGGTTTGCCCACAATAATATTTGGCGCGCGTACTACTCCTCTCATGTGTTGTTGGCACAACAAGCGGGGGGATCGCTTGCGCCTCCTGTTCTCCCAACTGGGGAACGGTTTTCCCGCATTTTTTGTCAGCTGCTTGTTGGCTCGAGCTTGAGCTCGCTTCCTTCTGTAGTCGTGCTCGATGTGCCTTCCTGATTTGGCGCTCATAGTCCGAGTCAACAGGCTTGGGAGGTGGTTCTCTAGCCATACGAATGAAGTGGTCAATTACTTTCTCAGGCACTTTCTCCTTTGGCGGCGGTGCCGGTTTCGGTCCAAAATGGGTGTCCACTTGGGCTTGCACTATGGCTGTGTTTTGCTCCTTAGTCATGTCCTAAGGCCTCTGAGGAAGAGGAGCGAGGCTTGGACCATATTTATATCGCTTGCCTTCGCCTGTAGTTCCTGAACTACCTCAACTCGTACCACTACGCACCAAAGCTGCGGGATGTCTCTTCTGCGATTGCTGAGACGGCGGACACGACTGACGTGGAGCTGAACTAGGAGAAGTGGCCTGACGATGTGCCAGACTTGAAGCAGGAGGTGTGGCCTGACATGGTGCCGGACTTGCAACCGGAGAAGTGGCATGACGCTGTGCCGGGCTTGAAACCGGAGGAGTCAGCTCATGCGTTCGGGGACTTGGAGGAGGTGGCGGACTTCGAGGAGGAGTCGTCCCACGCGTTCGTGGACTTGGAGGAGCGGGAGTCTGCTGACTCGGTGGCGGACTTCGAGGAGTCGGCAGACGACGCGGTGTCGGTGGACTTTGAAAGATGATGCAATCCTTTCTCCATAGGATGATACGATGTATGGCCTCTCCCAGCGTTAGCCCCGAATATGGGTCCACCACTTCATCAACCATGACACGAGCATAGCCCTCTCAAATCGGGATGCAATGGTAGGTTGCTTCGGGGGTAACTGGAGAAGCAACGCCGTCCACCACCTTCATGGATATGTTGTTCATTTTGGAGTGTAGCTCGCAGTTAGTGTTCTCTATGATGTCATCCACAGGGTATTTATCCAGCAGTGTGTCGCCCGGGGCAGAACCAACGATGCTTCTCGGCATGGATGGGACGGTGCTATCCAATGCTGGACGATCATCCGCTTGCTGCTGCCGCTGCTGAGACCCCCTTTCCTGGCTAAGTGAGTCGATCTGCTGTTGCTGCTGCTGGAATTTGAGTGCCAGGTCCGCATGTCTTGCTTCTAGGCCTTGAAGGCGTTCTGCGTCCTACTTACTCTGCTCCTCCTCCAGCTTCCTTTTCTTCTCCTCCTCCATCTTCCTTCTTGCATGGCTCATGTAGTCCTCGTTCCATTCTGAAAAGCCCTCATACCAGGGAATAACGCCCATGCCTCGTGTTCTTCCCGAGTGTTCAGGATTTCCCAGGGTGCGCGTAAGCTCGTCGTTCTCTCTGTTGGGCGTGAACACCCCCCTTCGAGCTTCATCTATTGCGTCAATTGTCTTTTGTTCGGCTCCTTTTAGACTTGCCTTCCGCAAAACTCCGCCTGTCTTCGGGTCCAACGCTCCCCCATGCGCATAGAACCAAGTTCTGCACCTGGGGGCCAGTGCCGGGTAACCAGAGTGACCCCTGCATCCTCCATCTCTTGCTCATACTTATCCCACTTAGGCAATCCCACCGCGTAGCCACCTGGACCCAGCCTATGGAACTGCGTCTTTCTTGCGGCATTTGCCTTGTTTTTCATCTACCGTTCCTTAGATATTTCTGAATCCTTGAAGGTCACGAAATTGTCCCAGTGCTCTCTTTGCTTCTCTAGTGTTCCCGTGAATTCTGGAGTCTTCCTTTCATTAGCGAGGTAGTTGGCCCATACAGTTTTCTTGTGGGTGTTGAATGCAATTGCCATCTTCTTAAGAGCAGCGGTATTGACTTTCTCCACATCTGCTTCAGTGAAATGATCTGGTAGGGTGAAATGTTCCATCAGAGATTTCACAAGGTCTTTTTTGGCTCTTTTGTCGACCCAAGTAACACCTGGACGTTTAGTCCTTGGCTCTTTCCATTCTTGAATGGAGATCGGGAGTTTGTCCTTCACAAGAACTCCGCACTGACGAGTCCACTTGTTCGCAATGTTCTTAGGCGTGAGGGGTTCGCCACTAGGTTTGATGGATTCGATGTGGTACTTTACACCATCCTTCAACAATCTTCCCGGGCCTCGCTTTGTCTTGCTGTCTGTAGAAGCAGATTTGCTCGATCCGGAGGGCTGAAAAAAGAAAGATCGACTCGTTAATATATCTTCAATAAGAAAAACATGTGATGATCACCATGATGCATGCTTATATAAATATACCTCGCCGATAGTGTTTGTTATTTGAAGATCAGCATTGTCTATGTCATCACAAACATTGTCTGTGTCATAATCATAATCGTAGTTCATGACTTCATCAGCCCGGTCGTCGAGATCGAATATCTTTTCATCACCCTCTCCGGTATTGTTAAGATATTGGGAGCCGTCATCTACTTCATTCAGATCATCTAGCCTGTGAGGGCTGCATATGATGTCGAACAATTCCTCTTCTCTCTCTCTTCCGGTATTGTCCGCCATAGCTTTTACTTTACTAATAATACAGAAGAAATATAAAACAATTTAGTATTCAAATTACAATGCATGGATGCAATTAATCAATAAGGAAAATCTGAATCTCGAATACATCCTCTCGAATATATAATCTCGAATACATCATCGTCTTAATATATATAATCTCGAATACATCGTCTCGAATATTATATATCGAATACATCACTGGCTAGGTACCTAATAAAGATCGAGTACTACAGAAGAATCTAGGGCGCCACTCGCGGTTCCTGGGGCGCGGGCGGTGCACACCCAAAGAGAAGGAACCATCACAGGATCATATCTCCGGTCATCTGCCCAAAGAACCCGCCAAGTAGTGGAGAACCTGACGTCGTCCATAGCAGCCATGTAGCGATGGACGTGCTCATCTTCCTCCCTGACACGGCGACGCACCACCTCCGGCGGGGCCGGCTGCCTCTGCACCGAATGTGGCCCATGCGAACGCCACCAAAGAAGATCAGGGTCGACGACGGGACCCGAGGTCGGGTTCCTCACCAAGCGGCGCGCCCCTCCAGGTAGCACCTCCCGGTGCCAGCCCGGCGGAGCCCAGTCCCGGACATGGGTCCCCTGAAGCATGATGTCGTCGCGAACGGGTCGACGGCGAGGATGCGGGCCGGGCATATCGTCGAGAACAAATACTATATGCCCGCAAAAAGTAACATTTTTAAATGATTGGATTGTGATAACTAAAATTCTATATATAGGCAAATTCTAACAATTTGACATTAATCTAATTCATCTAACTAAAACTAATTCTAAAATTTCCTGATTATATAACTAACATTTCCATAACAATTCTAATATTTATATAACTAAAAAACAGAAAAATTGCTAACATTTCTATAACTAAAAAACAAAAAACGTTTATAACATTTCTATAAAACTAACATCTATTATATACTTAAAACAAAAGTCAAACAAGACACCACGTTCTTCCACATATGTTAAAATTATATCCACCGTTGATCAGTAATAATTACGGCTGAGATTTAAAGATATTACGTTACATGCCTAAAGCGTGTATTGAACCGACACGTATAAGGTGTGTTAATAAAAAGTTGGAAAAAATAGATGAGTTGTGAATCGGCAAAAAATAGATGAGTTGTGAATCGGCAAGTAACTAGCACGTACGGAATTCTCTCACGTAGTACATGCATCGTTGTTGAAAAAACACAACCACCATCACGTGGATAAGATGGACATCTAAAAGTTAATGCCAGCTACGTGTTGTACGTGAAAAGAAGGAGCAAGTAATCAAATCCGATTTGGATTCTAACAAGAGAAAAAAAGGCACACTAGAGATATACCTAAACCACGTACGTGTGTACATCACTAAAATTAAAAGGAAAGTCCCTGAAAAACATACATAGCTTTTCTTTTAAGATTAGAAAAACATACATAGCTAGAGAGAAAACAGTGTGGTTTGTATAAAAGGATCTATTTGGAAGAGAAGAAAAGCATATGAGATGAACTTGGTGAGAAAAAGGTTCAACTTGGAAACGAACAAAACTAGATCATGTACATGTTACGAAAAGAAGCGTGCGTATTAGAAGCGTGCTTATCTATTTGAAACATGAGTACGATGTCAACAAGCCGCTTCCCAGCCGTATACATACATGCACGATATTACATGGCTCTATACATTTGCATTCCATCAAACGGGTGGAAACCAATAGTAAACGATAGTGAAATGCTAAAGATATTAGTTATGCAAATAGTCGTCCAACCCGGAGAAAAAGAAAAGCCACCATGTTAATAATTTAAACTAAAATCTACACTTAAATTTATATGGATAAGGAATTCTACATGATTTATATGCGAAGCTTAAAATAAAAAATATATTATATAATTCATTTGTAGTGCTTAAATATAAATTTTTACTCATATGAAACATGTATCTAGATTTCAAATAAATCATTATTTGATTCCAGCCAGATTAGAATATAATTTGACACAGAACAATACGGAAACAAAAAAACCAGTAAAAATTCAGAAAGATAAAAAAATTAAACAACCTTTTTAGGATATACACTAATAGTGTTAAATGAATTTTCATTATATAAATTCTTGCTATAGAGCTAAAATAAAAAGTGACCCATAAATTTGAACATGTAACTTCAAGCAAATATTAAGCGATTCCGGCCCGTTCAGAATGTAAATTTATGACGAACTAAAAAAAAGTAATCTATAAAAAGATTTAGGAAGACCAAAATTTTAATACTAACTTTTTAGGATATAAACCAATAGTTACTTAGGCTTAGGTGTTTAGTCTACATAAATGATTAGAGTAAGATGATAGTTGTAACGAGCATTTAGAAGCATGCATGGACGATCTACATAAAGTTTATACATTTAATTATGGATGGAATGGTTTGGCATGGTATATTTAACCCGCGAGGGACTTTAACAATAATAATATATTTAACATAATAATTTCAGGTGGAGTTTGATCAGGTTTCCTCAAGATGATATATTAGTAGAAGTGAGAAATCTGAAGATCATTATGGAATCATAAAGCTTTTCACTATAAGGTGCTGAGCATTATTTACAATCCAATGTGTTTTCCAAGAACAATACAATTAAATGCAGAGTCTCTGGATCTTATCTTTTTTTTTAAACTACACATTTTATATATTATATTTTGATAAAAGAATATTTCTAGGGAAATACTGGTCGCAAGGTCCACTGGAAAAACATTATGGCCAATTTACCCACCATTCATCCATAATGTTCGTTCAGAATTCGAATCAGTACCCATAATTACATTATGCATGATAAGATGATGTGGAAGCCCATGTATGGATATGTGGATATATAATATCATATGATACTAATAAAAATACATGCAAAATATGAATGACAATGACTTAGACAATGAATCAGATAACAAGGTAATTGTTTAGAAAAGGTGGAACAATGAAAGCTAACGATTAGTAAAAAATCTATTGCCATTGTTTGTTTGATCTTTGTTTGTTACACAACAAAATGTCTACCTAAAATTTTATACAGATAACGGAAATATGTGTAGCATGTTTAACAATGTTTACTACAGCGACAAATATTAGCTATACTTTTTAAACAAATACCAATATGGTGATAAATGAAATGAAATAATATAGGTAGATAAAACCGACCAAAATATGAAAAACTTTGTGAGAGGTCTAGCCGCGCAAATGCGAGGGTCACACCACTAGTTTCTAATATTTATATAACTAAAAAACAGAATAATTTCTAACATCTCTATAACTAAAAAACAGAAAAATTTATAACAAACAAACTAATGTGTGTAGTGTGTGTGTGTGTAGTGTGTGTGTGTGTGTGTGTGTGTGTGTGTG
>NC_041383.1:773564946-773575428 GCF_002162155.2 Triticum dicoccoides
ACGGGACGGGGCGGCAACGACGGGGCGGGGCGGGCGCGGCGACGAGGACGACGGGGACGGGGACGGCCGGGGCGGCGACGTCGACAGGGGCGGTGACGAGGGGCGGGGGCGGCGACGATCGGGGCAGGGCGGCGCGACGGAGGGAGGAAACATAGGGAAACTGAATTTTTTTCAAGTGTTGTATATATAGGATGGACCTTTAGTACCAGTTGGAGCCACCAACCGGTACTAAAGGTCTGTTTTGGCCAGGCCAAGCGGGGGAAGCGCACCCCCTTTAGTAGCGGGTGGTGGCTCCAACCGGTACTAAAGCCCCCCCCCCCTTTAGTACCGGTTGGAGCCACCACCTGGTACTAAAGGGGGTGCACTGGCTCCAGGCGGTGCGCAAGTTTAGTCCCACCTCGCTAGCCGAGAGGCTACCGCACTGGTTTATAAGCTCCAGTGCGGTAGCTCTCTCGAGCTCCTCTCCTAGTCAGGCCTACTGGGCCTACCTGTCCTCTTCGCCCAGTGGGCCTACTGGGCCTTTGCGGGCCTGCATCCTGGCCCAACAAAAGTTTGTGTTCCTAGTCGTATGCAGGCCGCTTTGGCCCAGTAGGTGGGCTTTTTTATTTTCTAATTTTTTTTCGCTTTATTTATTTTTGTTTTATTTATTTTTGAGTTGTTTTTTTTCTGTATTTAGAGTTTCTTTGTGAATATTTTTGCTTTAGGTACAAAAATTACAAATTTTCTGTTAGTGCCGGTTGTTTTCAAATTTGAATAGTTTAAATTTTGAATTATTTGAAATTTGTGTGAATCACTAGTTTGTGAATAACTTAACTTTGAAAAAAGTTTTTTCAGTGATTCTTTTTTCTTATGTTTAATATTAGTGTGTTTTATCATTATATTCAATTTGGTAATGCTTAGGTTATTTAAAAAATGAAATGCCTTTGTTACATTTCAGTTTTCGTCGGAAACCCTGATACTTCGAAAGAGATTGTCCATTTTGTACACGAAGTGTATCCAGTTTTTGTCGTAACCCTCTCTACTTTTTTGCACATACTATTTGTATGAAATTATGATACCATGCCAACTTTCAACCTTTTCTGAGTTAATTTCAAATGCTTTTCAATTTTAGGGTCATTTAGCTGGAAACAAAATCAGCAAATGCATGAAAAAGAATTTGTTTGCACATAAAATTTCTTCGTGTTTCAAATGCCAAAACACATAATTAACTACCCTAACTATTACAGACATTCCCTCCTGGGTGTGAAACACAGAAGAAAGTGATGATAGTGAAGCCGATCACATCCCAGATCTTTGGATATGAAACTTTTTCTTCTCGTGTATCCCTTTGCGCCATAGCCATGGAAAATCTTCGTCATTTAACTGGATGCTCGGGTCAATATTCACTGTGAATGGAGCAATTTCATCAAACTTTTCATAATCTTCTGACATGTCTGTCTTGTCATCCACTCCCACGATGTTTCTTTTTCCTGAAAGAACTATGTGGCGCTTTGGCTCGTCGTATGATCCATTCGCTTCCTTATCTTTTCTTTTTCTCGGCCTGGTAGACATGTCTTTCACATAAAAACCTGCGCCACATCATTGGCTAGGACGAATGGTTCATCTGCATACGCAAGATTGTTGAGATCCACTGTTGTCATTCCGTACTGCGGGTCTTCCGTTACCCCGCCTCGTGTCATATTGACCCATTTGCACCGAAACAAAGGGACCTTCAAATCACCTGATCCATTGTTAAGTTCCCATATGTCCTCTATGTAACCATAATATGTTTCCTTTCCCGTGTTGGTTGTTGCATCAAAGTGGACACCACTGTTTTGGTTGGTGCTCTTCTTATCTTGGGCGATCGTGTAAAATGTAACCATAATATGTTTCCTTTCCCGTGTTGGTTGTTGCATCAAAGTGGACACCACTGTTTTGGTTGGTGCTCTTCTTATCTTGGGCGATCGTGTAAAATGTATTCCCATTTATCTGGTACCCTTTGAAAGTCATTATATTCGAAGATGGTAAATGGGACAGCGAGTACAGGTCATTTTGAATGTCGCCATCATTCAGGGAACGTTTCTGCAACCAACCGGCGAAAGTCCTCATTTGTTCGCGTGTAATCCAGTCGTCAGACTTCTCTGGGTGTTTGGACTATAGAAAATTCTTGTGTTCCTCCATATACGGAGCCACCAAGGCGGAATTCTGTACAACTGTGTAGTGTGCTTTAGTAAGAGAATGCCCGTCCATACATATTATTTGATGCCCTCCTAGCGTGCCTTTTCCTTCCAGTCTGCCCTTATGCCGCGATTCAGGAACACCAATCGGCTTAAGGTCAGGAATAAAGTCAATACAAAACTCAATGACCTCCTCATTTTCATGGCCCTTCGAGATGCTTCCTTCTGGCCTAGCACGGTTAAGAACATATTTCTTCAAGACTCCCATGAACCTTTCAAAGGGGAACACATTGTGTAGAAATACAGGACCCAAAATGTTAATCTCTTCGCAAAGGTGAACTAGGACATGCGTCATGATGTTGAAGAAGGATGGTGGGAACACCAACTCGAAACTGACAAGACATTGCACCAAATCATTCTGTAACCTTGGTATGATTTCTGGATCGATTACCTTCTGAGAGATTGCATTGAGGAATGCACATAGCTTCACAATGGCCAATCGAACATTTTCCGGTATAAGCCCCCTCAATGCAACCGGAAGGAGTTGCGCCATAATCACGTGGCAGTCATGAGACTTTAGGTTCTGGATCTTTTTCTCTGCCATATTTATTATTCCCTTTATATTCGACGAGAAGCCAGACGGTACCTTCATGCTGAGCAGGCATTCGGAGAAGATTTCCTTCTCTTCTTTGGTAAGAGCGTAGCTGGCCTGACCCTGATGTATGTCGTCTTTTCCGTGCATACGTTGCTGGTCCTCCCGTGCCTCTGGTGTATCTTTTGTCTTCCCATACACGCCCAAAAAGCCAAGCAGGGTCACACAAAGATTCTTCGTCACGTGAATCACGTCGATTGCGGAGCAGACCTCTAGGTCTTTCCAATATGGCAGGTCCCAAAATATAGATTTCTTCTTCCACATGGGTGCGCGTCCGTCAGCGTCCTTCGGAACAGGTTGTCCGCCAGGACCCTTTCCAAAGATTACCTTCAAATCCTAGACCATATCATGTACATCAGCACCAGTACGGTGGTGAGGCTTCGTCCGGTGATCCTCCTTACCTTTGAAATGCTTGCCTTTCTTTCTTACGGGATGCCTGCTCGGAAGAAATCGACGATGTCCCAGGTACACATTCTTCTTACAACTATTCAAATATATACTGTCGGTATCATCCAAACAGTGCGTGCATCCTCGATATCCCTTGTTTGTCTGTCCTGAAAGGTTACTGAGAGCAGGCCAATCATTGATGGTCACGAATAGAAACGCCTTTAGGTCAAATTCTTCCCCCATGTGCTCATCCCATGCACGTACACCTGTTCCATTCCACAGTTGTAAGAGTTCTTCAACTAATGGCCTTAGGTACACATCAATGTCATTGCCGGGTTGCTTAGGGGCTTGGATGAGCACTGTCATCATAATGAACTTCCGCTTCATGCACAACCAATGAGGAAGGTTATACTAACATAGAGTCACAGGCCACGTGCTATGGTTGCTGCTCTGCTCCCCAGAAGGATTAATGCCATCTGCGCTTATACCAAACCATACGTTCCTTGGGTCACCTGCAAACTCCTCCCAATACTTTCTCTCGATTTTTCTCCACTGCGAACCATCAGGGGTACTCTCAACTTTCCGTATTTCTTACGGTCTTCTATGTGCCACCGCATCGCCTTCGCATGCTCTTTGTTTTGGAACAAACGTTTCAACCGTGGTATTATAGGAGCATACCACATCACCTTGGCAGGAATCTTTTTCCTGGGGCGCTCACCCTTGACATCACCAGGGTCATCGCGACTGATCTTATAATGCAATGCACCGCATACCGGGCAAGCATTCAAATCCTCGTACTCACCGCGGTAGAGGATGCAGTCATTAGGGCATGCATGTATCTTTTGCACCTCTAACCCTAGAGGGCAGACAACCTTCTTTGCTTCATACGTACTCTCGGGAAATTCGTTGTCCTTTGGAAGCATATTCTTTATCATTACCAGCAACTTTCCAAATCCCTTGTCAGATACACCATTCTCTGCATTCCATTGCAGTAATTCAAGTGTGGTGCCCAACTTTTTTTTGTCAGCTTCGCAATTCGGGTAAAACAATTTCTTGTGATCCTCTAACATGCGCTACAACTTCGTCCTCTCCAGATCACTTGCGCAGTTTCTCTTTGCATCGGCAATGGCCCGACCTAGATCATCAGCGGGCTCATCTGATGCCTCTTCTTCAGCTTCTTCCCGCATTGCCGGCTCAGCTTCTTCCCCCATTGTTGTATCATCGTATTCAGGGAACCCATGGCCAGGATAGCTGTCGTCGTCCTCTTCTTCTTCATTGTCTTCCATCATAACCACTATTTCTCCGTGCTTGGTCCAAACATTATAGTGGGGCATGAAACCGGACGTAAATAGGTGCTTGGTCCAAACGTGAATGGTTTTTTCTGTAGAGTAACTATGACCATTCTTACAGCCAGCACATGGACAAGGCATAAAACCATCTGCCCGCTTGTTTGCCTCAGCGGCCCGCAGAAAAGTATGCATGCCATTAATGAACTCGGGAGAGCATCGGTCATCATACATCCATTGTCGGCTCATCTTCATTACACAACACCAAATAGACCAAATTAATACAAGTTCATACATAAAGTTCATACATAAAGTTCATATACAACACTAAATTAAATGCAACATACAAATAACTCTCTAGCTAAAGAATTTGAATGCAACAACAAATGTGATGAAGATCGCAACTAAGGTAACAATTGATCCAATAGCATAATGATACCAAGCCACACTATCAATGGCATATTTTCTAATCTTTCTAATCTTCAACCTCATTTTCTCCATCTTGATCTTGTGATCATCGATGACATCGGCAACATGCAACTCCAATTCCATATTCCCCCCTCATTTCTTTTCAATTTTTCTTTCAAATACTCGTTACCTCTTTCATCTAAATTTAACCTCTCGACAATAGGGTCGGTTGGAATTTCCGGTTCACATACCTCCTAGATAAAAATATCTATGTCTACTTGATGGGCATAATTTGTCATAAACTCGAAATGCAACAACTAGTTTTAAAAGAGAATATACCACATCCGAATCATAACAAGGACAAGGGCCGACGGGGACGGATATCAAAACCATGGCACTATGTATAACAAACAACGTACAGGTAAGATAATTATACGAGTAACTATATATCCAAATCACATAAACATCAATTTGGTAATGTAAAACATTCATGAAACAAGAGCCTCACCAGAAGTTGGTGCCGGCGACGGGACGGTGCGGGCAATCGACGGTGGTTACGATGGAGATTTAGAAGGCACTAAGTAAACCACACCTACATATGCAAAATAAGTGTTATTTTTTACCTCAAATTGCATATAAATCAAATACTAGCAAATATAATTATTCCTCCCAAATTAATCACTATACAAAGCATTGCAAGAGCTAATCTAGCAATGAGAGTTGAAAGGACAAAGTCGATAACCTTGGTGATCATTTGAATGGATGGGGGCCTTCAAATCTTGACAAATTTTGGGCAAAATTTGTGAGGAGCTCGAGGAGAGAGGGGGGAGAACAGAGGAAGTGAGGGGAAAGGGGAAGAACAGAGTGGCTCGGGGGGACGAAGGGTTTATGTACGACGAACTTTAGTACCGGTTCGTGCCACGAACCGGTACTAAAGGTGTTGGACGAGCCCTAGACTGACAACACCCTGCCACCACCCTCTTTAGTACCGGTTCGTGGCACGGACCGGTACTATAGGTTCGCCACGAACCGGTACTAATGAGAACGGCCGGCTAGCCGTTGGAACCGGCACTAATGGACACATTAGTGCCGGCTCAAAACCAAACCGGCACTAATGTGTCTCATATTAGGTCCTTTTTCTACTAGTGTCTCTTGTATCCAATCTTGTATCAAAACCACAAATTGGTACCTGTGGGTTGCTAGTAGTGTTGATTACTCCTTGTAGTTGATGCTAATTGGTTTACTTGGTGGAAGATCATATGTTCAGATCCTTTATGCATATTATTACTCCTCTGATTATGAACATGAATATGCTTTGTGAGTAGTTACGTTTGTTCCCGAGGACATGGGTGAAGTCTTGCTATTAGTAGTCATGTGAATTTGGTATTCGTTCGATATTTTGATGAGATGTATGTTGTCTTTCCTCTAGTGGTGTTATGTGAACGTCGACTACATGACACTTCACCATTATTTGGGCCTAGAGGAAGGCATAGGGAAGTAATAAGTAGATGATGGGTTGCTAGAGTGACAGAAGCTTAAACCCTGGTTTATGCGTTGCTTCGTTAGGGGTTGATATGGACCCATATGTTTAATGTTGTGGTTAGGTTTACCTTAATACTCCTTTTTGTAGTTGCGGATGCTTGCAATAGGGGTTAATCATAATTGGGATGCTTGTCCATGTTAGGGCAGTACCCAAGTGTCGGTCCACCCACATATCAAATTATCAAAGTACCGAACGTGAATCTTACAAACGTGATGAAAACTAGCTTGACGATAATTCCCAATGTGTCCTCGGGAGCTCCTTCTTCATTATTAGAATTTGTCCAGGCTTATCCTTTGCTACATAAAGGATTGGGCCACCTTGCTGCACTTTATTTACTTTAGTTACTTTTTGCTTGTTACTATTTATCTTATCACAAAACTATCTATCACCTACTATTTCAGTGCTTGCAGAGAAAACCTTACTGAAAACCGCTTATCATTTCCTTCTGCTCCTTGTTGGGTTCGACACTCTTACTTATTGAAAGGACTACGATAGATCACCTATACTTGTGGGTCATCAATAGGCCAAACTAGTCTCTTATGATAAGCAAAGCGTTCTTGAGGGTACACGGGAATTTTATCTAGTCACTTTCATCATGTTGGTTTGATTCGTGTTCGCTACTTTGATAATTTGATATGTGGGTGGACCGATGCTTAGGTGATGTTCTTACTTGAACAAACCTCCTACTTATGATTAACCCCTTGATACGTCTCCAATGCATCTATAATTTTTGATTGTTCCACGCTATTATATTATCTGTTTTGGATGTTTAATAGGCATTTATATGTTATTTTATATTATTTTTGGGACTAACCTTTTAACCGAGAGACCAGTGCCAGTTTCTGTTTTTTTTTGCCTATTTTAGAGTTTCGCAGATAAAGAATACCAAACGGAATGAAACTTGTGCGATGATCTTTCTTGGACCGGAGGGAAACCAGAAGACTTGGAGATGAAGTCGGAGACGCAACGAGGAGGCCACGAGGCAAGAGGGCGTGCCCAGGGAGGTCGGGAGCGCCCCCTACCTCGTGGGCCCCTCGTAGATCCCCTGACCTAGTTCCTTTGCCTATATATACTCTATGAATATTATTTGGTTCTTCTCTGAATTCTTATATGCATGATTTGATATCTTTGCAAGTCTCTTCAAAATATCGGTTTAGTTTGGCCTACTAGATTGATCTTTCTTGCAATGGTAGAAGTGCTTAGCTTTGGGTTCAATCTTGCGGTGTCCTTTCCCAGTGATAGTAGGGGCAGCAAGGCACATATTGTATTGTTGCCATCGAGGATAAAAAGATGGGGTTTTCATCATATTGCTTGAGTTAATTCCTCTACATCATGTCATCTTACTTAATGCGTTACTCCGTTCTTTATGAACTTAATACTCTAGATGCATGCTGGATAGCGGTTGATGTGTGGAGTAATAGTAATAGATGAAGAATTGTTTTGGTCTACTTGACACGGACGTGATGCCTATGTTCATGATCATTGCCTTAGATATCATCATAACTATGCGCTTTTCTATCAATTGCTCGGCAGTAATTTGTTCACCCACTGTATTATTTGCTATCTTGAGAGAAGCCACTAGTGAAACCTATGGCCCCCGGATCTCTTTTCCATATTGTTAGATCTCGTTTACATCTTGCTAGTTTCCGATCTACTATTTTGCAATATTTTACTTTCCGATCTATAAACCAAAAATACCAAAAATATTTACTTTACCGTTTATCTATCTTTATCAGTTCTCACTTCTGCAAGTGACCGTGAAGGGATTGACAACCCCTTTATCGCGTTGGGTGTAAGTTGTTGATTGTTTGTGCAGGTATTCGGTGACTTGTGCATTGTCTCCTACTGGATTGATACCTTGGTTCTCAAAACTGAGGTAAATATTTAGGCTACTTTGCTTCATCACCCTTTCCTCTTCAAGGGAAAACCAACGCAAGCTCAAGAGGTAGCAAGAAGGATTTTTGGCGCCGTTGTCGGGGAGATCTACGTCAAGTCAAGCCATACCAAGTACCCATCACAAAATGTTCTCCCTTGCATTACATTATTCACCATTCACCTCTCGTTTTCCTCTCCCCTACTTCTAAAACGATTTTCGAAAACCTTTGCCTTCTCTTTGCCCTTCTCCCGTTCGCTTTCTCCTTGGTATCTTCTACCCATGACTAGCTCTTCTTTCCCTCCATTGTCTCCTGATCTTGAAGTTCTTCACTTCAAGCAGAAACAAGGAGAAAATTTGAAGGATGCTTGGTATAGGATGATAGAATCCTATCGTAATTGCACCATAAAAGGGGATTTTAAAATTCTACTCCGTAATTTTTACGTGGGATTGACCATGCCCCATAGGTAACTCTTGGATTTTTCTACCAAAGGAAATTTTATTGAAGTTAATCCCAATATCACTTATGAAATTATAGAAGGAATAGTTGGTATATCACCTCCACATTTGGGTTTACCTCAAGCCCACGAGGGAGCTCAAACTTTTGAGAAACTAGGTGAATTAATTAAAGATTTTGCAAAAATCCCTTGAGCCTCTCAAAAATGTCAATGGGAATATCCACCGCATGAACATGTTGATGACTCTTTGCAATAAACGGTTGGATGCTTTAGATCTGAAAAATTCTGAATATGAGCAGAAACATAAAGAACCTCCCGGATTTGAAAAAAATCCCTCAAAAGAATAAAGACCAAAGATAACAATACTTAGATCTATTCGCGCTTTTATGCTTAGCTAAGGGCGTTAAACGATAGCGCTTTCCGTTCTTTGATTTTTGCTTCTGTTTAGTAATAAATAATTAACCTAGCCTCTGGTTAGATGTGGTTTTAAGTTTTAATTAGTTTTTGTGCCAAGTTAAACCTTTAGGGCAGCTTACAGTGATAGTTGTGTTGATCCTGCTGAAAATCAGAAACTTTTGCGCTTAGTAAATGAGTTCTGAAAATTCACAGAAACGTGATTCTGATCTGAATATTTTTGATATGGATTGGTACACAAAGTTCTCAGGTTTTCCTAATTTGGTAGGGTTTTTAGAGTTATAGAAGTATTCGAGTGTTACAGATTACTACAGACTGTTCTCTTTATGACAGATTCTATTTTTCGCGTGTTGTTTGCTTATTTTGATGAATCTATGGGTAGTATCGGGGGATATGCACCATGGAGAAGTTGGAATATAGTATGTATTACACAAATATAAATAAAGAATGAGTTTGCAACAGTACCTTCAAGTGGTGATTTATTTTCTTATACTAACGGAGCTCATGAGATTTTCTGTCGAGTTTATGTGGTGAAGTTTTCAAGTTTGGGGTAAGGATTTGATGGACTATGGAATATGGAGTGGAAAGATGTAACGCCCCAGATATACTTTTCATATTTGTATCCAACTCTTGCCGTCTCCGGCGCTAAGTTATATTTATTTCTCGGGTTCGGGTCTTTGTCTCCGTGTGTTGTTTTTCTTTTTCGTGCATCTCTTATCATGCCATCACGTGCATTGCATTTGCATACATGGTCATCTCATGCATTCGAGCATTTTCCCCGTTGTCCGTTTTGCATTCTGGCACTTAGTTCTCCTCCGGTGGCCAATTCTAGTCTTCTTTCGTGTGTGGGGTTTAAACATTTCCGGATTGGACCGAGACTTGCCAAGCGGCCTTGGGTTACTACCGGTAGACCGCCTGTCAAGTTTCATATCATTTGGACTTCGTTCGATACTCCAACGGTTAACCGAGGGACCGAAAAGGCCTCGTGTGTGTTGCAGCCCAACACCCCCCAAATTTGGCCCAAAACGCACCAAACTCTGCTCCATGTCCTAGGTCGTTCGATCACGAACGTGTGGGCGAAAACCGCACCTCATTTGGACTCTCCTAGCTCCACTTATGCCTATATATACACCCCCCTCCGAAATCCACGGTTCTTCTCCCCCCTAACCCTAGATCCAACTCCTCCCGCCGCCGTCGGACACAACCGCCACCGACGGACATGTCCGGCCTCCCCGTCCGCCGCCACGTGTCGGCCTCCTAGTGGCCGCCGCCCGGTCCCCAGTTCGCCGCCGCCCGCGGGCCCGC
>NC_041383.1:773575858-773585473 GCF_002162155.2 Triticum dicoccoides
GACCCCCTCCACCGACGGCGCACCCTGCCGCTCCGGCGAGCTCGAGCTCCGCCGCCGGCGCCGCCTCGGCTTCCGCGCCGCGATCCCGATCTGGATCCGGTCGCGTGAACAGTAAACCCTAACCCCCCTCCGATTTTTCTAAGTCCCTAAATTTTTTACTCCATGTTGCTCAGTTCGAGGTCCCGTAACTTTGCAACCGTAGCTCCGTTTTGGGCGTATGATATATCAAAATCTTCGACTCGACATGTACATAATTTCATTCCATTGCATCATTTGCATTTGAGGTCATCTTGATGTCTAAAATGCTGTTAGAAGGAGGCTTCGTGAGTTAGATTGCAGATCCGTTAGTTCATCATGCACTTTTGTCATTTTTGCTATGTTTAATTCGTGCACGATATGCCTGTGCCCCTTTGGGATGAATTGTTAAGCATTTTGTCTTCTTTCCAGAGGTGCCACCCATGCATTTTTAGGATGTGTGTGTTGTCTTGTGCAAGCTTGCGAAGAGAGGTACCTGAGAATGCAGATTTCAGGGACTTAGTGATTTTCACTAAGTCTGGGATATCTTAGTTCATGATGCTATATGTCCAGCTTGTTTCATAGTGATCCGTGCCTCTTTTGAGGATGATCAGTAAGGGAGTTTTGAAATTTATGTTATACTCTATCCATCCATGTCTTTGTTGGCATTTGTGAAGTGCTCTAGGTTGACTCAATCGAGCTCAACTTTCGCTTCGTTGTTAATCTGGGCAGATCGTCAACTTGTTTGCGATTTTGCCGATGCTACCGTTAGTGTTCCATGCATGCTATGCCTTTGTTCTTGCCATGTGTAGCTAGCAATTTGTGCCTTCTTGCTGGTTATATGCTTTCCTTGCCATGACTTGCACCGTAGCGAGTGCATCGAGCTCGTTTACATGCCTTCGTGAGTTATATTTCAGCATGTCTCAGTTTTCACTAAGTCTGAAAACTGATTGTGTTCGAGCGATGTTCGTGAGCTCGGTAGAGTATTTTGCGAACCCTTTTGGCCCCAGGTCACTTTGGGTGTTTTATTAAGCTTGTTGAGTAGCTCCATGCCATGTTCTTACTTGTCATGTTCAGGTTTTCTATCATGTTGTTTTGCTGCTCCGAAGAGAGCATCGTGATCTGAAATTTCAGACTAGTGTTAATTTCACTAAGTCTGAAATCTGTTTTGCATTTGCGTTTTAGCCATGCTTGTTTGAACCTCTTAATGGATGATTTGCCTATGGCTCAGTGCTAGTGTTTTGTCAACCATCTTGTTTACTTCCCTGCCATGTATTTTGTTTTCATGTTTGGTGGCTGTAGCATGTTCATTTCGTTGCATTTAGATGCCTACTTGCTGTAAATCGCATACCGGTGTCATATCTTAAAACGCTTGCCATTTCCAAACCGTAGCTCCGATTCCAATGATCTTTATATCGTTTTCAAGCGATTTCATCCCCTCTATCCAGTGGCACACTTGGTTTTCCAAGTTGATGCCAGTTTCATGCATTTCCTGTCATATCTTGCATTTTGCATCCCGCATCACATCCCGCATAGCATATCGTCATTTCATCATATTGCTTGGTCTTGCCCGTGGTTGATTGTATCCTTGTTGCTTGTTTGTCTTGTTGGGTAGAGCCGGGAGACGAGTTCGCTACCGAGGAGCCCGTTGAGTTTTCTTGTGAGGATCCAGTCAACTCTGACAACTGTGCAGGCAAGATGATCATACCCTCGAAATCACTACTATCTTTGCTATGCTAGTTTGCTCGCTCTTTTGCTTGCCACTGCTACGATGCCTACCTTTTGCTTGTCAGCCTCCCAATTGCCATGTTGAACCTCTAACCCACCATTGTCCTAGCAAACCGTTGATTGGCTATGTTACCGCTTTGCTCAGCCCTTCTTATAGCGTTGTTAGTTGCAGGTGAAGATTGGAGCCGTTCCTTGTTGGAACATTTACTTTCTTGTTGGGATATCATTATATTGCTATGTTATCTTAATGCATCTATATACTTGGTAAAGGGTGGAAGGCTCGGCCTCTCGCCTAGTGTTTTGTTCCACTCGTGCCGCCCTAGTTTCCGTCATATCGGTGTTATGTTCCCGGATTGTTGCGTCCCTTACGCGGTTGGGTTATAATGGGAACCCCTTGATAGTTCGCCTTGATTAAAGCTTTTCCAGCAATGCCCAACATTGGTTTTACCATTTGCCACCTAGCCTCTTTTCCCTTGGGTTTCCGGAGCCTGAAGGTCATCTTATTTTAACCCCCCCGGGCCAGTGCTCCTCTGAGCATTGGTCCAAACTAGAGTCCTGTGCAGCGCCCCCTCGGGGAAACTCGAGGTTTGGTTTTAGTTGTATGGAGCGCTCATCTGAGTGTGCCCTGAGAAAGAGATATGTGCAGCTCCTATCGGGATTTGTTGGCACATTCTGGCGGTGTTGCTGGTCTTGTTTTAACCTGTCGAATTGTCTTGTTGTACCGGGTTGCCGAGTCTGATCGGTGTGTCTCGGGTGGAGGTCTATTCCTTCGTTGACCGTGAGAGCTTGTTATGGGCTAAGTTGGGACCCCCTGCAGGGATTGATCTTTCGAAAGCCGTGCCCGCGGTTATGGGCAGATGGGAATTTGTTAATGACCGGTTGTAGATCACTTGAACTAAACTTAATTAAAATGGATCAACCGTGTGTGTTACCGTGATGGCCCCTTCTCGGCGGAGTCCGGGAAGTGGACACGGTGTTGGAGTTATGCTTGCGCAGGATGTTCCTTTAGCTTCTCGCTCGTGCTTCGCCTTCTCTTCTCGCTCTCTTTTGCGTATAAGTTAGCCACCAGATATGCTAGTCGCTTGCTGCAGCTCCACATATATTTGCCTTATCCATACCCATGAGCTTAAATAGTCTTGATCGCGTGGGTGTGAGATTGCTGAGTCCCTGTGACTCACAGATACTACAACTCCAGATGCAGGTCCAGGTGATTCTGCTCCAGTTGACGATTACGAGCTCAGGTGGGAGTTCGACGAGGACTCTCAGCGATACTACGTGTCCTTTCCAGATGATCAGTAGTGGTGCCCAGTTGGGGTTATCGATTCAGGACCTTGTCGCATGTTGGGGGTCTTTTCTATTTTGGCACCGTAGTCGGGCCATGAGTGATTTGTTTGATGGATGTTATTTATGTACTCTGATGTGACGTGGCGAGTGTAAGCCAACTATGTTTTCTCCCCCTTTTATTATAAATTACATGGGATGTTGTAATGATTGCCTGACTTGCGACATTGCTTTCAATGCGGTTATGCCTCTAAGTCGTGCCTCGACACGTGGGAGCTATAGCCGCATCGAGGGCGTTACAAGTTGGTAATCAGAGCCTTCCCCGACCTTAGGAGCCCCATTGCTTGATCGTTTTTAGCAGCCGAGTTGTGTCTAGAAAAATGTTTTGAGTCCTTAGGAATTATATATCGGAGAGCTTAGGAATTCTTTTACTTCCCAGTCTCCTCATCGCTCTGGTAAGGCATCCTGACGTAGAGTTTTGACTCTTCTCTTCTCAAACTTCACAAAAAAAAATTTTTAGGATCACGCGAGTATCTTGGTTTTGTTCCGATGGTTTTGTGACGAGAACATTGTTCTTGGTGCCTCCTGTCTTTAGGGGTTGTGGCAGTGTCCCGGGGAGTTGAGCTCCGAGGTGTTGTCGTCACAATTTTATCGTTGCAATTCTGGTATACTTGAGATATGTGCGCGACATCGGAAATCTCTTTTATACAGTTCGTTGGTGAGATAACCTCGACGCCACCCAGTACTGGGGCGGGAGTTCGGGAGTATCGCCATAACTTGTATAACGGATGCTTTTCGAAGGTTGAGGTAGATAGTTTCCGAAGTTTTCTTGGTTATGTGTTGAAGGATGGATACAGCTAGATGTAGGATTTGCTAGTTTGGGTGAGATATTGTGCTTCCCCTGTATCCCCAACACCTGATTGCATAACCGGAAAGGTTCGGGAGTTTCATAGGTGGGAATTCTAGTAGCTCTAGTTCTTCTTCCACGGATATTGGTTTGAGATTGGGATTTCTTACCGATTATTCGTTCTTGATCCGTACCTTGTTGATTTATTTCTCTACCGTAATTCTTCGTGGCTTCTCAATTTATGGATATGTGACCATTTGAGGAGGAATGCATTCGTTCATTTTGTTCGAATGTGAAGACTATATGTTGCAATTTTCATTCCGTTGGATTCAGCTTCTATATTGTTATCTACCTATGTGCTAATGGTGGTCAACCTCTTCAGGATGGCTCCTCCAACGCGCACGACTCCGAATCCTGATCCGCCTCCACCTCCGCCTCCTCCGGAAGCATGGCAAGCTGTGATGGCCGCTACTAATGCAAACACACAGTTGATCATGCAAATTCTCCAAGAGCGCAATCAAGGCAGTCAAGGGAATCAAGGCCATAATCAGCACCACTTTGCTACTCTGAACCAGTTCCTTGCTAATGGCCCAAAGACGTTCAGCGGTTGTGTTGAGGCTACCGATGCTGACGATTGGCTAGTGGATCTGGGCAAGCATTTTGAATGCAGCAACGTCAGGCCTGAAGATTTCGTCAAGTTCGCTTCTTTCCAGCTCAAAGATCAGGCTGCAGAGTGGTTCCAGCAGTACAAGGATTCCAGAGGTGGACGTGTTATCACTTGGGGCGATTTCCGTCAAGATTTCCGCGCTCATCACATCCCTCAAAGTGTGGTTGAGAGTAAGCGTCAGGAATTCCGCAATCTGAAGCAAGGCTCTTTGTCTGTCTATGACTACAACAAGTTGTTCCAGAAGCTCGCCCGTTTTGCCAAGCAGGATGTTCCTGATGAGAAGAGCATGATCTATCAGTTCAGGGGTGGTCTTCGTGAGGAAATTCAGCTCGCTCTTGTTCTCTTTGAGCCGTTGAGATACGATGAGTTCTACAACATGGCACTGAAGCAAGAGGCTGCTCAGATGAGGTGTGATGCTTCCAGGAAGCGTGCCAGAGATGTTACTCCATCTTCCTCTACTCAAGTGGTCAAGCAGCAGAAGTTCTGGCTTCCTCCTCCTCCGTTCCGTCAGCCGTATCAGCAGAAGAGCAAAGGTGGCAGTGGTTTCTCCCACCCACCCAACCCAGGCTTTCATAACAAGTCTTCATCTCAAGCTCCAAGATCGAGTGCTCCGTATCACCGTCCGCTTTCAGAGGTCACGTGCAACAAGTGCCAACAGAAGGGTCACTATGCCAACAAGTGTACCAACCAGAGGCGTCTTCCTCCTCCTCCTCCTGTCAGGTCGGCAAGTACAGTTGTGGTCAAGCACAATCCCAAGCACGCCAAGGTCAATATGGTGAATGCAGCTCAGGCAGAGGATTCTTCAGATGTGATCATGGGTAACCTTCTTGTTAACGATGTTCCTGCAAAAGTTCTTTTTGACACAGGTGCATCGCATTGCTTCATTTCCAAACCTTTTGCATCAAAGTATGAGTGTGATTATCAGTATCTGCAAAGTTCCTTGCAAATTGTGTCACCAGGCAAGCAGATGACAGCTAACACCTGCGTCCCTGAGGTTACTATCACATTGGGTGACTACAAGTTCCTTTCTTCCCCAATTGTTCTCGGTAACTCGGATATTGATCTTATTCTCGGAATGGATTGGCTTTCTAAGCACAAGGCACATCTTGACTGTGCTGCCAGGCAGATTCAATTGACTCATTCGTCTGAGGATGTCATTGTCTTTGCCGCTCGGGATAATTCCATCCGGTTGTTTTCTCTCAATGAGAAGGGTGAATTGGACGCTATTTTGCAAATTCCTGTCGTTTGCGAATATCAAGACGTCTTTCCAGAAGAACTTCCAGGGATGCCTCCAAACCGGCCGGTTGAATTTGTTATTGAACTTGAGCCCGGTACGGAACCTGTGTGCAAACGTCCCTACAAGCTCGGCCCCGAAGAGTTGAAGGAGTTGAAGAAACAACTCGATGAGCAAGAAAGATTGGGTCTCATCCGGCCTAGTACTTCTCCGTGGGGTTGTGGTGTTCTTTTTGTGAAGAAGAAGGATGGATCGAGTCGACTTTGTGTTGATTACCGCCCAGTAAACAAGAAGACCATCAAGAACAAATACCCACTTCCCAACATCAATGAGCTGTTCGAACAACTCAAGGGTGCTCAAGTATTCTCCAAGCTTGATCTCCGTATGGGTTATCATCAGATTCGTATTCGTGAGCAAGATATTCCCAAGACGGCGTTCAGGACAAGCTTTGGTTCATATGAATACACCGTCATGTCTTTTGGCCTCGCCAACGCTCCTCCGACGTTCTCTCGCATGATGAACTTCATCTTCAACCCCTACACCAATGAATTCGTTTTGGTCTATCTCGACGACATTCTGGTTTTCTCGAAGAACAAGAAAGATCATGCCAAGCACTTGCGTTTGGTTCTTGACAAGCTCAGAGAACATCAGTTCTACGCCAAGTTCTCCAAGTGTGAATTTTGGCTCGATGAGGTTCTTTATCTTGGTCATATCATCTCTGCCAAGGGCATTTCCGTGAATCCTGAGAAGGTGTCCGCAATTGGGCATTGGGAACCTCCTCAGAACATGAAGCAACTCCGCAGTTTCCTCGGTCTCGCAAGCTATTGCAGAAGATTCGTTGAAAACTTTTCTAAGATCGCCAAGCCTCTCTCAAATCTTCTTCAGAAGCACGTCAAGTACGTTTGGTCTCCGGAGTGTGATATTGCTTTCAACTCTTTGAAAGAGAAATTGATCACTGCTCCAGTTCTGACTCCGCCTGATGAAACCAAGTCGTACGAGGTCTTTTGCGATGCCTCTCTCCAAGGTCTCGGTGCTGTACTGATGCAAGAGAAGAAAGTTGTTGCTTATACCTCTCGCCAGTTGAAACCTAATGAGAAGAACTACCCCACTCATGATCTCGAGTTGGCGGCAGTTGTGCACGCGTTGTTGACTTGGAGACATCTTCTATTGGGAAGAAAAGTGGATATTTTCACTGATCACAAGAGTCTCAAGTACATCTTCACTCAGCCTAATCTCAACCTCAGGCAGACTCGATGGGTCGAGATGATTCAAGAGTACAATCCGAGTATCGAGTATACTCCAGGCAAGGCTAATGTGATTGCTGACGCTTTGAGCAGAAAAGCATATTGCAACAGTCTGATTCTCAAGCCTTATCAACCCGAGCTTTGTGAAGTTTTCCGCAAACTTAATCTGCAAGTTGTTCCTCAAGGTTTCCTCGCCAACCTTCAAGTCTCTCCTACCCTAGAAGACCAGATTCGCCAAGCCCAACTTCTTGATGCTATGGTGAAGAAGGTGAAGATTGGTATTGCAAAGAGTCAGTCCAAGTACAAGTGGTACCGACTTGATGACAAGGACACTCTCTTCTTCGAGGATCGAATTGTTGTGCCCAAAGGTGAACTTCGTAAGGTGATCATGAACGAGGCTCACAACTCTCTCCTCTCCATCCACCCTGGTAGTACGAAGATGTATCAGGACCTCAAGCAAGCTTATTGGTGGACTCGAATGAAGCGCGAGATCGCTCAATTCGTGAATGAATGTGATGTCTGCAGAAGAGTGAAGGCAGAACACCAAAGGCCAGCTGGTCTCCTCCAACCTCTTGCCATTCCAGAATGGAAGTTTGACCACATTGAAATGGACTTCGTGACTGGGTTTCCAAAGTCCAAGCGTGGCAATGATGCTATATTTGTTGTCATCGACAAGCTCACCAAAGTGGCTCATTTTCTGCCTATCAAAGAGTCGATCACTGCAGCTCAATTGGCGGAACTCTATACCTCTCGCATTGTCTCTCTGCACGGTATTCCTCAAGTGATATCTTCAGACCGTGGCAGCATCTTTACCTCCAAGTTTTGGGATTCTTTTCAGAAGGCCATGGGCACCAACATCCGCTTTAGCACAGCTTTCCATCCTCAAACAAGCGGTCAAGTCGAGCGTGTCAACCAAATTCTTGAAGATATGCTCAGGGCTTGTGTGATTTCTTTCGGCATGAAGTGGGAGGATTGTCTTCCTTATGCTGAATTCTCATACAACAACAGCTTTCAAGCAAGTTCGGGCAAGGCCCCCTTTGAAATTCTATATGGCAGGAAGTGCCGTACCCCTCTCAACTGGTCTGAAACCGGTGAACGTCAGCTGCTGGGTAATGACCTAATCACAGAAGCAGAAGATATGTGCAAAGTCATTCGTGATAACCTCAAAGCAGCCCAGTCCCGCCAGAAGAGCTACTATGATAGTAAGCACCGTCATCTGGCTTTCGAGATCGGAGATCATGTTTACCTCCGCGTCTCTCCCATGAAAGGTACTCGTCGCTTCGGTATCAAAGGGAAGCTTGCCCCTAGATACGTGGGACCTTTCAAGATTGTCAGCAAGAGAGGCGACCTCGCCTATCAACTCGAGCTTCCTTCAAACTTTGCAAATGTTCATGATGTGTTCCACGTCTCTCAGCTTTGAAAGTGCTTCAAGACTCCTAACCGCACCGTCAACTTCGAGGACATTGAGCTCCAAGAAGATCTCTCTTATCATGAGCACCCAGTTGCTATTCTTGAAGAGACTGAACGCAAGACTCGCAACAAGTCAATCAAATTCCTCAAAGTCAAGTGGTCTCACCATTCCGACCGTGAAGCTACCTGGGAACGCGAGGTTAACCTCCGTTCTGAGTACCCGGAGTTCTTTCAGTCCTAGATCTCGGGTCGAGATCTTTTCGTAGTGGTGGAGTGTTGTAACGCCCCAGATATACTTTCCATATTTGTATCCAACTCTTGCCGTCTCCGGCGCTAAGTTATATTTATTTCTCGGGTTCGGGTCTTTGTCTCCGCGTGTTTTTTTTCTTTTTCGTGCATCTCTTATCATGCCATCACGTGCATTGCATTTGCATACATGGTCATCTCATGCATTCGAGCATTTTCCCCGTTGTCCGTTTTGCATTCCGGCACTTCGTTCTCCTCCGGTGGCCAATTCTAGTCTTCTTTCGTGTGTGGGGTTTAAACATTTCCGGATTGGACCGAGACTTGCCAAGCGGCCTTGGGTTACTACCGGTAGACCGCCTGTCAAGTTTCATATCATTTGGACTTCGTTCGATACTCCAACGGTTAACCGAGGGACCGAAAAGGCCTCGTGTGTGTTGCAGCCCAACACCCCCCAAATTTGGCCCAAAACCCACCAAACTCTGCTCCATGTCCTAGGTTGTTCGATCACGATCGTGTGGGCGAAAACCGCACCTCATTTGGACTCTCCTAGCTCCACTTATGCCTATATATACACCCCCCTCCGAAATCCACGGTTCTTCTCCCCCCTAACCCTAGATCCAACTCCTCCCGCCGCCGTCGGACACAACCGCCGCCGACGGACATGTCCGGCCTCCCCGTCCGCCGCCACGTGTCGGCCTCCTAGTGGCCGCCGCCCGGTCCCCAGTTCGCCGCCGCCCGCGGGCCCGCGAGGCCCGTGCGGGGCCCCCGCGGCCCGATCCGCCGCCGCGCCTTGTCCCGCGCCCCGCCGCCGTCTTCTCCCCGGCCGGCCGCCGCCGCGGGCGCCGTCGCCGCCCCAGCCGGAGGTCGCCGCCGCCGCGGGCACCTCGCCGCCCGCCGCCCGGCCGCTCCCCGCCCTCGGCTTCCGCGCCCCTCCGCTGCCTCC
>NC_041383.1:773587064-773597984 GCF_002162155.2 Triticum dicoccoides
TGGTGGCTGTAGCATGTTCATTTCGTTGCATTTAGATGCCTACTTGCTGTAAATCGCATACCGGTGTCATATCTTAAAACGCTTGCCATTTCCAAACCGTAGCTCCGATTCCAATGATCTTTATATCGTTTTCAAGCGATTTCATCCCCTCTATCCAGTGGCACACTTGGTTTTCCAAGTTGATGCCAGTTTCATGCATTTCCTGTCATATCTTGCATTTTGCATCCCGCATCACATCCCGCATAGCATATCGTCATTTCATCATATTGCTTGGTCTTGCCCGTGGTTGATTGTATCCTTGTTGCTTGTTTGTCTTGTTGGGTAGAGCCGGGAGACGAGTTCGCTACCGAGGAGCCCGTTGAGTTTTCTTGTGAGGATCCAGTCAACTCTGACAACTGTGCAGGCAAGATGATCATACCCTCGAAATCACTACTATCTTTGCTATGCTAGTTTGCTCGCTCTTTTGCTTGCCACTGCTACGATGCCTACCTTTTGCTTGTCAGCCTCCCAATTGCCATGTTGAACCTCTAACCCACCATTGTCCTAGCAAACCGTTGATTGGCTATGTTACCGCTTTGCTCAGCCCTTCTTATAGCGTTGTTAGTTGCAGGTGAAGATTGGAGCCGTTCCTTGTTGGAACATTTACTTTCTTGTTGGGATATCATTATATTGCTATGTTATCTTAATGCATCTATATACTTGGTAAAGGGTGGAAGGCTCGGCCTCTCGCCTAGTGTTTTGTTCCACTCGTGCCGCCCTAGTTTCCGTCATATCGGTGTTATGTTCCCGGATTGTTGCGTCCCTTACGCGGTTGGGTTATAATGGGAACCCCTTGATAGTTCGCCTTGATTAAAGCTTTTCCAGCAATGCCCAACATTGGTTTTACCATTTGCCACCTAGCCTCTTTTCCCTTGGGTTTCCGGAGCCTGAAGGTCATCTTATTTTAACCCCCCCGGGCCAGTGCTCCTCTGAGCGTTGGTCCAAACTAGAGTCCTGTGCAGCGCCCCCTCGGGGAAACTCGAGGTTTGGTTTTAGTTGTATGGAGCGCTCATCTGAGTGTGCCCTGAGAAAGAGATATGTGCAGCTCCTATCGGGATTTGTTGGCACATTCTGGCGGTGTTGCTGGTCTTGTTTTAACCTGTCGAATTGTCTTGTTGTACCGGGTTGCCGAGTCTGATCGGTGTGTCTCGGGTGGAGGTCTATTCCTTCGTTGACCTGAGAGCTTGTTATGGGCTAAGTTGGGACCCCCTGCAGGGATTGATCTTTCGAAAGCCGTGCCCGCGGTTATGGGCAGATGGGAATTTGTTAATGACCGGTTGTAGATCACTTGAACTAAACTTAATTAAAATGGATCAACCGTGTGTGTTACCGTGATGGCCCCTTCTCGGCGGAGTCCGGGAAGTGGACACGGTGTTGGAGTTATGCTTGCGCAGGATGTTCCTTTAGCTTCTCGCTCGTGCTTCGCCTTCTCTTCTCGCTCTCTTTTGCGTATAAGTTAGCCACCAGATATGCTAGTCGCTTGCTGCAGCTCCACATATATTTGCCTTATCCATACCCATGAGGTTAAATAGTCTTGATCGCGTGGGTGTGAGATTGCTGAGTCCCTGTGACTCACAGATACTACAACTCCAGATGCAGGTCCAGGTGATTCTGCTCCAGTTGACGATTACGAGCTCAGGTGGGAGTTCGACGAGGACTCTCAGCGATACTACGTGTCCTTTCTAGATGATCAGTAGTGGTGCCCAGTTGGGGTTATCGATTCAGGACCTTGTCGCATGTTGGGGGTCTTTTATATTTTGGCACCGTAGTCGGGCCATGAGTGATTTGTTTGATGGATGTTATTTATGTACTCTGATGTGACGTGGCGAGTGTAAGCCAACTATGTTTTCTCCCCCTTTTATTATAAATTACATGGGATGTTGTAATGATTGCCTGACTTGCGACATTGCTTTCAATGCGGTTATGCCTCTAAGTCGTGCCTCGACACGTGGGAGCTATAGCCGCATCGAGGGCGTTACAAAAGAGCCTAAGCTTGGGGATGCCCAAGGCACCCCAAGGTAAAATTCAAGGACAACCAAAAGCCTAAGCTTGGGGATGCCCCGGAAGGCATCCCCTCTTTCGTCTTCGTCTATCGGTAACTTTACTTGAGGCTATATTTTTATTCACCACATGATATGTGTTTTGCTTGGAACGTCTTGTATGATTTGAGTCTTTGCTTTTTAGTTTACAACAATCATCCTTTATGTACACATCTTTTGGGAGAGACACGCATGAATCATGATTTACTAGAATACTCTATGTGCTTCACTTATATCTTTTGAGCTAGGCAATATTGCTCTAGTGCTTCACTTATATCTTTTTAGAGTACGGTGGTGGATTTATTTTATAGAAATTGTTGATCTCTCATGCTTCACTTATACTATTTTGAGAGTCTTTTAGAACAACATGGTAATTTGCTTTGGTTATAAAACTAGTCCTAATATGATGGGCATCCAAGAGAGATATAATAAATACTTTCATATGAAGTGCATTGAATACTATGAGAAGTTTGATTCTTGATGATTGTTTTGAGATATGAATATGGTGATATTAGAGTCATGCTAGTGGAGTAATTGTGAATTTGAGAAATACTTGTGTTGAGGTTTGTGAGTCCCGTAGCATGCACGTATGGTAACCGTTGTGTAACAAATTTGGAGCATGAGGTATTCATTGATTGTCTTCCTTATGAGTGGCGGTCGGGGGCGAGCGATGGTCTTTTCCTACCAATATAACCCCTAGGAGCATGCGTGTAGTACTTCGTTCAATGAATAATATATTTTTTCAATAAGTATGTTAGCTCTTTTTGACTAATGTTGAGTCCATGGATTATACGCACTCTCACCCTTCCATCATTGCTAGCCTCTCTTGTACGGCACAACTTTCGCCGGTACCATACACCCACCATATACCTTCCGCAAAATAACCACCATACCTACCTATTATGGCATTTCCATAGCCATTCCGAGATATATTGCCATGCGACTTTCCATTGTTCCATTTATTATGACACGCTTCATCATTGTCATATTGCTTTGCATGATCATGTAGTTGACATCGTATTTGTGGCAAAGCCACCTTTCATAATTCTTTCATACATGTCACTCTTGATTCATTGCACATCCTGGTACACCGCCGAAGGCATTCACATAGAGTCATATTTTGTTCTAAGTATTGAGTTGTAAGTTTTCGAGTTGTAAGTAAATAGAAGTGTGATGATCATCAGTATTAGAGAATTGTCCCATATGAGGAAATAAAAAAGAGAGGCAAAGAAGCCAAAATAAAAAAAGAGAGGCCAAAGAAGCCAAATAAATAAAGAGAGAAAAAGAGAGAAGGGGCAATTCTACTATCCTTTTACCACACTTGTTCTTCAGAGTAGCACCATGATCTTCATGATAGAGAGTCTTATTTTGTCACTTTCATATACTAGTGGGAATTTTTCATTATAGAACTTGGCTTGTATATTCCAGCGATGGGCTTCCTCAAATGCCCTAGGTCTTCATGAGCAAGCAAGTTGGATGCACACCCACTTAGTTTCTTTTTGAGCTTTCATACACTTATAGCTCTAGTGCATCTGTTGCATGGCAATCCCTACTCACTCACATTGACATCTATTGATGGGCATCTCCATAGCCCGTTGATACGCCTAGTTGATGTGAGACCATCTCCCTCTTTTTTTCTTCTCCACAACTACCATTCTATTCTACCCATAGTGCTATGTCCATGGCTCACGCTCAGGTATTGCGTGAAAGTTGAAAAGGTTTGAGAACATCAAAGTATGTAAAAATTGCTTGGCTTGTCATCGGGGTTGTGCATTATTTGAGTATTTTATGTGATGGAGATGGAGCATAGCTAAACTATATGATTTTTTAGGGATAAGATTTCTTTGGCCATGTTATTTTGAGAAGACATAATTGCCTTGTTAGTATGCTTGAAGTATTATTGTTTTTATGTCAATATTAAACTTTTGTTTTGAATCTTTCGGATCTGAACATTCATGACACGATAAAGGAAATTACATTGATAAATATGTTAGGTTGCATTCCACATCAAAAATTCTATGTTTATCATTTACCTACTAGAGGACGAGCAAGAATTAAGCTTGGGATGCTTGATACATCTCCAACGTATCTTTAATTTTTTATTGTTCCATGCTATTATATTAGCTGTTTTGGATGTTTAATAGGCATTTCTATGCTATTTTATATTACTTTTGGACTAACCTATTAAACGAGAGCCCAGTGCCAGTTTCTGTTTTTTTTTGCCTATTATAGAGTTTCGCAGAAAAAGAATACCAGACGGAGTCCAAACAGAATGAAACTTTCGCGATGATCTTTGTTGGACCGAAAGGAAACCAGAAGACTTGGAGATGAAGTCGGAGACGCAATGAGGCGGCCACGAGGCAGGAGGGCGCGCCCAGGGGGATAGGGCGTGCCCCCTATATCTTGGGCCCTTCGTAGCTCCCCTGACCTAGTTCCTTTGCCTATATATACTCTTATACCCTGAAAACATCCAAGAGAGCCACGAAACCACTTTTCCACCGCCGCAACCTTTTGTACCCGTGAGATCCCATCAAGGGCCTTTTCCGGTGTCCTACTGGAGGGGGATTCGATCATGGAGGGCTTCTTCATCAACACCATTGCCTCTCCGATGATGCGTGAGTAGTTTACCATAGACCTACAGGTCCATAGCAAGTAGCTAGATGGCTTCTTCTCTCTCTTTGATTCTCAATACCATGTTCTCCTCGATGTTCTTGGAGATCTATTCGATGTAATATTCTTTTGCGGCGTGTTTGCTGAGATATGATGAATTGTGGATTTATGATTAGATTATCTATGAATATTATTTGGTTCTTCTCTGAATTCTTATATACATGATTTTATATCTTTGTAAGTCTCTTCAAATTATCGGTTTAGTTTGGCCTACTAGATTGATCTTTCTTGCAATGGGAGAAGTTCTTAGCTTTGGGTTCAATTTTGCGGTGTCCTTTCCCAGTGACAGTAGGGGCAGCAAGGCACATATTGTACTGTTGTCACCGACGATAAAAAGATGGGGTTTTCATCATATTGCTTGAGTTAATTCCTCTACATCATGTCATCTTACTTAATGCGTTACTCTGTTCTTTATGAACTTAATACTCTAGATGCATGCTGGATAGCGGTTGATGTGTGGAGTAATAGTAATAGATGAAGAATCATTTCAGTCTACTTGACACGGACGTGATGCCTATGTTCATGATCATTGCCTTAGATATCATCATAACTATGCGCTTTTCTATCAATTGCTCAACAGTAATTTGTTCACCCACCGCATTATTTGCTATCTTGAGAGAAGCCACTAGTGAAACCTATGCCCCCCGGGTCTCTTTTCCATATTATTAAATCTCATTTACATCTTGCTAGTTTCTGATCTACTATTTTGCAATATTTTACTTTCCAATCTATAAACCAAAAATACCAAAAATATTTACTTTACCATTTATCTATCTCTATTAGATCTCACTTTTGCAAGTGACTGTGAAGGGATTGACAACCCCTTTATCGCGTTGGGTGCAAGTGTTTGATTGTTTGTGCAGGCATTTGGTGACAGCATTGTCTCCTACTGGATTGATACCTTTGTTTTTCAAAACTGAGGGAAATACTTACGCTATGTTGCTACATCACCCTTTCCTCTTCAAGGGAAAACAATGCAAGCTCAAGAGGTAGCACCCCCTCGCAAGCATCCGCAACCACGAGAAAAGTATTAAGATAAAATCTAACCATAGAATTAAACTTTTGGATCCAAATAAGTCCCTTACGAACACTACTAGGGAAAAGGCTAGCAGCAGCGCGGGTTTTAGGTGTATCAGTAGCGCGGGGAGTGGTTCTACTAATAAGGCGCTATAGCTAACACATAGCAGTAGCGCGTGCTCACTGGCGCTACTGCTACACAAGTGTAGCAGCAACGCGGTTAGTGGAAGCTCACTACTCCTAGTAGCTCTAGCGCGCTTTGCCTGGACACGCTACTGCTATCGCGGCACTGCTGCTAACTTTTATACACTCGCTACTGCTAATTTAAGTAGTTTTTTGTTTTTTCGGCATATTTGTTTTGTATTTGAATAGGCTTTATAGAAGAATCTTTAGCACATAGAAATGTCATCATGATACACATACAAATGCATGCGAGACCACAAATGTAATCATAGCATATACATACAAATAGTCTCATCATAATCATCATCCAACACAAAGTGGTATCTTGTCATCATCTCGAAAATAGCGATACATGCAAGTCTCGAATACTTGCAACTACAACAACGTCATCCATCTAAACAAAGGCATACGCAGAAGAGCTATCACTAGCTATGAGTGAGAGCGGAGCTATGCAGTACATGAGGTGGCGGTTACGAGTCCTCTCTCACGCTAGCGTGAACCTCAAGTAACTAGCTTCTCCTTCTTGTCTGCTTTTGAAGCCTTTATGGTTGGCGCCTGTGAACCCATTCACTTGTGCCTGACACTCATGCCACTCATTGTACACCCCGGAACCTTCCCTTTGTACACGACATAGCAATTCCATCTCGCCATCAAGAAACTAGGTACCTGTTAGAGATGCATGTTCATGAAGAGGATGCACAATCATATATATGCAACAAAATATACTAGAGCAACACCGAAAAAGAAAGGGTTAGAAACTAGATGCAACATACAGTATGCAAATTAATTAACTAGAGGTAGCAGGTCATCGTACGCAAACTAACAAAGTAGTGTTACGCAAGTTCCGCAGGGACCATGGACATCACAAAGTTTCATCGCTACAAAAAGTATACAAGTTCAACCGACACATATCATCATCATCGGCATCATAAATCACTAGAAGTTCCATCCTTCCATATCATCGAGGATGAACCCTAGCTTCTTGAATGGCGTGAGGTCTAGACGTTGCATGCCTATGCGAGTTCGGACGTCAGCTCGCGATATAGGGCCGTGGTGGAACATCCCCTTCTCATCGACGACTTCTTTCATGATGATCGTCGCAATGTCGCTTTGTATGCGAAAGAAGTCATCTCTAAGTTTATAATCCGCTTCTCCATGAGATTCTAGCCACTTGTGGATATGATCATCATTTTTGCTTCTCATGCGAAGCTTTTGGTGATCCGTGTTGAACTGAATCATGAGATGGACGATGTAGAATCCATCCTTCTTGCTTGGTTTTGGGACATGGATGTAGGAGAAGTTAGTTTTATGCGCGAAACCCATCTTCTTGTTCCTTTGTTTCCTGATCTGCACGTGGCCACCTCTAAAGTTGAAGCCTTGGAGAGCATCATCTAGAATATTCATTATGTGGGTGTAGTCTTTTTTCTCGTAGTCTCTAGAAGGGTCAAAATACACGGCGTGGGAGACTTGCGGGTAAAGAACGATAAGGACGGTGCGCCCGTTGCTGCGGGGAAAAGACACCTCAAATTATTCCCCATATGAGAGAGAAGGAATGATTGAAATGTACGAAAGGGTTGTGTGGAACTGACTTACTTTGGATGATAAGGCAGGAGGACAATTTCCCGGTCCTTATTCTGTACCATGAAGTTTTGGAGGTACTCCCTAGTAGTTTTAGGCTCAAAGTCGCCGAGACTCAAGAAAGACTCGTGCATGTAGTACGGATCCGCCACACAGATTTGCGAGACTTCTTCACTCTTCATGACAGAGCTCATATGTAGCGCAAAAAGGCGGACGATTGTAAAATCGAGCCGCCTTGTTAGAAACATCTCAAAGATATGGTCAAACCGCACGAAGAACACCTCCGCGGGCCGTGTCTCGACGTAGCACTTCCCCTCGGGCACACAAGCCACGTATGTCGGATATCCTAGATCCTTTGAGGCTAGTAGGATTTTCTCAGTCGACAGCACATGGTCGTGCAGTCTCCTGAGATCCCCTGATAGTGCCTCCAGTGGTTTCGGCGGTAGCATCGGCTCGCCCGTGAGATGGAACATGACCGCACCTTTCACGGGTACACACTCTTCAGAATGCATCGTCTGGCTGCTATGTGCTCTGGCTTGTTTGGAGGCAGTAATCTTCCCCGATCTCTTCCTCTCCTTTTTCTTGGGCACACCTTCCAGACCCTTCCTTAACCCCTGCCCCAGTGTTCCCGGGCTAAGTACTGTATGACCCTCGCGCCCGGCTAGTTGAGCCTGCGTTGAGGCGGCATCTTCAGGCGTGTCCTGTGAGGATTTCATGAAGAGAGACTTTTTGCAATCCCTGCTATGACCCTGCCCGGGCATATCATCCATATCCTCATTAGCAAGCTGATAGCCCGATTCGTCATATGGTTGACTCATCATATCTATGTCACAGTCATACGCGTTTGTATTGAGGAAATCCATAGGGTTGACCTCCATCTCATCATCCATTCTCTGTTCTACAGGAGAAATTACATCAGCCAGTACTATTACACCCCCTTCATCATGTCATCCGCCGCTCTCACCCGGCACTACAGGAGCTGGTAATTGCGTAGGTGGGGTGGTGCTCTCCGCACATGCTTGTTGATGTGTGGTTATTGGTGTGCTCTCGGCCATCTCCACACGAATAAGATTCTTTGGCCATAGCAGCACCCAACCCTTGAAGCTTCCAATCCGCGGCGGGGTCTCGTCGTCTACTCCCACATGCTGTACTGGAGGAGGCAAATCCTCGTGCCCCGATTTCACACTGGTCAAGCTAACCCTGAAGTGCCCAGCGGGGATCGACTGGTTGTGGAACGTGGGTTGCGAGGGGTCCATTATCATCCCCTTTCCCACATCCACCTTCTGGCCTTTGATCAAGTAGAGTATGGTGCACGGGGTTTCTTTTGCCTGCAAACACATATGTCTATGGCGTAAAACAACCGAAAGGCAACAAAAATGGAATATTATATATATATATATATATATGTTGGTGCGACATGTAATTACCATGACGGCGTCGAGCTCAGCCAAAGACGAAGGCCCACCTAGCGTGCCTGAGACTGAGGACGGGATGCTATGAGCGGGAGCGGCTGCCAGAGGAGGCCCGGTTGCGTGAGCAAGTGATGGTGCGATGGCGTTGTTGTTCATGGAGTTGCTCCCGACGAAACTGGGCAACGGGAAATCATGTACCGTCTTGTCTGGATTTTCCTTCATCCAGTTGATGATAACTGGAACCAAGTTATAGCGAAATCATTTCTGCAGGCAGTTACAGCTGCATTGACTGCCTGCTGTAGCAACTCATATTTGTCCTCGGCTGCTTTTTTCGCGTCCTCAACTGCTTTTTTCTCTACCGCAAGCTTCACCTTCGCGTCGATGTCCGCCTGACTAAACTTCTTTTTCTGCTTCTTGGCCTCCGGGCCCTCGTTATAAAACACCTTCCACGTGGCGCCTTCTCCAGCACCGTGCACACGACCATATTGCGGTCGCTGGCCCAAAGGAAGTCCCTTAAGTTCATTCAAGGCCCGGTTAAGAGGGGTGTCCCACTTGGGCCTCATCGGAGAAGTAGGGCTTTCGGCTGCAAGCTGGTGTTGCTTCTCCAGTAGTCTAATCAATTTCCTCGTGATCTTGTCCGTGTAAAAAACCTTTTTCTCCTTGTCCCACTTGTACCGGACCCTGATGAAGTCACGCTCCAAGGGGTTGGTGAACTTCGCGAAGGGGTCTGGGAGACCCGCGGCTTCACGTTCCGCGTCCTCCTTATCCCATATGGGCCTTTTACCGAGGTAGCCACGGCTTCCGAGGCGATGCTTCCCCGTGTTCCTTTGCTAAAGGCTCTTGAATTTCGCAGCCTTAGCCTTGGCTGCCTCGGTAGCGCAAGTGTCCTTGAACTTTTCGAACTCCTCTTCCGTAAGTGTCGGATTTTCCTCCAGAATCTTTGACAGGGGTTCATCAGCCTCAATAGCTCGTTTCACCCTCCCTTTCCAGGAGGCCAAATCATTGCTGAACATGCCCATGGCGTGATTGTTAATCTTTTTCATCTTCGTATGATCCCACGGTTGTTCTATGTTATCATCCCGGTCGGGGAACTTGAATCTCTTGTGCAACTTCGTTAGGAACAACTACGTCAAATGTTCTTTACTCCTTAAGTCATCGTCGTTGATGCTCGCGCATTCCCGTAGGAGGCATCCTACTTGGTTCCCATAGCACTTGAGAGATTCTTCCGGCTCTAACGGCTCAAACTTGCCAGGTGCCATCTTTGTGATCACAAGTCGTCCAATCCCTAATTTGTTAGGTTTTTGTATCCTCTGCTTCTTATGCTTCCTCTTTTCGGTAGCGGCATCAGGGCCGGTACCTTCCCCGCCGGTACCTTCCCCACCGGTCTCGGTGCCGCCATCGGTGCCGGCATCGTCAGTGTCGATGTCCGCGTCAGTACCATCATCGAGGCCGACCTGCAAACCTTGCTTAGCATTCAATAGTCGAGGTACTCTTGTTCACCCTCATAATCCATCTCGTCTGCATCTTGGTCAGAAGGCCCAGTTTCTTCGTTGTTCGACATGTTTCCTATGATTAAGTGTCCTCATTTATTTCTAAAAGTATGAATAAATGAGAAATGACATAAAAATAAATCTATGTGCCAGCACTCGATATGCCAACTATGTAGCACAAATCATGCCTTTATTCACGGGAAATTTCGGCATGACCTTTGCTAAAAAATGGACATATCGAGCGCCTAAAATTCACCGGAACGAAAATGAATCAACATTCCGGCGTAACATAGGCCACTCGGATCATTTTCCAAACATGACATGTCCTAAACATGACATATCCACATATCACATGTCCAGTTCAAATTTGCATATAAATTCAGCTAATTTTGAAAACTAGCTAAATTCATAACTAAATAGATAACCTAATTAACATACTGCCCTAACTAAAACCTAAGTAAATTAACCGAAGAACCCTAGCAGAGAGAGAGG
>NC_041383.1:773598589-773613961 GCF_002162155.2 Triticum dicoccoides
GAGGGCCGGGTCGGGGGAGAGTGCCAGGGTCGGGGGCGAGCGCTGGGGCCGGGTCTGGGGTGAGCGCCGGGGTCGGTGGCGAGCGCCGGGGCGCGGCGGTGCGACGGGGGAAGAGAGAGTGGGATTTGGGGGAAAAGAGGCGGGATGAAGCAGGGAGAGTGAGAATTTTGGGTTAAGTGGACGTAGCAGTAGCGCGTTTAGACAAAACGCGCTGCTACTACCTTCACTAGATTTAGCAGTTTGGACCAAACGCGTTGCTACTACCTTAACTAGTTGTAGTGGTTTTCTAAGGAAATCGCTACTGCTAGCTTGACTGTAGCGCTTTTCTGTAAACTGCTACTACTATAACCAGTTTTTCTTTTTCTTTTCCTTTATTTTCTCCCACTTCTATTTCCAGAGAGCAGTGAACGAAGGGAGGGCGATATATATTGCATCATTTGACGGTTAAATATGTATGCAAAATAGGAACATATATATCACATCATTGGACCCATGCATAATAATGGCTAAGTGTGTATACAAAATAGGAATATATATATATATATATATATATATATATATATATATATTACATCATTTGACCGATAACATACAGTTCCTCAGCGCTGACGTTTTCGCTTTTGAGTCAGCTTCTTTCCCTTTTTGTTCATCGAAGAATAATTGAGCCCCTCATTGTGACTTTGCCTTTTCCATGGAGTATGATTTTTCTTAGGTAATGTAGTATTGATTCTTCTTTTGATGTATACTTCATCATCATCGTCATCTTCCCTCATTGGGTTGCCGTACTGATCATAGTCTTCCTCATTGGCGACTCCATCCATTCCAATGATGTTCCTTTTGCCTCTCCTCACGACAACACGACTGGGATTGCATGGGTCGGTTATGAAGAAGCATTGTGTCACGTGCTTAGCGTGTACCCATGGCGATAGCGTTCACGGTAGCGCTCTTGGCGTCAGGTATACTCATGGTAGTGAAAATCAGGTTTTCTCTTTCGACATTCTTTGCCCATCTGACACGGAACATCACCGTGTTGTGCAGTCCAGAGTAATCAAGCTCCCAGATCTCCTCGACCCTTCCATAAAATCATTCAGTTGCGCCGTTGTCGCTGCCGGTCATTCATTCCATCGTCACCCTTGAGTTCTGATCATCACTGTCCATATCTTTGGCCTTCGTGTAGAACGTGTATCCGTTGATATCATATGCCTGATAGGTTACGAGGTTGGGCGAGGGGCCATGTGCTAAGGCGTATATGAGCAATCCGTCCTTAGAGCCCTCCTCCGGGGGATATGCAATAATATGCTCTTTGAACCAATGCAGGAAAGTGGAGTTGTGCTCTCTAGTAACTTCGGCATTCATCCTGCATACCCCCCGGTCACGATACTTCTTTGTGATAATTTCTTTGTGCAGTGCCACGAAAGGATCTACCTCGTCTAGGTGTTGTAGCACTACCAAGTTTGCTCTGTCAAAGTCGCTGCGTCGATCTGAGTATGCCACGTGCAGTTCCCTGCGACCATTGAAGTGACCATCTCCTTCGAGCCTCCCATCGTGCTGTTGGAAATATGCCCTAGAGGCAATAATAAATTAGTTATTATTATATTTCCTTGTTCATGATAATCATTTATTATCCATGCTATAATTGTATTGACAGGAAACTCAGATACATGTGTGGGTACATAGACAACACCATGTCCCTAGTAAGCCTCTAGTTGACTAGCTCGTTGATCAATAGATGGTTACGGTTTCCTGACCATGGACATTGGATGTCGTTGATAACGGGATCACATCATTAGGAGAATGATGTGATGGACAAGACCCAATCTTAAGCCTAGCACAGAGATCGTGTAGTTCGTATGCTAAAGCTTTTCTAATGTCAAGTATCTTTTCCTTAGACCATGAGATTGTGCAACTCCCGGATACCGTAGGAATGCTTTGGGTGTTCCAAACGTCACAACGTAACTGGGTGGCTATAAAGGTGCACTACAGGTATCTCCGAAAGTGTCTGTTGGGTTGGCATGAATCGAGACTGGGATTTGTCACTCCGTGTGACGGAGAGGTATCTCTGGGCCCACTCGGTAGGACATCACCATAATGTGCACAATGTGATCAAAGAGTTGATCGCGGGATGATGTGTTACGAAACGAGTAAAGAGACTTGCTGGTAACGAGATTGAACAAGGTATCGGTATATTGACGATCGAATCTCGGGCAAGTACAATACCGTTAGACAAAGGGAATTGTATACGAGATCGATTGAGTCCTTGGCATCGTGGTTCATCCGATGAGATCATTGTGGAACATGTGGGAGCCAACATGGGTATCCAGATCCCGCTGTTGGTTATTGACCGTATAACGTCTCGGTCATGTCTGCATGGTTCCCGAACCCGTAGGGTCTACACACTTAAGGTTCGATGACACTAGGGTTATAAAGGAAGTTTATATGTGGTTGCCGAATGTTGTTCGGAGCCCCGGATGATATCCCGGATGTCACGAGGAGTTTCGGAATGGTCCGGAGGTAAAGATTTATATATGGGAAGTCCTATTTTGGCCACCGGAAAATGTTCGGGAATTTTCGGTATTGTACCGGGAAGGTTCTAGAAGGTTCCGGAGTGGGGCCCACCTGCATGGGGGGACCCACATGAACGTGGGTAGTGGGGGAAAGGCCCCCCACCCCTGGTCAAGGCGCACCAAGATTCCCCCTTAGAAGGAATAAGATCATATCCCGAAGGGATAAGATCAAGATCCCTAAAAAGGGGGGATAACAATCGGTGGGGAAGGAAATGATGGGATTTCTTTCCTCCCACCTTTGCCAACGCTCCAATGGACTTGGAGGGCAAGGAACCAGCTCCCTCCACCCCTATATATAGAGGGGAGGCGCATGGGAGCTTTACCAAAGTTCTGGCGCAGCCCTCCCCCTCTCCCAAGTCCTCCTCCTCTCCCGCGCTGCTTGGCGAAGCCCTGCAGGATTGCCATGCTCCTCCACCACCACCACACCGTCGTGCTGCTGCTGGATGGAGTCTTCCTCAACCTCTCCCTCTGTCCTTGCTGGATCAAGGCATGGGAGACGTCACCGGGCTGTACGTGTGTTGAACGCGGAGGTGCCGTCCGTTCGGCACTAGGATCTCCGGTGATTTGGATCACGACGAGTACGACTCCTTCAACCCCGTTCTCTTGAACGCTTCCGCTTAGCGATCTACAAGGGTATGTAGATGCACTCTCCTTCCCCTCGTTGCTAGTCTCTCCATAGATAGATCTTGGTGACACGTAGGAAAATTTTGAATTTTTGCTACGTTCCCCAACAGTGGCATCATGAGCTAGGTCTATGAGTAGTTTCTATGCACGAGTAGAACACAAGTTGTTGTGGGCGTTGATTTTGTTCAATATGCTTACCGTTACTAGTCCAATCTTGTTTCGACGGTATTGTGGGATGAAGCGGCCTGGACCGACCTTACACGTACACTTACGTGAGACAGGTTCCACCGACTGACATGCACTTGGTGCATAAGGTGGCTAGCGGGTTCCTGTCTCTCCCACTTTAGTCGGAACGGATTCGATGAAAAGGGTCCTTATGAAGGGTAAATAGCAATTGGCATATCACATTGTGGTTTTGCGTAGGTAAGAAATGTTCTTGCTAGAAACCCATAGCAGCCACGTAAAACATGCAAACAACAATTAGAGGACGTCTAACTTGTTTTTGCAGGGTATGCTATGTGATGTGATATGGCCATGAAGAATGTGATGAATGATATGTGATGTATGAGATTGATCATGTTCTTTTAATAGGAATCACGACTTGCATGTCGATGAGTATGACAACCGGCAGGAGCCATAGGAGTTGTCTTTATTTATTGTTTGACCTGCGTGTCATTGAACAATGCCATGTAATTACTTTACTTTATTGCTAACCGGTAGCCATAGTAGTAGAAGTAATAAGTTGGCGAGACAACTTCATGGAGACACGATGATGGAGATCATGGTTTCATGCCGGTGACGACGATGATCATGGAGCCCCGAAGCTGGAGATCAAAAGGAGCAAAATGATATTGGCCATATCATGTCACTATTTGATTGCATGTGATGTTTATCATGTTTATGCATCTTATTTGCTTAGGACGACGGTAGTAAATAAGATGATCCCTCATTAAAATTTCAAGAAAGTGTTCCCCCTAACTGTGCACCGATGCGAAAGTTCGTCGTTTCGAAGCACCACGTGATGATCGGGTGTGATAGATTCTTACGTTCACATACAATGGGTGTAAGCCATATTTACACACGCGAAACACTTAGGTTAACTTGACGAGCCTAGCATGTACAGACATGGCCTCGAAACACAAAAGACCGAAAGGTCGAGCATGAGTCGTATAGTAGATACGATCAACATGAAGATGTTCACCGATGATGGCTAGTCCGTCTCACGTGATGATCGGACACGGCCTAGTTGACTCAGATCATGTAATCACTTAGATGACTAGAGGGATTTCTATCTGAGTGGGAGTTCATAAGATGAACTTAATTATCCTGAACATAGTCAAAAGATCTTTGCAAATTATGTCGTAAGCTCGCGCTTTACTTCCACTGTTTAGATATGTTCCTAGAGAAAATATAGTTGAAACTTGATAGTAGCGATTATGTGATCAGTAGAAAGCTTATGTCCTTAATGCACCGTTTAGTGTGCAGAACCCCAAACGTCGTCTGTGGATGTTGCGAACATTGGACATACACGTTTTGATAACTACGTGATAGTTCAGTTAAATGGTTTAGAGTAGAGGCACCAAAGACGTTTTCGAGACATCGCGGAACATATGAGATGTTTCGAGGGCTGAAATTGGGATTTCAGGCTTGTGCCCACGTCAAGAGGTATGAGACCTCCGACGATTTTCTTAGCCTGCAAACTAAGGGAGAAAGCTCAATCGATGAGCTTGTGCTCAGATTGTCTGAGTGCAACAATCACTTGAATCGAGTGGGAGTTGATCTTCCAGATGAGATAGTGATGTTTCTCCAAAGTCATTGCCACCAAGCTGCTAGAGCTTCGTGATGAACTATAACATATCAGGGATACATATGATGATCCTTGAGGTATTCGTGATGTTTGACACCGCGAAAGTAGAAATCAAGAAGGAGCATCTTGGTGAAACCACTAGTTTCAAGAAGGGCAAGGGCAAGAAGGGATACTTCATGAAACAGCAAATCAGCTACTGCTCTAGTGAAGAAACCCAAGGTTGAACCCAAACCCGAGACTAAGTGCTTCTGTAATAAGGGGAGCAGCCACTGGAGCAGCATTACCCTAGATACTTGGTAGATGAGAAGGCTGGCAAGGTCGATAGAAGTATATTGGATATACATTATGTTAAGGTGTACTTTACTAGTACTCCTAGTAGCACCAGGGTATTAAGATACCGGTTCGGTTGCTAAGTGTTAGTAACTCGAAATAAAAGAGCTATGGAATAAACGGAGACTAGCTAAAGGAGAGCTGACGATATGTGTTGGAAGTGTTTCCAATTTTGATGTGATCAAACATCGCACGCTCCCTCTACCATCAAGATTAGTATTAAACCTGAATAATTGTCATTTTGCGTTGAGCATAGAAATGATTGGATTATGTCTATCGCAATATGGTTATTCATTTAAGGAGAATAATGGTTACTCTGTTTATTTGAATAATACCTTCAATGGTATTGCACCTAATAGGAATGGTTTATTGAATCTCGATCGTAGTGATACACATTTTCATGCCAAAAGATATAACATAGTAATGATAGTACCACTTACTTGTGGCACTGCCATGTAAGTCATATTGGTGTAAAATGCATGAAGAAGCTCCATGTTGATGGATCTTTGGACTCACTCATTTTTGAAAAGTTTGAGACATGCGAACCATGTCTATTGGTGTATACGCATGAACAAACTCCATGCAGATGGATCGTTTGGACTCACTTGATTTTGAATCACTTGAGATATTTAAATCATACCACATGGGCAAGATGACTGAAAAGCCTCGTTTTTAGTAAGATGGAACAAGATAGCAACTTGTTGGAAGTAATACATTTTGATGTGTGCAGTCCAATAAGTGCTAAGGCACGCAGTGGATATCCTTATGTTCTTACTTCACAGATGATTTGAGTAGATACTAAGTATATTTGTTTGATAAAACACAAGTCTGAATTATTGAATGGTTCAAGTAGTTTCAGAGTGAAGTTCAAGATCATCGTGACAAGTGGATAAAATGTCTATGATATGATCATAGAGATGAGTATCCGAGTTATGAGCTTTGGCACGCAATTAAGACATTGTGGAATTTTTTTCACAATTAATACCGCTTGGAACACCATAGTGTGATGGTGTGTTCGAACTTCATAGTTGCACCCTATTGGATATGGTGCGTACCATGATGTCTCTTATCGAATTACCACTATCGTTCATGGGTTAGGCATTAGAGACAACCGCATTCACTTTAAAATAGGGCACCATGTAATTCCGTTGAGATGACACCGTTTGAACTATGGTTTGGAGAAACCTAAGGTGTCATTTCTTAAAAGTTTGGGGCTGCGATGCTTATGTGAAAAAGTTTCAGGTTGATAAGCTCGAACCCAAAGCGGATAAAATGCATCTTCATAGGACACCCAAAACAGTTGGGTATACCTCCTAATTCAGATCCGAAAGCAATAGGGATTGTTTCTTGGATCGGGTCCTTTCTCGAGGAAATGTTTGCCTCGAAAATTGAGTGGGAGGATGGTGGAGACTTGATGAGGTTATTGAACCGTCACTTCAACAAGTATGTAGCAGGGCACAGGAAGTTGTTCCTGTGGCGCCTACACCACTTGAAGTAGAAGCTTATGATAGTGATCATGAAGTTTTTGGATCAAGTCACTACCGTACCTCGTTGGGTGACAAGGATGCGTACTACTTTAGAGTGGTACAGTAATCCTGTCTTGAAGGTCATGTTGCTAGACAACAATGAACCTACGAGCTATGGAGAAGCGATGTTGGGCCCAAATTCCGACAAATGGTTAGAAGCCATGAAATCCGAGATAGGATCCATGTATCAGAACAAAGCATGGACTTTGGTGGACTTGCCCGATGATCGGCAAGCCATTGAGATAAATGGATCTTTAAGAAGAAGATGGACGTGGACGGTAATGTCACCATCTATGAAGCTCGACTTGTGGCGAAGAGTTTTTCACAAGTTCAAGGAGTTGACTACGATGAGATTTTCTCATCCGTAGTGATGCTTAAGTCCGTCGGAATCATGTTAGCATTAGCTGCATTTATGAAATCTGGCAGATGGATGTCAAGACGAGTTTCCTTACCAGTTTTCGTAAGGAAAGGTTGTATGTGATACAATTAGAAAAGTTTTGTCGATCCTAAGGATGCTAAAAGGTATGCTGGCTCCAGCGATCCTTCTAAGGACTGGAGTAAGCATCTCGGAGTTGGAATGTGCGCTTTGATGAGATGATCAATGATTTTGGGTTTATACAAAGTTCATGAGAAACATGTATTTCCAAAGAAGTGAGTGGGAGCACTATAGAATTTCTGATGAGTATATGTTGTTGACGTATTGTTGATCAGAAATGATGTAGAATTTCTGGAAAGCATATAGGGTTATTTGAAAGGTGTTTTTCAATACAAAACCTGGATTAAGCTACTTGAACATTGAGCATCAAGATCTATGAGGATAGATCAAAAAATGCTAAATGGTACTTTCAAATGAGCGCATACCTTGACGTGATCTTGAAGGTGTTCAAGATGGATCAGTCAAAGAAGGAGTTCTTGCCTGATATGTGAGGTACGAAGTTAAGACTTAAAGCTCGACCACGACAGAATAGAGAGAAAGGAGGAAGGTTGTCCCCTATGCTTTAGACGTAGGCTCTACAGTATGCTATGCTGTGTACCGCACCTGATGTGTGCCTTGCTACATATTTGGCAAGAGGGTACAAAGGTGATCAAGGAGTGGATCACCAGATAGCGGTCAAAATTATCCTTAGAGGAATAAGGATATGTTTCTCGATTATGGAGGTGATAAAGAGTTCGACGTAAAGGGTTACGTCGATGCAAGCTTTAACACCTATTCGAATGACTTTGAGTAGCAAACCGGATACGTATAGTGGAGCAACCATTTGGAATAGCTCCAAGTGGAGCGTGGAAGCAGCATTTACAATATGACCTAGAGATTTGCGAAGTACATACAAATCTGAATGTTGCAGACCCGTTGACTAAAACCTCTCTCACAAGCAAAACATGATCAAACCCCAGAACTCATTGAGTCTTAATCACATGGTGATGTGAACTAGTTTAGTGACACTAGTAAACTCTTTGGATGTTGGTCACATGGCGATGTGACCTGTGAGTGTTAATCACATGGCGATGTGAACTAGATTATTGACTCTAGTGCAAGTGGGAGACTATTGGAAATATGCCCTAGAGGCAATAATAAATTAGTTATTATTATATTTCCTTGTTCATGATAATCGTTTATTATCCATGCTATAATTGTATTGACAGGAAACTCAGATACATGTGTGGGTACATAGACAACACCATGTCCCTAGTAAGCCTCTAGTTGACTAGCTCGTTGATCAATAGATGGTTACGGTTTCCTGACCATGGACATTGGATGTCGTTGATAACGGGATCACATCATTAGGAGAATGATGTGATGGACAAGACCCAATCCTAAGCCTAGCACAGAGATCGTGTAGTTCGTATGCTAAAGCTTTTCTAATATCAAGTATCTTTTCCTTAGACCATGAGATTGTGCAACTCCCGGATACCGTAGGAATGCTTTGGGTGTACCAAACGTCACAACGTAACTGGGTGGCTATAAAGGTGCACTACAGGTATCTCCGAAAGTGTCTGTTGGGTTGGCACGAATCGAGACTGGGATTTGTCACTCCGTGTGACGGAGAGGTATCTCTGGGCCCACTCGGTAGGACATCATCATAATGTGCACAAAGTGATCAAAGAGTTGATCGCGGGATGATGTGTTACGGAACGAGTAAAGAGACTTGCCGGTAACGAGATTGAACAAGGTATCGGTATACCGACGATCGAATCTCGGGCAAGTACAATACCGTTAGACAAAGGGAATTGTATACGGGATCGATTGAGTCCTTGACATCGTGGTTCATCCGATGAGATCATCGTGGAACATGTGGGAGCCAACATGGGTATCCAGATCCCGCTGTTGGTTATTGACCGTAGAACGTCTCGGTCATGTCTGCATGGTTCCCGAACCCGTAGGGTCTACACACTTAAGGTTCGATGACGCTAGGGTTATAAAGGAAGTTTGTATGTGGTTGCCGAATGTTGTTCGGAGTCCCGGATGAGATCCCGGACGTCACGAGGTGTTCCGGAATGGTCCGGAGGTAAAGATTTATATATGGGAAGTCCTATTTTGGCCACCGGAAAATGTTCGGGAATTTTCGGTATTGTACCGGGAAGATTCTAGAAGGTTCCGGAGTGGGGCCCACCTGCATGGGGGGACCCACATGAACGTGGGTAGTGGGGGAAAGGCCCCACACCGCTGGTCAAGGTGCACCAAGATTCCCCCTTAGAAGGAATAAGATCATATCCCGAAGGGATAAGATCAAGATCCCTAAAAAGGGGGGATAACAATCGGCGGGGAAGGAAATGATGGGATTTCTTTCCTCCCACCTTTGCCAACGCCCCAATGGACTTGGAGGGCAAGGAACCAGCTCCCTCCACCCGTATATATAGTGGGGAGGCGCATGGGAGCTTTACCAAAGTTCTGGCGCAGCCCTCCCCCTCTCCCATGTCCTCCTCCTCTCCAGCGGTGCTTGGCGAAGCCCTGCAGGATTGCCATGCTCCTCCACCACCACCACACTGTCGTGCTGCTGCTGGATGGAGTCTTCCTCAACCTCTCCCTCTCTCCTTGCTGGATCAAGGCACGGGAGGCGTCACCGGGCTGTACGTGTGTTGAGCGCGGAGGTGCCGTCCGTTCGGCACTAGGATCTCCGGTGATTTGGATCACGATGAGTACGACTCCTTCAACCCCGTTCTCTTGAACGCTTCCGCTTAGCGATCTACAAGGGTATGTAGATGCACTCTCCTTCCCCTTGTTGCTAGTCTCTCCATAGATAGATCTTGGTGACACGTAGGAAATTTTTAAATTTTTGCTACGTTCCCCAACACGTGCTTGTTAGCGGGCAAACCAACACTAACACCAGGTGGCTGGTCTGCGCCATATAGAAAATTCTCACAGAAAGAGATGCACTTTTTTGCCAAATAGCCCTGGACGATGCTTCCATCCGGACGGGACATGTTACGAACGAATCCTTTGATGATCCCATTCATCCTCTCAAACGGCACCATGTTGTGCAGGAATGACGGCCCCAGGTCTATTATGTCATCCACAATATGGACACACAGATGCACCATCACGTCAAAGAACGCGGGCGGGAAGTACATCTCAAGCTCATTCAGTATCACAACGATCTCTTCCTGTAGCCTTCGGAGCTGCTTCACACTGATCGACTTTCGAGAGATGACGTCAAAAAAGTTGCAGAGACCAATAAGCGTGTCACGAACGTGCTTGTCCATTATCCCTCTAAGGGCAACAGGTAGTATCTGCATCATCGTCACATGACAGTCATGAGACTTCATCCCGCTGAACCTTTTCTTGTCCGTGTCTAGATATCTGCTTATCTTGCCACAGTAATCGGAACTAACTTTGACTCCGGTAAGGCACTTAAAGAATTGATTGATCTCAGCCTGACTTAAGGTGAAGCAAGAAGGGGGGCAATAATCCTCTTTCTTTATTTTCTTGCCCTTCTTCTCCCATGCCTCTGTCTCTGTCTCTGTCTCGCCTGACATTTTATGGGGCGGCATGTGCAGATCTTCCCTGATTTTCAAATCTTGCAAGTCTTTTCTTGCCTTCGGCCAATCCTTGGTCTTATCCGACATGTTCATCAGTGTTGCGAGCAAGCTCTCAAGGACATTCTTACATATATGCATTTGATCAAGGCAATGAGGTGTATCGAGTTTGTGCCAGTACTCCAAGTCCCAGAACACAGACCTCGTCTTCCATACCTTCATCAGCGGCTCTGGCACCTTTCTCATCGTCTTTCCCGACGTGGGGCACTCCTTCCAGTTTTTCAACAACTCATCAATTTCGGCACCGCTCCGCTTACATGGAGGTCCTCGATGCTCAGCGTGACCATTGAATAGATCTCCACGGTTTCTCCACGGGTCGTCCTATTCAAGCCATCTTCGATGCCCCATGTACACGATTTTCCCAGACCCGCCATCTTTCCTTGACGTTAGCTGTTGAGACGTCGTATCATCCATGCACCGCGTGCATCCGCAATATCCATGGCACACCTGGCCTGCCACATATCCGTAACCAAGATAGTCCTGCACTGTCGTGATCAGCGCGGCTCTCATGTTGAAATACTCGCCTTTGCTGGCGTCCCATGTCTTGGCCGGTGTTTTCCATAACGTGTCTAACTCCTCTTGAAGTAGCCCCAGATACAAATTAATATTATTTCCTGGTTGTTTCGGCCCTCGAATAAGCATGCTCATGTGAATGTACTTCAATTTCATGCACAACCAGGGGGGAGGTTGTACATCCATACAAACACGGGCCATGTGCTATGGTTGGTGTTCTGGTTGCCAAACGGATTCATGCCATCGGTACACGCGCCGAGCATGATGTTCCTTGCATCACATTCAAAATACCAATACAAGTTGTTCAACGCTCTCCACTGGCTTCCATCCTTCACGTGTCTCAGCTTCGGATCATCTCCATCGTCGGGCTTCTTCCTCTCCGCGTGCCAGCGCATTAGCTTTGCTTCCTTGGGATCTACAAAATACCTCTGGAGACGGGGAGTGATCCGTAAGTACCATACAACTTTCTGGGGACATTTCTTCCCGGCCTTCTTGTATCGAGAAGCATTGCACACCGGACAGCTTGTTTTTTCTGCGTGCTCCTTCCGATAAATTATGCAATCGTTGATGCATGCATGGTATTTAACGTGTGGCAGATCAAGAGGGCACACAATCTTCTTGGCCTCATCAACACTAGTAGGACATAGATTACCCGTGGGAAGAACATCCTTTAGGTACTTAAGATGCTCATCGAGGCTAGTGTCGGTCCATTTGTTTTTAGCCTTCGTCTTCAGGAATTGGAGCGTGAAACTCAAGCGGGTCACCTCAGGATTGCAACCATCATACAATGGAGTGTTCGAGGCTACCACCAGTTGCTCCAGCTTAGCCTCCTCTCTAGAAGCAGCTCTCTCAGTACTTGTCTCCTTGCGAAGCAATGCTTGAACATGAGGGTCCCGCACGATTGAACTTAGTACCGACGAACTCTGTTGCGTGGAGTCCATGTCGTTCTCTCTGCCGCCATGACCGGTCCCTTCTCCTCCGCCATGTCCGGCCCCTTCTCCGCCGCCATGTCCGACCTCTTCCCCGCCGCCATTATCGATCATCTCTTTGTCTTGCCCCGTGTCATCATTGCCTGCCCCGTCGGCATCCTCAACATCGTCATCCTCATCTTCAGTTATCCACCGAGTATAGCCATCCATGAAACCAGTCATGAGCAGGTGCGCTTCGACACGACCATCGTCATAGGGGTCGAGCCAAACTATTCCTTTGCATTTTCGACACGGACATAAAACCTCTGTCAGGTTATTTTCTTTCATGGCTTGCACCGCCGACCGCAACCACCTGTCCAGCATCGTTCCACTGACCATCATGAACATCTGCACGGTAATAATAAAACAAATTGATTATAAAAATGCGTGCATGCATCAAAGTCATACAAAAATTCGGCATGACCTTCCCTAATAATAGGACATATATGGATCTAGAGTTTGCCCGGAATTCGTTGAAACGGAAATAAATCGACATTTCGGCAAAACATAGGCAACTCAAAAGCACAATTTGGCGTCAACTCATGCCACACACACAATTTCCACAAACATATCACACACACATAAACATATTTCCATTTTGCAAAAGCATGAAATTTTCATCAGCTCTATCTCTAGATCGAGCACACGGTGGAGATGATGTTGTAGGGAGATCAAAAGTGCACAAAGCTCTTCTTGACAAAGATAGATCTAGTTAGGGGGCAAATAGGTCACTTAACTAAATCCTACATCTACCTAGCTACCTAATTTGGGAGGAGACAACTTCAACTAGTGGAGGGGAAGGAAAAAGAGAAAGGTGATGCATTAATGGAGGTGGTGTAGTTAGGTAGGAGTAATGAAGAGAGAGAAAGGTAGATAGAAGAGAGAGAGTAATGGGGGAGAAGTATTGAGGAAGAAGAAGAGTGAGAGTGGGAGCATGTGGGAGGTAGGGGAAAGGGAAGAGAGGAGGGGGAGGGGGAGGGACGGTGGGGAAAAGGTAGTGGGTTGGTGCGGATTAGCAGTAGCGCGGGAGTTAAAATGCGCTGCTACTAAGGAAGTAGTAGCAGCGCGCTTTGGGCAACATCGCTACTGCTAACCGGGACCAAAAAGTGTGCGAATTTGAAATTTAGCAGCAGCGACCTCAGAAAAAGCGTGCTACTACTACATCCATAGCAGTAGCGCGGCTCGCGGCACCGCGCTGCTGCTAAATGGAGTTTAGTGGACACCGCCGGTCGATATTTGTAGCAGCGCAATTTACACCGAGCGCGCTACTGCTAAAAACTTGTCAGTAGCGCGTTTCCCGCACACACGCTACTACTAATTAGCAGCAGCGCTCCTTTTTGAGCCGCGCTGCTGCTAAGATTCTGTGTATAGGCTTTTCCCTAGTAGTGGAAGTAGCGCATAAACTAGGGTTTAAGCTTCTGTCACTCTAGCAACCCATCATCTAAAAACTACTCCACAATGCATTCCCTTAGGCCCTAATAAGGTGATGTGCCATGTAGTCGATGTTCACATCACACCACTAGGGGAATCACAACATACATATCATCAAAATATCGAACACATATCAAGTTCACATGATTACTTGCAACAAGATTTCTCCCTGACCTCAAGAACAAAGTAACTACTCACAAATGATAATCATGCTCAAGATCGGAGGGGTATTAAATAGCATAATGGATCTAAACATATAATCTTCCATCAAATAAACCATATAGTTATCAACTACAAGATTTAATCAACACTACTAGTCACCCACGAGCACCAATCTAAGGTTCGGTACAAAGATTGAACACAAGAGATGAACTAGGGTTTGAGAGGAGATGGTTCTGTTGAAGATGTTGATGGAGATTGCCTTCCCCAAGATGGGAGAGTTGTTGGTGATGACGATGACGATGACGATGGTCTCACTCTTGGGAGGGAAATTCCCCCGGGGAATTCCGCCGGAGGGCAAAAGTGCTCCTGCCCAAGTTCCGCCTCGAGACGGCGGCGCTTCCTCCCAAAAGTCCCCTCCTGATTTTTTCTAGGTTAAAATGACCTATATACCAGAAGATGGGCACTGGGGGTGGGCCGAGGAGGGCACAACCCACCAGGGCGCGCCTAGGGGGGGCTGGCGTGCCTAGGTTGGTTGTGCCCACCTGGTGGGCCTCCTCCGGTAGTTATTTGCTCTAGTATTGTTTATATATTGCAAAATAATTCTCCATAAATTTTCAGCTCATTTGGAGATGTGCAGAATAGGTAACTCTGACATAGCTTTTTCAGGTCCAGAATTCCAACTGCTGGCATTCTCCCTCTTTGTGTAAACCTTGCATATTATAAGAGAAAATGCATTATTATGCATAGAAACATTATAAATAACAGTAGGAAAACATGATGCAAAATGGACGTATCAAGGGCCGATGCCGAGAGGCTCAAGGAGGCAGCGGAGGAGAAGAGGGTTGTGGATGAGGAGCAGAAGGTGGAGTTAGAGGAGTGGAACGTGGCGGCCGATGAGCTTAAGGCAGATGAGGAGAAAGTTGAAAAAACTTTTGTTCATGGACACAAATGGTCTCAACGCGAAGCAAATCAAATATGCTGAGCTTTTGCGATAAAATGTTGGCCACGAAGACAATACTCATGATGAACATGATGGGTATGGAGGAGGCATGGGTGGCGGTATGGGAGGAGGAATGGGTTGCGGCATGGGCGGACGAATGGGAGGTTTCATGAACATGATGGAAGGTGGCTTTGGTAACAGGTAGGTGTCATGTATGGTGGGTATGGTGGTACAATGAGTGCTATGGGAGCTGTCTTTGGTGGTATAATGGCCGCCAGGGAGGTGGCTTTGGTGGTAACATGGGTGCCATGGGAAGTGGCTATGGTGGTAACATGGGTGCCACGAGAATAAATCTCAGAAAAGACTCAAATACTTTCAGTGAATAATCTGGTACCCACAATTCATCGGATCCCAAGTTCCCAACAAACGCACCGCAAAAGTTTACATCATATTGGCCTCAGATGAGATCATT
>NC_041383.1:773614674-773723524 GCF_002162155.2 Triticum dicoccoides
AGAGAGAGAGAGAGAGAGAGAGAGAGAGAGAGAGAGAGAGAGAGAGAGAGAGAGAGAGAGAGAGAGATGTAGCTATTGCCATGGACACGTAGGTCCTATGGGAACTACTCACATATCATCTTGGAGGCAGCAATGTTGATGAAGACTGCCTCCCCAATGGTTTCCACCTCTGGCAGAGTACCGGCGGAGACCTCCAGATGGGATCACTTCGGAACAGAGGCTTGCGGCGGCGGAAGAATTTGTTTTGGGTCTCGCCCTCAGGGTTTCCGAATATTTTTGGATTTATAGGCTTGGAACTAGGGCAATCGGAGCCACATGGGGCCCATAAAGCACCTGGACGAGCCTACCCCTCCTCCCCGGGCATTCCCCCTGCCTTGTGGCTCCCTCGTGCATCATTTGGCCTCCTACAGAAGCTTCCAGGGTTTCTTTATGTCCAGAAAAAATCACCAAAAATTTTCATCATGTTTGGACTTCATTTGGTATGGATTTCCTGGAAAACCAAAAACATGCAAAAAACATGAACTGACACTGGGCACTCAGTTAATAGGTTAGTCCATAAAAACAATATAAAATATCATATAAAGTATATAAAAGTGATAATACAACATGAGGCAATCAAAATTTATAGATACGGTGAAGACGTATCAAGAGGTTACGTTTATATTTCTGTTTATGTGCACTTTTGTTTGTGTGTGTCATGAACTTATGTTTAATATATTGAATTATGAGACTATGATTTTTATGTGGATTCGATGTTGAATTTGATATATTATTGATTATGTGTGTGATGATTTTGCGAAGTTCGTCATAATTCATGTTTTGTCAAATACATATGCATTTGAAGGAAACAAAATTGTGGAGCGGTTGTCATGCGGCTGCCCTATTTTACATCACATACTATTGGAGCACTAGTGTCATATTTTACATCATCAATTGGAGTTACAGGTTTTTGGTGATGTAAAAAAAACACTTTTAGGTGATGTAAATGTTACTCAAACCATAATTTGATGCCCTATTTTACATCTTCTATTGAAGATGCTCTAAACAAAGCAGGTTCCCCTAAAAACGGTAAACAAAGGAGGTGCATTCGTTCTTCTAGTCAGAGCCATTAAATTAAAAGGCTTGTATGAAAGCACAAGATTCTTTGAATATGAAGCATATTACAAATAGTTTTGTCACTTGAACAGGTTACAACCACAACTCCTCCTGCTGTATAATAAAAAATGTAGCCTCAAAACTGTGTGACTCAGTGCATTATAGTTATTGGTAAGTTATGTCCTTGAGTTTTTTTAAAGGCCAACATGGTTTTGCGGGGACATCATCTTCGATGTGTTGCCAATGTGACTTTGTATCTTATATGCACATATTACTCTCTCTTTTACCACCTTTATTGCAAAAGGTCGTCATTCTAAACATGGTAACATTCCTAAAACTGTAACTTTTGACTTTTTCTCCTCAAAGGACTTTGACCTTTGTTTTGTATACGAATGAATTTGTGATTACGTTGCTCAGAAATAGCAAAATATATTATAAAGTACTTTTTCACAAACAAAAACATTAATGATACTAATTTTCCCCTCATTATCCACCTATTAAGGTTGTCGAGCTACGAAGACACCGACCAAAATAACTCAGAATCTGACATAGCCGCTAGATCAATTTTGACTCCCTTGTTATCCACATATTAAGGTTGTCAAGCTACGAAGACACGATCAAAATAACTCGGAATCCAACAAGGCCGCTAGATCAATTTTGATTCTGGTAGCCAGGTCCTTCTATCGTAACTATTTTTCACTATTCGTCATCGATGTGCTGCCTCCAACAACCGCCCTTGCATCAAATACATCTTCACCTTGCCTTAGCGAGTGAAATCACAATTGCCGACCAGCCCCAACCGTAAGGTTGACTTGGCAGGTTTGCAGTCAACATTAAAGTAGCAACTCTAGTACTCCCTTTTTCCTATAATATAAAAGCGTTTTTGACACTAATGCATCACAGCGGGATCATAAGAAACTGAGCTTCAACCATCGAGTAGCTCTTATTGTATAACTAATGAGGGTTGTTATAAGAAGTAGGAAACAAAGAGGGTAATAAGAAATTGAGCACTCCTATTGGCTTTGGCCACCCATGTTACACTGATCTAATGAACACGTCTGTTGACGGTAGCGCCTCAGCGCCAGCCGTTCGCTGCGGCGCTGCTGCTTTCTGATGATCTTTGAAGCACAGACGTAGAGGGACACTGACTCAATGGCGCTGACATCGAGCTGGAGGCGGACGCAGCCATTTAGGAGATGACATGGCTCAGTGACACTGCATGATCCGGCACCACCGTAAGGGAGGCTGTAGGCCAGAATTCTTGGTGGGCCAGCGAGGTAGCCATCACACCAGTAAACGGTGTCAGCATCGATATTAGGGAACAACCCGGCCGGCAACAAGAGAGCAGGCCCTGGCCCCAGTTTGCCCGTGCCGGCGAACAAGGCGCGCCCGCCGAGCCCTTGCTGCATTGGTATGGTGATCCTCGCCTCAAGATCCTCGCCTCGCCTCAAGATCGGCGAACAAGGTCCACTGCTTATCGCCAGGCTTGGTGGTGACCAGCCAAGTCGCGTCCAAGTGGAGGGCCACGGTCGAGTCGTCGGCGAGGCCGGCTCCCAACACACGTAGGAACTGGAGCGTTTACAACAGCGTGTTTGGCTGCTCGCCGTGTACAACAGCGTGCTCGCAGGAGGGAGGCTGGTCAGCTGCCGGGTCAGCGGGTTGAGGAGGCGGACGACGTAGGTGCGCTTGTCGCACAGCACGATGAGGCCGCCATCGGAGGTGGCCATGAACACTGTTAGACTATGTATAGCTTCTGTATTTGTGTACGTATATTGTATCTATTGTAACACACCCATTATATATATGAGATAAGCCACCCCTATAGGGTTGAGCTGGTTCCCCCAAAATATTGTCTTACATGGTAACAGACCTAATTTCGATCCACGCTTCCACAAAACCCTAAACCCGCCGCCGCACCCTCCACTGCGCCGCCGCCGCCACCAGATCGCGCCGTCGCCGCCATGTCGGGTGCTGCAGCCTCCAGCTCCTCTGCTGGGTTTCTCCCGGCCTCCCTCGCCGCCCTCCTCTCGCTCCCGCTGGACTCAGCCACGCCGCCGCAGCTCGGGACAAGGAGCGTTGGCTCGGTGTTCTCCAACAACTCGCCGGGGCTTGCGCTGACGGTTCATACGTCTAGCGCCGCTTCGTGCGCTCCGTCGTCCGGCGTCATCGCGCCTGTGGCCGTCGCGCCCGAGGCCACCTCGTCGGCTGTCACGGCGGGTCTCATACCATCTGCGCCTCAGGCGGGATTCACTTTGGCAGCGCCCGTTGCCTCTCTCAACGGGGCATACTCACCGCCGCCGCCCGCGGGTTCCAACCCCGCGGCCCCGCCTGCGCCGCACGCTCCTGCCCCCATGGCGTATACGCATCCGGCAGGTGCCTCCTTGGGATCGTTGCCTCCACCGTTTCACTTCGGCAACCTCATCACCATCAAGCTCTCGTCCGACAATTATATCTTCTGGCGTGCGCAAGTTCTTCCGCTCCTTGGGAGCCACTACTTGCTTGGCTACGTCGACGACACTTTTCCTTGCCCTCCTGCGCTTGTGGATAGCGTGAAAGGTCCGATTTACAACCCGGCACACCATGTCTGGACGGGGCAGGACCAGGCGAATCTCTCCTCCATCCAGGGTTCGCTCACTCCGGCTGTTGCCGGGCTCATCATCTTCGCGAAGACTTCCCACGAGGCTTGGACCATCCTTGAGCGCTCCTTTGCGTCACAGTCACAAGCTAGGGTCAGTGCCCTTCGTCGCGAGCTTGGCGCCTGCGAGAAGCTTGATTCCACGGCAACGGAGTTCTACAACAAGTTCAAGGCTCTTGCTGATACACTCGCATCCATTGGACAACCGCTTACAGACTCTGAGTTCAACTCCTTCATTGTAAACGGCCTCGACGAAGAGTATGATGGTTTGGTTGAGATCATTAATGAGCGCGGCAACACGACTCCCATGATGGCGCATGAGGTCTACTCTCGACTTCTCCTCACTGAGCAGCGCGTTGAGGCGCGCCGCGCCAACCGCAACCGCGGTGCCGCCTCCGCCAACGCGGCCTACAGAGGCGGCCGCCCCTCCGGCGGTGCTCAGTCCTCCGCCTCGGGCAAGGGGCCCACGTCGCTGCCTCCGGCCTCAACCACCCCCACCCTAACCCTACCCGGTGATGGGGGTCGACGGGTCTGCCAGCTCTGTGGTCTTGATGGGCATTGGGCCTCCAAGTGCCATCGACGTTTTCGGAAGAGTTTCCTCGGTCTCGGCAACGACGGCAAGGATACGCGCAACACTGCGCGACAGGTGGCTATGGCCGACCGCCTGGCGCCGCAAAAGCCTCAAGGCCATACTCAGTCTTACTCCATTGATCCGCACTGGTACATGGACTCTGGGGTGACGGAGCATCTGACGAATGAGATGGGGAAGCTTCATCCTCGCGATCCCTATCATGGTTCCGATAAGATCCACACCGCCAACGGAGAAGGTATGCACATCTCTCATATTGGTCAAGCATCCCTTCTTACTAGTCATGCCACTAGGAGGCTTCAGCTTTGTGATGTTCTTAGAGTACCATCTGTGACACGTAATCTCCTTTCAGTTCCTAAACTCACTTATGACAATAATGTGCTTTGTGAATTTCACCCGTTTGATCTTTTTATTAAGGATCGGGACACGAGGGACGTTCTTCTTAGTGGGCGTCTCTACCAGGGCCTTTATCGTCTGGAGCATCCTGGAGTCTCTCGAGTTTTCAGTGGAGTTCGCGTCTCGTCGTCACAGTGGCATGCTCGTCTTGGTCATCCTGCCACACCTATCATTCATCATGTTTTGCATCGTCATGAGCTTCCTAGTGTCTCTAGTAATAATGATGTAGCAGTGTGTGATGCTTGTCAGCAAGGGAAGAGTCATCAACTTCCTTTTTCGGAGTCTACTCGTGAGGTGAAACATCCTTTAGAACTTGTTTTTTCGGATGTATGGGGCCCTGCCCAAACTTCTGTCAGTGGTCATAACTATTATATTAGCTTTGTGGATGCTTATAGTCGCTTTACCTGGCTCTATCTTATTAAGCGTAAATCTGATGCGTTTGATATTGTTGTTCAGTTTCAAAACATGTTGAACGTCTTCTCAAGCATAAAATTGTCCATGTTCAGTCGGACTGGGGTGGTGAGTATCGCAACCTCAATTCCTTCTTCCAGTCGCTTGGGATTGCTCATCGTTTAGCATGTCCACATACTCATCAACAAAACGGTTCCATCGAACGTAAGCATCGTCACATTGTCGAGACTGGTCTCACTCTTTTGGCCCATGCATCGGTTCCCTTCCGGTTCTGGAGTGATGCTTTTACCACTGCATGCTTTCTTATTAATCGTACTCCCACACGTGTTCTTAACATGAAGACTCCTATTGAACTTCTCATTAATGAACAACCTGACTATACTTTTTTCAAAGTATTTGGGTATGCTTGTTGGCCGCATCTTCGACCCTATAACAAATGCAAGCTGGAATTTAGGTCCAAAAAGTGTGTCTTCCTGGGCTATAGTTCCCTTCATAAAGGTTACAAATGTCTTCATGTTCCCACTAATCGTGTCTACATTTCTAGGGATGTCGTGTTTGATGACCTAGTTTTTCCGTTTGCCAACCTTCCTGTCTCCACAGATGCCTCTCCGTCCATGCCTTCATCCTCTCCTGCCTCTGACCAATTTGATGATGTTGCATACTCTCCTGTGCTATTACCTAACCATGGTGCAGGAACTGGACGTGGAGCTCGCTTGGAGCTGTTGGAGGATTCACCATCATCACCGCCGCCTTCTGATATGCACGTCGATCGCACTATGACATTGCATGGCATCGATCCGTGTGCCCATGCACGGTCGCCAGACGAGCTCGTCGCGCCGGTCTCGTCCACCCCTCGGCCTGCTACGCCTGCGTCCTCCGCGTCTCCAGCAGCTCGGCCTGCTACGCCGGACTCGCCTGCGGCTCGGCCCGCTACGCCAACTTCGCTCGTGGCTCGGCCCGCGACACCGGTCTTGCCTGTGGCTCGACCCGCGACACCGGTCTTGCCTGTGGCTCGGCCCGCTACGCTGGTCTCGCCCGTGGCTCGGTCCGTGACGCCGGCGTCGCCAACGGCTCAGCCTGCCTCGTCGGCATCGCTCATGGGTCGGCATCGCTCCTCATCGCCTGAGCTCTCCACGTCCAGTCTCTCGCCGGCTGACTCGTCTTCATCAATGTCATCCAGCCCATTGCCGGGTGCTCCGTCGACCTCGGTGGCTCCTGTATTACGACCACATACACACAGTCGCAGTGGCATTTTTCGACCCAAGGAACGTAAGGATGGTACTGTTGCTTGGTTGGCTGCTTGTCTGGCTGCTGCTGTTGCGGATCCGTCTTCTGAGCCCCGCTCATATCAGGCTACCATGTGCGTTCCTCATTGGCGAGAGGCTATGGAGCAGGAGTTCCATGCTCTTCTTCGCAACAAGACATGGACTCTTGTTCCTCCACCACCACGGGTTAATATTATTGACTCCAAATGGGTGTTCAAAGTGAAGAAGCATTCAGATGGATCTATTGAGCGTTACCAAGCACGCCTTGTTGCTAGTGGATTTCGGCAGCGCTATGGTCTTGACTACGAGGACACCTTCAGTGTCGTCGTCAAGCCTACCACCATTCGGCTTCTTCTTTCTCTTTCTGATCCTGACCATTCTGACCATATCTGTCGTCTCACCAAAGCGCTCTATGGTTTGAAGCAAGCTCCTCGTGCCTGGCATGCCCGCCTTGCCTCTGCTCTTCGTGCTCATGGGTTTGTGTCGTCCACTACTGACTCCTCATTATTCCTTCTACAGAAGCCACAAGTCACTATGTATCTTTTGGTCTATGTCGATGATATTATTCTTGTCAGTTCTTCTCGGTATGCTGCTAATGCTCTTGTTCGCTCTCTTGGTACTGATTTTGCTGTCAAAGATCTTGGGAAGCTTCACTACTTTCTTGGAGTTGAGGTCACTTCTCGTGCTGATGGTCTTGTTCTGACGCAGAAGAAGTATTCCTTGGATTTGTTGTAGTGAGTTGGCATGCTGAAGTGCAAACCGACTACCACACCCATGTCGTCTACTGACAAGATCACTGCTGTTGATGGTGAGCTTCTGTCTTCTGCGGATGCCACAGAGTACAGGAGTATTGTTGGTGGGCTTCAGTACTTGACGATCACGAGACCAGATATCTCTTATGCTGTTAACAGGGTTTGTCAGTATCTTCAGGCTCCTCGAGACACTCATTGGGCTGCTGTTAAGCGCATTTTGCATTATGTTCAGTTCACGGTGTCTTTTGGGATGCATATTCGGCCGACTTCCTCTCGGGTTCTTTTGGCCTACTCTGATGTAAATTGGGCTGGCAGCCCAGATGACAGGCGATCCACAGGGGGGTTATGCTGTGTTCTTTGGCTCTAACTTGATCACTTGGAGTGCTCGAAAACAGGCTACTGTATCATGTAGTAGTACTGAAGCTGAGTATAAGGTTGTGGCTAATGCTACTGCAGAGATCATCTGGGTGCAGTCTTTGCTTCAGGAGTTGGGTATGTCTCAACCTCAGCCTCCTATCCTTTGGTGTGATAACATCGGTGCTACATACCTTTTTGCAAATCCGGTATTTCATGCCCGAATGAAACACATTGAAGTTGACTATCACTTTGTACGGGAACGTGTGTCGCAGAAGCAACTCCAGATCAAGTTCATCTCTTCTAAGGATCAACTTGCAGACATCTTCACTAAGCCTTTGCCTCTACCACAGTTTGAGGCATGTAGGCACAATCTTACCCTTCTCAGTTCTTTAGAAAGTGGCTAAGATTGAGGGAGGGTGTTAGACTATGTATAGCTTCTGTATTTGTGTATGTATATTGTACCTATTGTAACACACCCATTATATATATGAGATAAGCTACCCCTAGAGGGTTGAGCTGGTTCCCCAAAATATTGTCTTACAAACACGTGCTGGTAGCAGAGTTCCGGGAGGTCCACTTGAATACGCTCCCCGGTCGAGACGTTCAGAAATTGCCACGCTTCCGGACGGTGCCCAAGGTCTGTGGGAGCATGATCCACCGTTGGGGTGGAACCGGTGGTCCAGGCTGCCGTGGGCATGCGGGGACGTGGCGGATCGCCGCCAGGTCCGGCACAACGGAAGTGTAGGTAGTCCGCGACGTCATCTGCGAGGACGCGCTCGGTGATGAGGCATGCCGGCCCGGTGGTCAGGTCCGCCCAATCTCTCCTGCAAACCACGTATATAGCACGATGGAGTCCGATGAGGCGACAAGAAATATTTTTTGGCGTTGATCGGCGGAACAGGAACTCCGCTTACCAGTTAGGGTCGGCGGCCATCCCAGTGATGCATGCACGCTTTTCTTGCCGGCAAACGTTCCCACGGCATGGTTAGGCAGGGTTGTGCTCGACGCCATGTTTGGCAAGACTCGATCTACACAGCCGTGCTCCTCCAGATCGGAGTGTCGGAGTAATGGGCCACGGGTAGCCCAACCCGGGTCCCTGAACCTTTCAAGACATTGGGACTGCGGCGCCCCACGAGCCTCCAAAATTAAGCGCTACCTTTTGGCGGCCGGCTGGCTCAAACGGCCGGCTGCCAGAAGACGGCCAAGTACCAGAAGACGGCACCAAACTGGGCCGAATCCTAGCCGGCGGCCTCCGGAGAGGCCGGCTCCTAGCAGACGGCCCCCGGCGCCCTTAGAGTCTGCGCCTCCCCATTAAGAAGACAAGACAGGGTGAGGCTACAGTGTAGACCATCCACCCGTGTCCTGGGCTTGGCGTGGCCACAATGCCCCGTACAGGCGGACGTCTCCACACGACGCGACATTGTTGCCACTCCACCCTTGATGTCACCCCTGACAGGCAGGGCATGCTCCCATGACGGCCTGTCGGTCCGGCCTGCAGGCGGCGGGCCCTACCAGGCAGCCGGGTCCCGGAGGGCGGCGTAGCCTGGCCAGTCGGACCCAAGGGAATCTGGCTTCTGGGAGACGGTCGAGCCTTCCCTCGGGGCCTGTGCGCCATTAACTAGATGAGACGCGGTGCAGCTACAGTGATCTCCCACCAGACGGCGGGATTGTAGCCACGCCCCTCCCCCAACCAAGCATGCGTCATTAACATTGCGGCTACAGTAACCAGCCAACCAGACCCGCCCATGGTGGAGGTGGCCTATCGGCTCTGTACCAGACCAGTCAGTAGGGCCCACCAGGCGGCGGGCGCCAGCAGCAGGCGAAGAAGCCGGCGACCGGAGACGCTGGCAACCGGGCCCAGATTAACAATGTACCCCTGGGGGTAGGCCTATATAAACCCCCTAGGGCACCCATGCAAAGGGTTCCGAACTAGTTAGAACTAGACTCATACATAGGGGGAGAAGAGAGCAAGCCCTGCCTCGTTCTACCTCCTGCATACAGCTCGTGGAGCACCATTGTACTCGCTAGTGCCTTAGTGATCATGCAGAGACCCCCACAACAGGACTAGGGGTGTTATGTCCAAGGAGAGCCCCAAATCTGGGTAAAGTACGCCGACGTTCGTGTCTACGCCTCATCCCGCTTTCAGGCACCGGCAATGTTCTACTTGCTCCCACCATGATAAGCCATCCTTTCGCATATGTCGCACCCAACCCCCGACATTTGGCACCCACCTTGGGGGGAGGTGCACCGTCTTCCGGAGACCTGTTCTGGACGAGAACCCTGTTCCTTCCTGGCGAGCGCAGCCAGCCTGGCACGCCCGACGGCGTCTGCATTGACGCGCTGCGCGGTGCGGAGGCCGCCTGCGCGGTGAGCCATCTCGCCGATCTTGTTGGCAAGATTCGCCTCTCTGACGAGCCCGCGTCTGACTCGGGCGCGGATTGCCCCGAGAGCCGCCTCGTCAGCCTCCTCGACCAGCTCCACATCGTCAGCGAGCCTGCTGTGGACTGGGAGTCGGTTGGCTCCACCGACCCGATGCTTGTCCACTCCGACACGATATCGCTTGACGCATTCCCTACCAACATGGTGGTCTACGACGAGCCGCTTCCTCACGAGCTCAGCGGCTCGAGCACCTTCACAGAGGTGCATGTCATTAGCCATGGCGAGCATTCGGGCGGAGGTGTTCGAGACTCACTCGAGGCGGTGTTGCGAGACCTGTCTGAGCCCATCCCTGGAGACGCTGACGCTGAGACGCTGGAGGCACGCCGCGTCCAGCTCGTCGAAAGTGCCAACAGGCTGGCCAGCATGAGATGCCTTTCGGAGGCCTACCGGCACAAGATGGACCGTGCTGTCGGCGGCACGCCTGCTCCTGGTGGGCCTAGCCGCATTGGCGTGATCCGGCAGCGTGGCGCGGCCGTTGCTAGCATGTTCAGGGCAGAGCGCTCCGTTTACACCATGCCTACGGAGAACATACGAGCTGCCAAGGCAGCAACAGACGAGCTCGACCAGCTCGAGGGCGACGAGCGTCGCCACATGAAGGAGCGCATCCAACAGCTCCTTGACGCGGCCGCCGAGCAGCATGAGGCCGGCTGCCGCACTGGAGTGCCCGACCAGCGAATTGATGATCCGCCTCCTCGCCGGGACCACGGCGCGACATCTCGGACGCCGACTGTAGGTGGCGCCCGCGAGCGAAAAGACAAGGAACCGGCTGCTATCCACAGTCGGACATGCTTATCAATCGAGCCTGACGCAGAAGGCCACCCCCGAGCCATGGAGCGACGAGGCGACCTGCCTCCCCTTCCACCTCGCGGGGAGAGATATCCCACCCCGCCGCGTGTCACACACCCGACACTCGGCGACCGCCTTGGCCGCCAAGAAGGAGTCGGAGAGAACGACACCCACCACCGGATTGACCGCCTCAACCGATCCCTGGCGCTAGAAGAAGAAGACACTTTGGGTCCGCCCTGTTTCGGCCCCCGAATCCGAGATGAGCCCTTCCCCAAGGGGTTCACACTGCCAAGAGATACGCCCAAGTACACCGGCTCCGTGAAGCCGGAAGACTGGCTGGTCGACTACTCCACGGCCGTCAGCATAGCAAACGGCAACAAGCGTGTTGCCGTGAAGTATGTCCCGCTCATGCTTTAGGGCACGGCCCAGACATGGTTGAATAGCCTGAAGCCCCGCAACATCAACAGTTGGGTCGATTTCACCGAAGCCTTCATCCGCAACTTCACCAGCACGTACAAGCAGCCTCCCAAGCCCCTCCAGCTCTCCTTGTGCATCCAAGGCCCCAGCGAATCAACTCCCGACTACCTCACGCATTGGGCCGAGCTGCGCAACTCTTGCAAGGGCGTGCACGAGGTGCAAGCCATCGAGTACTTCACTGCCGGGTGCCGAGAGGGCACCCTCCTCAAGCACCGACTTCTCTGCGACGAGCCGGCGTCCCTCTATGAACTGCTGATCATAGCAGACAAGTACGCCACAGCCGACTCCTCCATGAAGGCGGAGATCCAAGTCGACGCATCTGGAAAAGTGGCTCCTCAAGCTCCTCGGACTCCGGCTGGCGATGCCAGTCGGCGTCAGCAGCTGAATGACAACAAGCGCAAAGCCACGCAGCCGGCTTCCACCAGCCGGCAGGTGGCGATAGTCGAAGACCAACAGCTGGAGGGGCAGCCTCCACCCAAGCGTCAGAAGGGCGGCAAGCCCAACTGGTTGCCAACCTTCTCATACGAGCAGACTGTTGATGCGCACTGCAAGTTCCACAGCGGCGCGAAACCATCCAACCACACCACTCAGAAGTGCCATTGGCTCACCGGAATCGCCAAGGGTGACCGACTCCTACCCCCTCCGCCTGCTGGCCCGCCGCCTCCTCCACCCTAGCAGCCGGTGGTTCGTCCAGTCGGCGCCATACAAGATGAGTATCCTGAGGAGCATGGAGCTTATGTCGTGTTCACCAGTGTGGCCGACGATAAGCGCAGCAAACGGCAACGGCAGCAAGAAGTGCATGCAGTAGCATCGGAAACCCCAGAGTTCATGCATTGGTCTCAAAAGCCTATCAGTTGGAGCAGAGCTGACCACCCGGAGGTGATGCCCTCTCCTGGTTCTTATGCCCTGGTCTTAGATGTCACCTTCACAATAGAGAGGCGGGCTGCTCGTTTCTCCCGAGTCCTGATAGATGGAGGCAGCAGCATCAACATCCTGTACCGTGAAACTATGGAGAAGTTGGGAATCAAACAGAAGCAACTTCAGCCCAGCCGAACTATTTTCCATGGCATAGTTTCTGGCCTTTCCTGCTCACCAATCGGCAAGACCCAGATTGACGTTCTCTTCGGAGACAAAAATCACTTCCGTCGAGAGCCAGTCCGGTTTGAGGTGGTGGACCTCGAGAGCCCCTATCATGCGCTACTTGGCTGGCCTGCCCTGGCCAAGTTCATGGCGGTCCCCCACCATGCTTACCTCAAGATGAAGATGCCAAGTACCAAGGGAATCCTAACCTTAGTCAGAGACTACAAGAAGTCATCCGCCTGTGCGGCAGACAGCAGCCGGCTAGCCGAGTTCCTCGTGATTGCAGCAGAAAAGCGGCTCCTTGACCGGGTTGTGGCGATGGCAGGCAAGCAGCCGGAAATTTCACCAAACCCCAAGGAGTCGGAAGCTAAGGGCTTGTTCAAGCCGGCAAAAGAAACAAAGAAGATACCCTTGGAGCCGGAGCACCCGGAGAGGTACGCTGCCATAGGTGCAAACCTTGACAGCAAATAGGAAGGCGAGCTCGTCGATTTCCTCTGTGAGAATCAGGACATCTTTGCATGGTCTCCCAAGGACATGTCGGGTGTCCGACGGATTTCGCCGAGCACAAACTACACGTCCGACCTGATGCCAAGCCGGTCTGGCAGCCCTTGCGCCGCCTGTCGGAAGAGAAGAGAAGAGTTGTTGGAGAAGAGATAGCCTAGCTTCTAGCTGCCGGCTTCATCATGGAAGTGTTCTTCCTAGAATGGTTAGCCAACCCAGTCCTTATGTTAAAGAAGAATAAGCAGTGGCGCATGTGCATTGATTACACCAGTCTCAACAAAGCTTGCCCCAAGGATCCCTTTGCTTTGCCGAGAATTGACCAAGTGATAGACTCCACGGCCGAATGCGAGCTGCTGAGTTTTCTGGATGCATACTCAGGGTATCACCAAATCAAGCTGAGCCCAGACGACAGGCTGAAGACTGCCTTCATCACACCATTCGGAGCCTTGTGCTACCTGACCATGATGTTCGGCTTGAGGAATGTCGGCGCCATGTTTCAGCGTTGCATGCAGAAGTTGTTGGAAATATGCCCTAGAGGCAATAATAAAATGATTATTATTGTATTTCCTTGTTCATGATAATTGTCTATTGTTCATGCTATAGTTGTATTGACCAGAAACAGCAATACATGTGTGAATACATAGACCACAACATGTCCCTAGTGAGCCTCTAGTTGACTAGCTCATTGATCAATAGATGGTTATGGTTTCCTAACCATGGACATTGGATGTCGTTGATAACGGGATCACATCATTAGGATAATAATGTGATGGACAAGACCCAATCCTAAGCATAGCACAAAATCGTGTAGTTCGTTTGCTAAAAGCTTTTCTAATGTCAAGTATCATTTCCTTAGACCATGAGATTGTGTAACTCCTGGATGTCGTAGGAGTGCTTTGGGTGTGCCAAACGTCACAACGTAACTGGGCGACTATAAAGGTGCATTACAGGTATCTCTGAAAGTGTCCGTTGGGTTGGCACGAATCGAGACTGAAATTTGTCACTCCGTATGACAGAGAGGTATCTCTGGGCCCACTCGGTAATGCATCATCATAATGAGCTCAATGTGACTAAGTGGTTAGTCACGGGATCATGCATTACGGAATGAGTAAATTGACTTGCCGGTAACGAGATTGAACGGGGTATTGGGATACCGATGATCGAATCTCGGGCATGTAACATACCGATTGACAAAGGGAATTGCATACGGGACTGCTTGAATCCTTGACATCGTGGTTCATCCGATGAGATCATTGTGGAACATGTGGGAGCCAACATGGTTATCCAAAACCTGCTATTGGTTATTGGCCGGAGAGATGTCTCGGTCATGTCTGCATGATTCCCGAACCCGTAGGGTCTACACACTTAAGGTTCGATGACGCTAGGGTTATAAGGGAAGTTTGTATGTGGTTACCGAATGTTGTTCGGAGTCTCGGATGAGATCCCAAACGTCACGAGGAGTTCAGGAATGGTCCGGAGGTGAAGATTTATATATGGGAAGTCCAGTTTCAGTCACCGGAATAGTTTCGGGGGTTATCGGTATTGTACCGGGACCATCGAAAGGTGTCCGAAGGTCCACTGGTGGGGCCACCTGCCCCGGGGGACTTGATGGGCTGAATATGGGAGGGAACCAGCCCCTAGTTGGCTGGTGCGCCCCTCCCCAAGGGCCCAAGGCACCTAGGGTTGAAAACCCTAGGGGAGGGGGGGCGCCTCCACCTTTCTTGGGGGGCAAGCCTCCCCTCCTGGCCGCCGCCCCTCCCCTCTAGATGGGATCTGGAGGGGGCCGGCCCCCTCTCCCCTTCCCCTATATATAGTGGGGGTTTTGGGGCTGCCAAGAACAAGAGTTTCCCTCTCTCCTAGCGCAGCCCTACCCCTCTCCCTCCTCGTCTCTCGCGGTGCTTGGCGAAGCCCTGCTGGAGTGCCACACTCCTCCATCACCACCACGCCGTTGTGCTGCTGCTAGACGGAGTCTTCCTCAACCTCTTGCTCTCTCCTTGCTAGATCAAGGCACGGGAGACGTCACTGGGCTGCACGTGTGTTGAACGCGGAGGCATCGTTGTTCGGTGCTTAGATCGGATTCGGCCGCGATCTGAATCGCTTCGTGTACGACTCCACCGACTGCGTTCTTGTAAAGCTTCCGTATCGCGATCTTCAAGGGTATGAAGATACACTCCCCTCTCTCTTGTTGCTAGAATCTCCATAGATTGATCTTGGTGATGCGTAGAAAATTTTGAATTTCTGCTACGTTCGCCAACAGTGGCATCATGAGCTAGGTCTATTGCGTAGATTCTATGCACGAGTAGAACACAAGTAGTTGTAGGCGTTGGCTTGTTCAATATGCTTACCGTTACTTGTTCAATATGGGATGAAGCGGCCCGGACCAACCTTACATGTACGCTTATGTGAGACACGTTCCACCGACTGACATGCACTTGTTGCATAAAGTGGCTAGCGGGTGCCAGTCTCTCCCATTTTAGTCAGATCGGATTTGATGAAAAGGGTCCTTATGAAGGGTAAATAGCAATTGGCATATCACCATTATGGCTTTTGCGTAGGTAAGAAACGTTCTTGCTAGAAACCCATAGCAGCCACGTAAAACATGCAAACAACAATTAGAGGACGTCTAACTTGTTTTTGCAGGGTATGCTATGTGATGTGATATGGCCAAAAGAATGTGATGAATAATATGTGATGTATGAGATTAATCATGTTCTTGTAATAGGAATAACGACTTGCATGTTGATGAGTATGACAACCGGCAGGAGCCATAGGAGTTGTCTTAGTTTATTGTATGACATGTGTGTCATTGAACAACGCCATGTAATTCCTTTACTTTATTGCTAACCGTTAGCCATAGTAGTAGAAGTAATAGTTGGCGAGACAACTTCATGGAGACACGATGATGAAGATCATGATGATGGAGATCATGGTGTCATGTCGGTGATGAAGGTGATCATGTCGTGCCTCAAAGATGGAGATCAAAGGCGCAATGTTGGCCATATCATGTCACTCTATGATTTGCATGTGCTATTTGTCATGTTTACATCTTATTTGCTTAGAACGACGGTAGCATAAATAAGATGATCCCTCATAAAATTTCAAGAAAGTGTTCCCCCTAACTATGCACCGTTGCGAAGGTTCGTTCGAAGCACCACGTGATGATCGGGTGTGATAGATTCTAACGTTCGCATACAACGGGTGTAAGCCAGATTTACACATGCAAAACACTTAGGTTGACTTGGCGAGCCTAGCATGTACACACATGGCCTCAGAACACAAGAGACCGAAAGGTCGAACATGAGTCGTAGGAGATACGATCAACATGCAGATGTTCACCGATGATGACTAGTCCGTCTCACGTGATGATCGGACATGGCCTAGTTGACTCGGATCATGTATCACTTAGATGACTAGAGGGTTGTCTATCTGAGTGGGAGTTCATTAAATAATTTGATTAGATGAACTTAATTATCATGAACATAGTCATAAGGTCTTTGCAAACAATGTCGTAGCTTACGCTTTAGTTCTACTGTTTAAGATATGTTCCTAGAGAAAATTTAGTTGAAAGTTGACAGTAGCAATTATGCGGACTGGGTCCGTATACTGAGGATTGTCCTCATTGAGGGAGTCCTGGATGAGGGGGTATCCGGACAGACGGACTATATACATCGTCCGGACTATTGAAGCGTGAAGATACAAGACTCCGGCCCGTGTCCGGATGGGACTCTCCTTTGCGTGGGAGACAAGCTTGGCGATCCAGATATTATATTTCCTTCCTTGTAACCAACTCCATGTAAACCCTAGTCCTCTCCGGTGTCTATATAAACCGGAGAGGATGGTCCTTAGAAGGCCGATTACAATTACAATCATACCATTATAGGCTAGCTCTTAGGGTTTAGCCTCTACGATCTCGTGGTAGATCTACTCTTGTACTACTCATATCTTCAATATTAATCAAGCAGGAAGTAGGGTTTTACCTCCATCAAGAGGGCCCGAACTTGGGTAAACATTGTGTCCCTCGCTTCCTGTTACCATCAGCCTAATACGCACAGATCAGGACCCCCTACCCGAGATCCGCCGGTTTTGACACCGACATTGGTGCTTTCATTGAGAGTTCCTCTGTGTCGTCGCTTCGTGGCTTGATGGCGTCTTCAATCGCCAACAACACAGTCCAGGGTGAGACTCTTCTCCGCGGACAGATCCTTGTGTTCGGAGGCTTCGCACTGCAGGCTAACTCGCTTGGTCATCTTGAGCAGATCGACAGCTACGCCCCTGGCCACCAGGTCAGGTTCGGAAACTTGAGCTACACGGCGGATATTCGCGAAGACTTGATCTTCGATGGATTCGGGCCTATGCTAGGAGCGCCGGACAGTCACGACGAGCACGGCCTAGACCTGCTGTCGGACAATGCTCCGGATATCACCCATGTAGTAGCCCCGGATTTAAATCCGGAGCAGGTTGCGTTGCCTAAGGACGGAGGGGTGGACCCCGCCCCGCGGGCCGCATACTCATCAACGGTGGAGCCGAACACAGGTCTCACCTATGTTGAGGCCTGTAACCTCAGGCCCCCGGACTCGTATCCGGTTGTTGGTTCCGGTCCGCATACCCTCGAGCCAACCAAGCCAGGTTGGGCTCCGGTAATGGAGTTTACCGCTGCGGACATCTTCCAGCACTCGCCCTTTGGTGACATCCTGAACTTATTAAAGTCTCTCTCTTTGTCAGGAGGCTCTGGGCCAAACTATGTCCGGCCTGAGTGGGAAGCAAGCGACGAAGGAATTCGTTGCCCACCCACCACCCACTTCATTAACACGATCGATGATTTAACCGACGTTCTTGACTTCGACTCCGAAGACATCGACGGTATGGACGACGATGCGAGAGAAGATTCAGAATCTCTGGGGCACGGGACTACTACCTTGTCACACAACATATACATGGTGGATACACCAAGAAGGACGACGTCGATAATCCGGAAGATAAAACACCCAGGCAAAAGCCAAAACGGCGGCGCAGACGCCGCTCAAAGTCCAGCAACAGCGAAAATAGCGACAAGAGCGCAAGAAGGGTTGACATACCAGTAAACCCCAAAGGCAGTAACGACCACATGGACCCAACGATTGAGCAGGACGAGCCAGGACACGCCAAACCGAGTTTGGAGCAAATACCCGATCACAATGATCCGGAGGGACGAGCTCATGAAACCACCCTAGAACAGGATCACAGTCCAAACGATGATGCATTCATCATTCCGGACGAACGAGTGGAACGAAACAACCTCCACCGAAAGCTTATGGCCACAGCAAGAAGTCTAAAGAAGCAGAAGCAATGGCTCAAGGCCGCATAGGAAACGCTCAGTCGCAGATGGAATAAAGTGCTAGACACTGAAGAAAGATATGGCGACGATCGCCATACAAAAAGCTATCCAAAACGCGAACTACTACCAGAATTCGACGATGAGGATGTTCCACCAAAGAATAAAAGGACCAAGAAACCAGATGAGGGAGTTCCGGACTAGGGGGTGTCCGGATAGCCGAACTATCATCATTGGCCGGACTCCAAGACTATGAAGATACAAGATTGAAGACTTCGTCCCGTGTCCGGATGGGACTTTCCTTGGCGTGGAAGGCAAGCTTGGCGATACGGATATGTAGATCTCCTACCATTGTAACCGACCCTATGTAACCCTAGCCCTCTCCGTGTCTATATAAACCGGATGGCTTTAGTCCGTAGGACGAACAACAATCATACCATAGGCTAGCTTCTAGGGTTTAGCCTCCTTGATCTCGTGGTAGATCCACTCTTGTAACACGCATCATCAATATTAATCAAGCAGGACGTAGGGTTTTACCTCCATCAAGAGGGCCCGAACCTGGGTAAAACATCGTGTCCCTTGTCTCCTATTACCATCCGCCTAGACGCACAGTTCGGGACCCCCTACCCGAGATCCGCCGGTTTTGACACCGACATTGGTGCTTTCATTGAGAGTTCCACTGTGTCGTCACTGATAGGCTCGATGGCTTCTTCAACCATCATGAACGACATAGTCCAGGGTGAGACCTTTCTCCCCAGACAGATCTTCGTATTCGGCGGCTTTGCACTACGGGCCAATTCGCTTGGCCATCTGGAGCAGATCGAAAGCTACGCCCCTGGCCGTCAGGTCAGATTTGGAAGTTTGAACTTCACGGCTGACATCCGGGGGGACTTGATCCTCGATGGATTTGAGCCACAGCCGAGCGTTCCGCACTGTCACGACGGGCATGATTTAGCTCTGCAACCGGACAGTACCCTGGAGGCCGCACCCGAACCCGCTCTGATCTTTAATTCGGAGCCGGCTGCGCAGATCGAGGACGGATGGCTAGACACCACCTCGGGAGCTGCAACCTCTATGGCGATAGAGCCGAACACTGACATTGTCCCTCATAAGGCTCGTGACTCTGAGGTGCCGGACTCCTCGCCGGACTCCGAACCTCCCGCGCCCCCTCCGATCAAATCTGATTGGGCGCCGATCATGGAGTTCACAGCAGCGGACATCTTTCAACACTCACCTTTCGGCGACATCTTGAGTTTGCTAAAGTGTCTCTCGTTATCAGGAGAGCACTGGCCGGACTGCGGTCAGGATGATTGGGATGCGGACGACGAAGAAATTCAAAGCCCACCCACCACCCACTTGGTAGCCACTGTCGACGATCTAACCGACATGCTAGACTATGACTCCGAGGACATCGACGGTATGGACGACGATGCCGGAGACGACCAAGAACCAGCGCCAACCGGGCACTGGAAAGCCACCTCATCATATGACATATACATGGTGGATATCCCAAAGGATGGGAATGGTGAAGGAACAGAGGAGGATGACCCCTCCAAGAAACAGCCCAAGCGCCGGCATCAGCGGCGCCGCTCTAAATCCCACCACAGCAAGACTGAAGATTCCGGCACCGGAGATAATAATACACCGGACAGTGCCGAAGATAACCCACTCCAGCAAGATGCAGCGCAGGAGGACGGAGACGCCAGCCCTCATGAGAGAGCGGCAGAAGAAGAGGTAGAGGATTATATGCCTCCCTCCGGAGACGAGGCAAGCCTCGACGACGATGAATTCGTCGTGCCTGAGGATCCCGTCGAACAAGAGTGTTTTAAATGCAGGCTTATGGCCACGGCGAACAGCCTCAAGAAACAGCAGCAACAGCTTAGAGCTGATCAAGATCTGCTAGCCGACAGATGGAGTGAAGTCCTTGCGGCCGAAGAGCATGAGCTCAAACGCCCCTCCAAAAGCTACCCTCAACGCAAGTTGCTCCCACGATTAGAGGAGGAAGCGTATGAACCCGCATCACCAGGAGACAATACGGCTGACCGACCACCCCGTGGTCGCGACAGAGAGGCCTCTAGGCCATTCACTAGACCCGTACCCCGGCATCGCTCGAAAAGCACAAGGCCACAGGGGAACGCTCCGGACTTGTGAGATATATTGGAGGATAAGGCAAGACAATCAAGATCGATCTATGGATCGCGTGGGCGCCCCATGGTACGTGACGACAACCGTCGCACCGGACATAGTAAGTCCGGCCGGGCCGAGCAAAACAGACAAAGCTCTTTTGAGCTCCGTCGTGATATCGCCCAGTACAGAGGTGCCGCACACCCACTATGCTTCACAGATGAAGTAATAGATCATCAAATCCCCGAAGGGTTTTAACCCGTTAATATCGAATCTTATGATGGCACAACAGACCCCGCGGTTTGGATCGAAGACTATCTTCTTCACATCCACATGGCCCGCGGTGACGATCTTCACGCCATCAAATATCTCCCCCTAAAGCTTAAAGGATCAGCCCGGCATTGGCTTAACAGCTTGCCAACAGAGTCAATTGGGAGTTGGGAAGACCTGGAAGCCGCATTCCTCAATAACTTCCAAGGCACGTATGTGCGACCACCAGACGCTGATGACCTAAGCCACATAATTCAGCAGCCAGACGAATCGGCCAGACAATTCTGGACATGGTTCTTAACCAAGAAAAACCAAATCGTCGACTGTCCGGATGCGGAGGCCCTCGCGGCCTTCAAGCGTAACATCCACGATGAGTGGCTTGCCCGGCACCTGGGACAGGAAAAGCCGAAATCCATGGCAGCCCTCACATCACTCATGACCCGTTTCTGCGCGGGCGAGGATAGCTGGCTAGCACACAACAACAACCTCAGCAAACATTCTGGCAGTCCAGATTTCAAGGACCGAAATGGCAGGTCGCGTCGTAACAAAAACAAGTGCCGCATCAACGGCGACAATAGTGAGGATACGGCTGTCAATGCCGGATTCAGAGGCTCTAAACCCGGTCAGCGGAAAAATCCATTCAAAAGAACTGCTCCGGGTCCGTCCAATTTGGACCGAATACTCGACCGCTTGTGCCAGATACATGGCACCCCCGAAAAGCCAGCTAACCACACCAATAGGGACTGTTGGGTATTCAAGCAGGCAGGCAAGTTAATTGCCGAAAACAATGACAAGGGGCTGCATAGCGATGATGAGGAAGAGACCCGACTGCCGAACAATAGAGGACAGAAGGGTTTCCCCCCACAGGTGCAGACGGTGAACATGATATACGCAACGCATATACCCAAAAGGGAGCGGAAGCGTGCACTCAGGGATGTATACGCGATGGAGCCAGTCGCCCCAAAGTTCAATCCATGGTCCTCCTGCCTGATCACTTTTGACCGAGGGGACCACCCCACCAGCATCCACCACGGCGGATTCGCCGCATTGGTCCTAGACCCAATCGTCAATAAATTTCACCTCACCAGAGTCCTGATGGACGGCGGCAGCAGCCTGAATCTGCTCTATCAGGATACAGTGCGCAAAATGGGCATAGACCCCTCAAGGATTAAACCTACCAAGACGACCTTTAAAGGCATCATACCAGGTGTAGAAGCCAATTGTACAGGCTCAGTTACACTGGAAGTGGTCTTCGGATCCCCGGATAACTTCCGAAGTGAGGAGTTAATCTTCGACATAGTCCCGTTCCGCAGCGGCTATCATGCCTTGCTCGGACATACCGCGTTCGCAAAGTTCAATGCGGTGCCGCACTACGCATACCTCAAGCTCAAGATGCCAGGCCCTCGAGGAGTCATCACGGTCAACGGAAACACTGAGCTTTCTCTCCGAACGGAGGAACATACAGCGGCTCTCGCGGCAGAAGTACAATGCAGCCTCTTAAGGCAATTCTCGAGTCCGGCCGTTAAGCGGCCGGACATAGCTAAGCACGCCCGGAGTAACCTACAACAAGACCACCTGGCACATTCCGAGCATGCGTAGCAGTGCGGCCCCAACCCCAGCCCCTTCAAAACATCAAAGCAGGTCCTTCGCGTACACCATTACGCTCTGAAGATACCATGGGCATGGGAGGAGGGGCACGACCACAATAAGCCCAGACTGTGGCTCAACCACACCAGGGGCTCTCAAGTGTGTCATTCTTTTTTTTCTTTTTACCTTTTATTTTTACCCATAGGACTCCGTTCGACAGAAGCCCTGTCCGGCAGCAGACCTGCCGAACTCACGATGCAACAGCCAGGGAAGGATAAAGGCTACAACGAATATACAGGTGGTCTCCATTACAAGAATTTTTATACACCAATCCGCAGCCTACCCCTGGAGGGGGACATGTTTAACAGTCCCATCCCTTGCTTATCGCACTATTTGTATCGTTCTGCATTCATAGCAGCACTTATTGAATAAAACAATGCAGCACCTTTTTGCTTATAATTGCATTTCTTTTTCATACAAATGTTCATTTAAGACATGTTGCATCCGTACACTTTGGTATGGTTAACACACACCAGGTGCTTATGTTTCCCGCATCATAGTGTGATAAGTCCGAACACTTTCACAAGTGCGGCACCCCGAACTTATAGCATTATATGCATCGGCTCCGAATCATGTCTTGGGTCAATAGTTGGGTTTGCTCGGCTCCCATGTTTTGGTACCTTACGTTCCGTTATATCGGCTAAGGTAGCACTGGGAGAACCACTGTGATTGCGCCCCAGTTGAGCTGGGTTAACGCCTCAGTGGAGAAATCTAAAACGGATTGTCATGATGAGGCGAGAGCCGGTCGCTGTTCGAGAGGCTTTTGCGAGTCCTTAAAGACTTATGCCGCTTAGAGCGAGCAGCCGGATCTTGTCCGGACCAGGCGTAGATAGCGCCCCAAATTCGGCCTTCCGAAGACTAGGGGCTTCGCCGAAATTTAAAATTATAGAATTCTATGGCTAAGTGAGAGTGTTCAAGCATTATAAGTCCGGTTGCCTTGTTCGCTGTGTTGAGCGCCTCCCTAGATGGACCCAAAAATGGGAACATGAGTGCTCAAGTTTATCCCGAACACCCCAGCACTCGTGGCATGGGGGTTGAAGCCGACGACTTGCCATCTCTCGGATTTGATAAACAGCCGCACAGAAGGTAATATTTTAAATTAACAAGCGTTGTGTAGCGCATATGAACTAAGTTTTCAGCGCACAGGATAACAAAATGCGAGTCTACTCAAAAATTACATCTTTGGAGCACTCCCCCGCAATAGTGCGGGCGCCCTTCAGCACACTCTTATAATACATCTCAGGCGTGCGATGGTCCTTGCCCTCTGGTGGCGGGTTCGTCACAAGCTTCTGGGCATCCATCTTGCCCCAATGCACCTTCGCGCGGGCAAGGGCCCGACGGGGACCCTCAATACAGGCGGAGTGCTTGATGACTTCAACCCACGGGCACGCATCCACCAGCCGCCGCACCAGGCCGAAGTAGCTCCCAGGCATGGCCTCCTTAGGCCACAGCCGAGCTATGAGGCCCTTCATAGCCTGTTCGGCCGTCTTGTGGAGCTCGACCAGCTGCTTCAGCTGGTCGCTAAGGGGCACCGGATGTCCGGCCTCAGCATACTGAGACTAGAAGACCTTCTCCGTCGAGCTCCCCTCCTCGGCCCGGTAGAATGCGGCAGCATCGGACACGCTGCGAGGAAGATCTGCGAACGCTCCTGGAGAGCTCCGAATTCGGGTAAGCAACAGGTAATTAACACTCACATGCTTACTTTGCATGAAAAATGCCTTACCCGCTGCTATTTTCTTCACCGCCTCAATCTCCTGGAGGGCCTTGTAGGCTTCGGCCTTGGCGGCTTTGTCACTCTCAAGAGCCGTTGCAAGCTCAGACTCTCGAGTCTTCGAGTCACGCTCTAGGCTCTCATGTTTTTTCACGAGATCCTGGAGCCCTTGCTGCACCTCCGCCACCCGCGCCTCCTGTTTCTCTCGCTCGGTGCGCTCTGTGGCCGCATTTCGTTCGGCCGCAGCCACCGCCTCTTTCAGGGTCGCCACCTCGTTAGTGGCCCCTGCAATACCCACGTTATCCTTGTCATTCTTTTTGCAACCAAAATCCTTTTCTGTAAGGTACAATTTCACTCAGGTGTTACTCACCTTCCTTGTCCTCGAGCTGCTTCTTGGCACGGCCGAGCTCGTTCTCGGACCGCTCGAGGTTTTCTTTCAAAGTATTGACCTCCGCAGTCAGTGCGGCAGAGGTCAGCAGCACAGCCTGCAATCCCATATTGACATATTTTTTATATAACTCCTGCGTATATCTTTTTAGATCCTCAGTCCGGCTTTTCTTTCCGAACACCGAACCGAGCATCAGGGGCTACTGTCTATGCGGTACCTTTTTATACATATTGAAATTCTTACCTCAAAGCCTGTTAGAAGGCTGTTGCAGGCTTCGGTCAGCCCGCTCTTGGCGAGCTGCACCTTCTGAATCACCGCACTCATAACAGTGTGGTGTTCCTCTTCGATGGAGGCGCCATTGAGCGCCTCCAGCAAGTTATCCGGCACCTCCGGCTGGACGGAGGCAGTCGGCGTCATGGTCTTGCCCTTCTTGCGAAGGGGTCGCCCGCCAGACTCCGGAGCCACTGTGGGTTCCGGGGCCGAGTCCGGTGCAAAGTCCGGGAGGTTGTCCTACGACACCTCCGGGGCCCTCTCCTCCTGGTGCGTCCCTTCCTGGGATCCCACCTCGGCATCATCCGCATCACGGGGGGTGGAGGCCGTCGGAAGAGAATTCATATCCGACGCACCTAAGGACCCGCTCGACGAGGCGGGAAGATCATCCTTAGGCGGACTGCAGGGTTGTATGCGGCATTAGAAAGACATTATGTGGCGAAAAATAAAAACCTTGAAGTTATTCGGGAGTCCGGATACTTACGATCTCACCAGGGGCTTGGCCCTTGGAGGCTAGTCCTCGTTGTCGTCACTATCGTTGGTGGAGCAGTCCGGGGGAAGAGTTTTTCCCTTCTTGGACCCTTCGGCCTCCCTTGTTAGGGAGGCCTTCCTTTTCTTCCCTCCCCCCGCTGGGGGAGAGGCTTTCTTCTTCTCCTCCTCGCCTTGGTGGGAGGACTCGGCCTCGGATTCATCATCCGATAGCACCTGAAAACGGGAACTCTTCCGAGTCCTCGTGGCCTTCTTCTTGGCCTTCTTCTCCGGCACCATGTGGGGTGCCGGAGCCAGCAGCCCCGTTAGGTGGGCGTCCGCTGGGTCCTCTGGCAATGGGGCCGGACAGATAGTCCGTTCGGCCTTCTTCAGCCAGTCCTATCAAAGGAAAGGGAGTTTAGATCCCGCATAGAGTCAAACTATGGAAAACAAGCGTCCCTTAAAGGACAAAATAACTTACCTCATCAGCTAGACGCTCCAAGCTGAATCCATGATCTTCGGTAGCAGATGCGGGAGCCTCGGCGCCTTTGAACAGCACCTTCCAGACCTCTTCGTACGTAGTGTCGAAGAGCCCATTCAAAGTCTGGTGTTGCGCCGGATCGAACTCCCACATGTTGAAGCCCCGTCGTTGGCACGGGAGAATCTAGCGGATGAGCATGACCTGGACTACATTGACAAGCTTGAGCTTCTTGTCCACCAGCTTTTGGACGCAGGCTTGGAGTCCGGTCAGCTCCTCCGAATCACCCCAAATCCGGCCGCTCTCTTTCCAGGAGGTGAGCCGTGTGGGGATGCCAGATCTGAATTCGTGGGCCGCTGCCCATTCGTGGTCATGCGGCTCGGTGATGTAGAACCACCCCAATTGCCAGCCCTTGATGGTTTCCACAAAAGTGCCCTCCAGCCACGTAACGTGGGACATCCTGCCCACCATGGTGCCTCCGCACTCCGCTTGGTTGCCCTTCACAACCTTCGGCTTGACACTGAAGGTCTTGAGCCACAAGCCGAAGTGGGGCTGGATGCAGAGGAAGGCCTCACACACGACGATAAAATGCCGAGATGTTGAGGATGAAATTCGGGGCCAGATCATGGAAATCCAGGCCGTAGTAGAACATGAGCCCCCGGACAAAGGGATGGAGCAGGAAGCCCAGTCCACGGAGGAAATGGGGAAGAAATACTACCCTCTCATGGGGCTTGGGGGTGGGGATGAGCTCTCCCTCGATGGGGAGCTGGTGCGTGATGTCGCTGGACAAGTATCCGGCGTCGCGCAGCTTCTGGATCTGCCCCTCCGTGACGGAGGAGGCCATCCACTTGCCTCCTGCTCTGGACATAGTTGGAGAAGGTTGAGGCGAGATGTGCGGGCTTGGGCGCTGGAGCTCGGGTTCGCAGAGATGGATAAGCCAAGGAGGAAGAAGGCGCAGGTAAAAGGGTTGGATCTTTATCCCCTTATATGGGTGGACGGAAACATGCGTCCCCACCGGCCTGATAAAACTCGCTTATCCCCCAAGCACCGCAATCAATGGCGCGGTTGGGTTACCCACGTCCGTATTGATGGGAATACCGGAATAAGGGGAACATGATCTCTGCTTCGACAAGACGTGCCAAGGAAACCGCTTCGCTAAATGCGCTAAGGTGGTACAATAAAAACGATTTAAGTAAAGGCTTGGTAGTGGTGTGACGTCACGCCATCAAATACGTCAGCAGATTGAACTTGTGTAAATATTATTCTCTCTACGGTGGTATGTGGAAATTATTTTGCAGAGCCGGACACTATCCTGGTGTTCACAATCTTCTATGAATTATTCGGAGGGACAACTCGCCTTGCAATGCCGAAGACAACATGCGCGCCGGACTCATCGTCATTGAAGCCTGGTTCAGGGGCTACTGAGGGAGTTCCGGACTAGGGGGTGTCCGGATAGCCGAACTATCATCATCGGCCGGACTCCAAGACTATGAAGATACAAGATTGAAGACTTCGTCCCGTGTCCGGATGGGACATTCCTTGGCGTGGAAGGCAAGCTTGGCGATACGGATATGTAGATCTCCTACCATTGTAACCGACTCTGTGTAACCCTAGCCCCCTCCGGTGTCTATATAAACCGGATGGCTTTAGTCCGTAGGACGAACAACAATCATACCATAGGCTAGCTTCTAGGGTTTAGCCTCCTTGATCTCGTGGTAGATCCACTCTTGTAACACACATCATCAATATTAATCAAGCATGGCGTAGGATTTTACCTCCATCAAGAGGGCCCGAACCTGGGTAAAACATCGTGTCCCTTGTCTCCTGTTACCATCCGCCTAGACGCACAGTTCGGGACCCCCTACCCGAGATCCGCCGGTTTTGACACCGACACCAGACGTACCGCTTCATAACCACAACAGAGCGGCTACTGACACCACGCACGATCTACGTGAGCATCTGGATAAGAAAGCCGGTGCAACCAGGTCCATCTACGAATCTAAAGGACACACCCCGGCGAGGGACTATGGTCACCCAAACGCTCATACAAGCCAAATACCAGTTCGGAATAAGCACCAGACATAGCAACAGCCGACTGCATGCCACAACGCACCCAGATACAGAGGGGCTGCTCACCCCCTGTGCTTCACCAAAGAAGTACTGGACCATGAATTCCTACAAGGCTTTAAACCTGTGAACATAGAGGCATATGACGGAACAACAGACCCAGGGGTCTGGATCTAGGATTTTATCCTGCATATTCACATGGCTCGTGGGGATGACCTCCACGCCATCAAATACCTTCCCCTCAAGTTGAAGGGACCAGGTCGACACTGGTTGAAAAGCCTCCCCAAAAATTCAATCGGGAGTTGGGAGGAACCCGAGGACGCTTTCAGGGCCAACTTTCAAGGGACCTATGTCCGGCCTCCGGATGCAGACGATCTAAGTCACATAATCCAACAACCGGAGAGTCCGTCCGCAAGCTTTGGAACAGATTTCTCACTAAAAAGAATCAAATAGTCGATTGTCCGGATGCTGAAGCCTTAGCAGCATTCAAACACAGCATCCGCGACGAGTGGCTCGCCCGGCACCTCGGCCAAGAAAAGCCAAGGACAATGGCAGCCATAACATGCCTTATGACCCGCTTTTGTGCGGGTGAAGATAGCTGGTTAGCCCGTAAAGGCACCAGCGACCCCAAGACATCCGAAATAAGGGATGGCAACGGGAAGCCACGGCGTAATAAACACAAACGCCAAAATAAGGAAGAGAGCCCGGATAACACAACGGTCAATGCCGGATTCAGGGGCTCTCGACCTGATCAGCAAAAGAAGCCATTTAAAGGCAGTAAAAAGGGACCGTCCGGTCTGAACAGAGTCCTGGACAGACTATGCCAAATTCATGGCACCCCGGAGAAACCTGCGAACCACACGCATAGAGAATGCTGGGTCTTCAAGCAGGCCGGCAAATTAAATGCCTAACACAAGGGGAGGGGAACACCAAGTGAAGACGAGGACGAACCTAGCCAGCCGAACACCGGGGGACAGAAAAAATTCCCGCCAGAGGTTAAAATAGTAAACATGATCCACACGACTCACACATTCACGAGAAGGCACGAACGCGCACTCAGAGACACGCACGATGTAGAGTCAATCGTACCCACATCTGACTTCTGGATGTCTCCTCCGATCACTTTCGATCACATGGACGGCCGAACTAGTATTCGGCGCAGAGGATCAGAGGCCTTGGTGCCAGACCCAATAATCGACGGATACCGTCTCGCCCGCGTCCTCATGGATGGCGGTAGTAGTCTCAGTTTAATATACAAGGACACTGTCCGCAGAATGGGGATAAACCCATCCAGAATTAGCCAAAGCAACACCACCTTTGAATGGGTGATACCAGGCATGGAAGCCTACGGCAGGGGCTCCGTCGTGCTGGAAGTAACATTCGGCTCCCCAGGAAATTCCAGAAGTGAAGAACTACTCTTCACCATCGCACCCTTCCAAAGCGGCTATCACGCATTGCTTGGAAGAACGGCCTTCGCCCGCTTCAACGCATTGCCGCACTATGGCTACCTTACACTCAAGATGCCCGGTCCACATGCCGTCATCACTGTTAGCGGAATCACAGAGTGCTCCTAACGCGCAAAGGAACACACGACGGCCCTGGCAACCAGACTGTAAGCGGCCTCCAATATCAAAAAACATGACTGGTCATTACGACCACATACACAGTTAGACGAGTCCGGTAGCCCGGATAAAACTGAACCAGGGCACCGTACATGTAATCCCATAGCGGATACCAGGGGCTGTAAATATTTAATGCAGCCCCACGGCTGGCTCAACCTTACTGGCAGGCCAACATCTTACACTTTTATTATCAATCGCATACTTACGTTGTACTCTCCTATGAGTTTTCTTTTTACCATAGACAATGTTCGCGCAATACCCTTCCAGGATACAGCACAACGGAGACAAAGGCGCAGACGTGCAGCAGGGCCCCGTTCAACATGTTTTTTTAGATTAAGCCCCTGTGTAAACCTTTTCTACTGGCTCTTGTTGTTTAACCATCCCATGGGTTCCATACCCACAGAGGATACTGCCGTTATTGGCATTTCGCCACGGCAGATCAAATCGCACGTACCTGGAAATTTAGGGCTTATAATAGGCTCTCGCCAGCCTATTTTCTTTTACAAACACCGAATACCCTCGGGACTGTTCGGCGTCACGAGTTTGGCCTTATATGCATCAGCTCCGAATCATGTCTTTGGTCAAATGTTGGGTTTGCCCGGCTCCTGGGTTTGCCGCCTTACGATCCATTATTATCGGCTAAGGCAGCCAAAGGAGAACTACTCCGATTGTGCCCTGGTTATTCCGAATGAGCACCTTAGTAGAGAAAGCCGAAAACTGACTGTCATGATACAGCGAGAGACTGTTCAACCACTCGAAGACTCACCAGAATCTTTAAGGATTCCTCCGCATTAACGAAGGGCCGTTTCTCGGCCATGTACATACGCGCCCGTATTCGGATGCACGCGAATGTACCAGGGGCTACATAGTAGCCCCACCGTTAGACCCCCATGGCTAAGTGAAAGTGTTACAGCTATATAGTTCGGTTGCCTAGTTCGACGTGCGATCACCTCCTTAATGGACCAATACATTGGATCAAGTGTGATTAAGCATATTTCTCGCGAACACCCCCGCATTGTATGCGTGGGGGCTGAAGCCAACGACTGCTATCTTTCAGACTACTCATATCTATATAAAAAACGGCGACAAAGGGGACACAATCATACTTCCGGGCAAAAAGTATAAATATAGCCTCATAATCAAAATAAACATTGTTTTTTACAATGATTCGACTTATCACTCGAAAAAGACATTCTTCGGGCACTGCGCCTCTATTAGACGGGCACCTTCTGTGACCTGTGCCGAGTAGTGCTTGGCCGGATATTGGCCTCCCGCCGGATCCTGGGTCGCTATAATGGTGGCCTCCATATTCGTCCAATAGGTTTAATGCGAGCAAGAGCCATCCGCGCACCCTCTATGCACGCCGACCTCTTCATGGCGTCAATCCGAGACACGGCCCAAGGAATTGCTGCACCAGACGAAAGTAGCTATCCGGCTTAGGCCCCTTCGGCCAAAGATAGTCTATTACAGACCGCATTGCAATCCCGGACAGCCTGTGGAGCTCCGCCACAGCAGCCACCTTCTCATTTAGCGGCAGCGGGCGAGTGGGAGCATTGAATTGCGACCATAAAAGCTTCTCCACTTACTTATCACCTTGACCCTCGAAGAACTTGACTGCGTCAGCTGTACTATTCGCCAAGTCCGCATAGGCGTCTGTAGAACTCCAGCGCCCCGCCAGGGGAGCATACTTCGGATCCAAAAACTTCGTCCGTAGTAAGTAGGAGCCCCTAGCCACGATTTTGTCGGCCTGTTGGAGCTCCTCCCGCATACCCCAGATCTCGGTCTGCATCTCCTTGGCGGCATTAAGTGCCTTGTCCAGCTTGGCCGAACTAGCCTTATTCTCCTTTTCGAGGAGTACATACCGGTCGGCGGCATTTTTCAACTCCCCAGCCATTTCGGCTATCTTTTCCTCGCTTCGGCGATGAGCAGCCTGTTCAGCCCTCAATTCTTCGGCCGCCTTTAGGGCAGCCGCATTGCTAGCCCGAGCTTGTTCCTTGGCCTGAGCAAGTTCCGCTCTCAGGGCCTCCACGACAGCAGCACCATCTGCAGTACAAACACATTGCATTAATATTATGCCCCTCTCGCATTTTCCTATACATCATAATAAGGGAAGCAGAGAACATACCCTATGACTCTTCCAGCCGTTTGTTCACCAGCGTGATATCGGCATCAATAGATCCAATCTGCCTCCTTAGTTCAGCAACTTCAACAGACTGGTCGGCTGCCGGATCCTTATATACCTGCGCACATGTACGGTGCATCCATTACTATATGATCCCCCGTTTGCCGCCTATGGCGGGCAACCAGAGTCTCAGGGGCTACTATCCATAGGGAGCACACCTAGCGCGTGCTTCATAACCAAAAAAGTGTGCATTTTTCACTACATGCCTCAAAGCCTTTGAGCAGGCTTGTAAATGCCTCATTCAAACTACTTGTATCGGATGAAATCTTTGCGAGCACCGTGCTCATTAAAGAACGGTGCTCCTCCGAGAGCGCGGCTCACTCTAGAAGGCCTGTCAGTATGTCCGGTCGGACATTGAGCTGTGCCGGACCCTTCTCATTGCCCCCATGGGAGCCAAACGCTCCGAGCTCAGGGCGATGGACGTGTTAGCCTCCGGCTTTGGCAGATCCGGACTTCTCCATGACGACACCTCGGTGTCGCCCGCTTCATGAGGCAGAGAGGTGGGTGGGGTCTCACTCTCCATCATCTCCAGAGGAAGATCCCCCAAAGACGAACGCTGTTGAGAAGAGCTGCTCGCCGGACTACAAAAGATGAAGTCCCGGTTATGGATCTCAGAGAAACACTATATTTTCGAATTAATGAATAACTTACAGCTCGGTGGAGGGCTGGCCCGTTGGTGGGCACGACGTGGTAAGGGTGCCCGTCGCGGCAGAGCCCCCTAGTGATACCTTCTTCCCTTGTTTGGGCATCTCCGCCTCCAAGTCTTCGGAGGCGGCCCTCTTCCTCCCGCGCGGGGAGGAGGCTTTAACCTCCCCTTCCCAACTATCCTCCATAGGAGAGGTAGCGATTCCCCCGGTCTGGATGCGTAGTGTGTGAAGTTCGGCTTCACTGCCCTTTCCTTCGCCTTTCCCTGAGGGGATTTTGCTGAGCACCCGGCCAAGCATCATGGCAACGATCGGACTAGGCGAGCCTTCAGGAAGTGGCGCCGGACACCTGATTCTCTCCGCCTTGTTGAGCCATTCCTGGCCACAGAGGGATTTTCAGAATAATAGTTATGATAAATATAAATGAAGTGTCCAGCTTTAAGGTTACTTACTTGGGCATCTAGGCGATTGCAGCTTAGGCCCGCATCCTCGATGGTGTCCGGACACTTTACTTGTGGTCCAAAGAATAATTTACACATCCCTTCGAGCTTCAAGCCGAAGAAGTGCTTAATAGTCCGCGGACCCTCCGGATTAAACTCCCACATTCGGAGAGGCCAGCGTTTGCACGGCAACATCCGTCAGATTAGCATCACTTGAATTATGCCGACAAGATTTATGTCCCTCTCAATAAGCTCCTGGATGCGATTCTGCAGTTCTGGTACATCACCAGCGGGCCCAAAATTTTGTCCTACGTCGGTCCAAGACGCCAGCTGTGATGGAGGGGCTGAGCGGAACTCAGGGGCGGCTACCCACTTTGTGCCTCTGGGAGCTGTAACATAAAACCACCTCCAATGTCATACATCGAATACTTCCGGGAAAGAACCCTCTGGCCATGGGGCATCAGCGTTCCTGCTTATTATGGCACCTCCGCACTCCGCATGTCGCCCCTCGATCATCTTCAGCTTCACATTGAAGGTCTTGAGCCATAAGCCGAAGTGTGGGGTGATGTGGAGAAAAGCCTCGCACACAATAATGAACGACGAGATATGGAGGATGGCGTCTGGAGCCAGATCATGAAAATCCAACCCATAGTAGAACATGAGCCCCCTCACAAAGGGGTCGGGGGTGAGGCCCAGTCCTCGGAGGAAGTGAGGAATGAACACAACGCTCTCATTGGGCTCCGGTGTAGGGATGACTTTCCCTGGAGTAGGAAGCCTGTGCTGGACATTAGCGGTCAGGTATCCGACCTCCCTAAGCTTCGTAATGTCCTCCTCTTGGATCGAGGAGGCCACCCACCGGCCTTTTGCGTCAGATCCGGACATGTTGGAGGATCTGGGGTGTTGGAGCTTGGGTCTTGGTTGTTAGAACTCGAGGTGCGATAAGGAGCAAGGGAGGTGGAAAAGAGGCGTAGGCCTTGACCCCTTTATAAAAGGGATGAATACCAAGAGTCCTCAGCGTAACCGCTTGAGACTTATCTAAAATACACGGAGTCATACCAACGGTCGCCGTGGGGTCACACACGCCCATATTGATGAAAGATCCCTTATTAAGAGGAACATGATCTCTGCCTTGGCAGGACGTGCCAATAAAACCGCCTCGCAACGCGAGTCGAGGTGGGGCAGGAAACGCCGGTTCGTGTTGGACCAGGCCACGATGCAAGGGCACGGCGTATAAAGATCACCAGCAGAACGGATTTATGCTATGTTCCCTACAATGGTGTGTGAAGATCATCTTGCAGATCCGGACACGGTCTACGTGTTCGATAATAACCTTGGAGTATTCGGGAAGAGGAACCCACCTTGCAATGCCGAAGACAAGACTGTGCGCCGGACTCATCGTCATTGAAGCCTGGTTCAGGGGCTACTGAGGGAGTCCTGGATTAGGGGGTATCTGGATAGCCGGACTATATACATCATGCGGACTATTGAAGCGTGAAGATACAAGACTCCGGCCCGTGTCCGGATGGGACTCTCCTTTGCGTGGGAGACAAGCTTGGCGATCCAGATATTATAATTTCCTTCCTTGTAACCGACTCCATGTAAACCCTAGCCCTCTCCGGTGTCTATATAAACCGGAGAGGATGGTCCTTAGAAGGCCGATCAAAATTACAATCATACCATTATAGGCTAGCCCTTAGGGTTTAGCCTCTACGATCTCGTGGTAGATCCACTCTTGTACTACTCATATCTTCAATATTAATCAAGCAGGAAGTAGGGTTTTACCTCCATCGAGAGGGCCCGAACCTGGGTAAACATTGTGTCCCTCGCTTCCTGTTACCATCAGCCTAAGACGCACAGATCAGGACCCCCTACCCAAGATCCGCCGGTTTTGACACTGACACTCATTGCTGCGCAGAAGGATTATGTCCTTAATGCATCGCTCGGTGTGCTGAACCTCAAGCATCATCTATGGATGTTGCGAACATCTGACATACACGTCTTGATGACTACGTGATAGTTCAGTGTGTAATGTTAAACGGTTTAGAATTGAGGCACCGAAGACATTATTTGAAACGTCATGGAACATATGAGATGTTCCAAGAGCTGAAATTGGGATTTCAGGCTCGTGCCCACATCAAGAGGTGTGAGACCTACAACAAGTTTCTTAGCCTGCAAACTAAGGGAGAAAAGCTCAATCGTTGAGCATGTGCTCAGATTGTCTAAGTACTACACTCACTTGAATCGAGTGGGGGTTAATCTTCCAGATGAGATAGTGATGGTTCTCCAAAGTCACTGCCACCAAGCTACTAGAGCTTCGTGATGAACTATAAAATAGGAGGGATAGATATGATGATCCTTGAACTATTCACGATGTTTGACACCGCAAAAGTAGAAATCAAGTAGGAGCATCAATTGCTGATGGTTAGTAAAACCACTAGTTTCAAGAAGGGCACGGGCAAGAAGGGATACTTCATGAAACGGCAAATCAGTTGCTGCTCTAGTGAAGAAACCCAAGGTTGAACCCAAACCCAAGACTAAGTGCTTCTGTAATAAGGGGAGCGGTCACTGGAGCAGATTTACCCTAGATACTTGGTAGATAAGAAGGCAGGCAAGGTCGACAGAAGTATATTGGATATACATTATATTAATGTGTACTTTACTAGTACTCCTAGTAGCACCATGGTAATAGATACCGGTTCGGTTGCTAAGTGTTAGTAACTCGAAATAAAAGGCTACGGAATAAACGGAGACTAGATAAAGGCGAGGTGATGATATGTGTTGGAAGTATTTCCAAGATTGATGTGATCAAACATTGCACACTCCCTCTACCATCAGGATCGGTGTTAAACCTAAATAATTGTTATTTAGTGTTTGTGTTGAGCATAGACATGATTGGATTATGTCTATCGCAATACGGTTATTCATTTAAGGAGAATAATGGTTACTCTGTTTATTTGAATAATACCTTCAATGGTCTTGCACCTAAAATAAATGTTTTATTGAATCTCGATCGTAGTGATACACATGTTCATGCCAAAAGATATAAGATAGTAATGATAGTACCACCTGCTTGTGCCACTGCCATTTGAGTCATATTGGTATAAAACACATGAAGAAGCTCCATGTTGATGGATCTTTGGACTCACTCGTTTTGAAAAGTTTGAGACATACGAACCATGTCTATTGGTGTATACGCATGAAGAAACTCCATGCAGATGGATCGTTTGGACTCACTTGATTTTGAATCACTTGAGACATGCAAATCATACCACATGGGCAAAATGACTGAAAGCCTCGTTTTCAGTAAGATGGAACAAGAAAGAAACTTGTTGGAAGTAATACATTTTGATGTGTGCAGTCCAATGAGTGCTAATGCACGCAGTGGATATCGTTATGTTCTTACTTCACAGATGATTTGAGTAGATGCTAAGTATATTTACTTGATGAAACACAAGTCTGAATTATTGAAAGGTTCAAGTAATTTCAGAGTGAAGTTGAAGATCGTCATGACAAGAGGATAAAATACCTATGATATGATCATAGAGATGAATATCTGAGTTACGTGTTTGGTACACAATTAAGACATTGTGGAAATTGTTTCACAACTACTGCCGCCTGGAACACCATAGTGTGATGGTGTGTCCGAACATCATAGATGCACCCTATTGGATATGGGGCATACCATGAGTCTCTTATCGAATTACCACTATCGTTTATGGGTTAAGCATTAGAGACAACCGCATTCACTTTAATAGGACACCACGCAATTTCATTGAGATGACACCATATGAACAATGGTTTAGAGAAACCTAAGTTGTCGTTTCTTAAAAGTTTGGGGCTGCGACGCTTATGTGAAAAAGCTTCAGGCTGATAAGCTTGAACCCAAAGCGGATAAATGCATCTTCATAGGATACCCCTAAACAGTTGGGTATAACTCCTGTCTCAAATCCGGAAGCAAAAGGGATTGTTTCTAGAATCGGGTCCTTTCTCGAGGAAAAGTTTCTCCCGAAAGAATTGAGTGGGAGGATGGTGGAGACTTGATGAGGTTATTGAACCGTCACTTCAACTAGTGTGTAGCAGGGCACAGGAAGTTGTTCCTGTGGCGCCTACACCAGTTGAAGTGGAAGTTGATGATATTGATCATGAAACTTTGGATCAAGTCACTACCAAAACTCGTAGGTCAACAAGGATGCGTACTACTTCAGAGTGGTACGTAATCCTGTCTTGGAGGTCATGTTGCTAGACAACAATGAACCTACGAGCTATGGAGAAACGATGGTGGGCCTGGATTCCGATGAATGGCTCGAGGCCATAAAATCCGAGAGAGGATCCATGTATGAAAACAAAGTATAGACTTTGGAAGAACTACTCGATGGTCGTAAGGCTGTTGAGTACTGATGGATTTTAAAAGGAAGACAGAAAATGATGGTAAGTGTCACCATTAAGAAAGCTCGACTTGTCGATAAGATGTTTTCCGACAAGTTCAAGGAGTTGACTACGATGAGACTTTCTCACTCGTAGCGATGCTAAGAGTCTGTTGGAATTATATTAGCAGTTACTGCATTATTTCCGAAATCTTGCAGATAGGATGTCAAAACAATGTTTCCTCGACAATTTTCTTGAGGAAAGGTTGTATGTGATACAACCAAAAGGTTTTGTCAATCCTGGAAGATGCTAACAAGTATGCAAAGCTCCAGTAATCCTTCTAAGGACTGGAGTAAGCATCTCGTAGATGGAATATATGCTTTGATGAGATGATCAAAGATTTTGGGTTTATACAAAGTTTAAGAGAAACTTGTATTTCCAAATAAGTGAGTGGGAGCACTATAGAATTTCTGATGAGTATATGTTATTGACATATTGTTGATCAGAAATGATGTAGAATTTCTGGACAACATATAGGGTTATTTGAAAAGTGTTTTTCAATGGAAAACCTGGATTAAGCTACTTGAACATTGAGCATCAAGATCTATAAGGATAGATCAAAAACGCTTAATAGTACTTTCAAATCAATACATACCGTGACAAGATTTTGAAGGAGTTCAAAATAGATCGCAAAGAAGGAGTTCTTGGCTGTGTTATAAGGTGTGAATATTGAGTAAGACTCAAGACATGAACACGGCAGAAGAGAGAGAAAGGACGAAGGTCGTCCCCTATGCTTCAGATGTAGGCTCTATAGTATGCTATGCTGTGTACCGCACCTGAAGTGTGCCTTGCCATTAGTCAGTCAAGGGGTACAAGAATGATCCAGGAATGGATCACAGGAGAGCGGTAAAACTTATCCTTAGTAACTAGTGGACTAAGGAATTTTCTCGATTATGGAGGTGGTAAAAGAGTTCGCCGTAAAGGGTTATGTCGATGAAAACTTTGACACTCATCCGAATGACTGAGTAGTAAAACGGATTCATATAGTAGAACTATTATTTGGAATAGCTCCAAATAGCATGTGGTAGCTGCATCTACAAGATGAAATAGAGATTTGCAAAGCACACACGGATCTGAAAGGTTCAGATCCATAGACTAAAAACCTCTCTCATTCATTACAATCACATAGTGATGTGAACTAGATTATTGACTCTCGTGCAAGTGGGAGACTGTTGGAAATATGCTCTAGAGGCAATAATAAAATGATTATTATTGTATTTCCTTGTTCATGATAATTTTCTATTATTCACGCTATAATTATATTGACCGTAAACCACAATACATGTGTGAATACATAGACCAGAACATGTCCCTAGTGAGCCTCTAGTTGACTAGCTCGTTGATCAATAGATGGTTATGGTTTCCTGACCATGGACATTGGATGTCATTGATAACGGGATCACATCATTAGGAGAATGATGTGATGGACAAGACCCAATCCTAAGCATAGCACAAGATCGTGTAGTTCATTTGCTAAAAGCTTTTCTAATGTCAAGTATCATTTCCTTAGACCATGAGATTGTGTAACTCCCGGATGCCGTAGGAATGCTTTGGGTGTGCCAAAGGTCACAATGTAACTAGGTGACTATAAAGGTGCATTACGGGTATCTCTGAAAGTGTCTGTTGGGTTGGCACGAATCGAGACTGAAATTTGTCACTCTGTATGACGGAGAGGTATCTCTAGGCCCACTCGGTAATGCATCATCATAATGAGCTCAATGTGACTAAGTGGTTAGTCACGGGGTCATGCATTATGGAACGAGTAAAGTGACTTGCCAGTAACGAGATGGAACGAGGTATTGGGATACCGATGATCGAATCTCGGGCAAGTAACATACCGATTGACAAAGGGAATTGCATACGGGATTGCTTGAATCCTTGACAACGTGGTTCATCCGATGAGATCATCATGGAACATGTGGGAGCCAACATGGGTATCCAGATCCCGCTGTTGGTTATTGGCCGGAGAGATGTCTTGGTCATGTCTGCATGATTCCCGGACCCGTAGGGTCTACACACTTATGGTTCGATGATGCTAGGGTTTTAAGGGAAGTTTGTATGTGGTTACCGAATGTTGTTCGGAGTCCCGGATGAGATCCCAGACGTCATGAGGAGTTCCAGAATGGTCCGTAGGTGAAGATTTATATATGGGAAGTCCAGTTTCAGTCACCCGAATAGTTTCAGGGGTTATCGATATTGTACCGGGACCACCGAAAGGTGTCCGGAGGTCCACCGGGTGGGGCCACCTGCCCCTGGGGACTTGATGGGCTGAATATGGGAGAGAACCAGCCCCTAGTGGGCTGGTGCGCCCCTCCCCAAGGGCCCAAGACGCCTAGGGTTGAAAACCCTAGGGGAGGGGGGCGCCTCCACCTTGCTTGGGGGGCAAGCCTCCCCTCCTGGCCGCCGCCCCTCCCCTCTAGATGGGATCTAGAGGGGGCCGGCCCCCTCTCCCCTTGCCCTATATATAGTGGGGGTTTTTGGGCTGCCAAGAACATGAGTTTCCCTCTCACCTAGCGCAGCCCTACCCCTCTCCCTCCTCGTCTGTCGCAGTGCTTGGCGAAGCCCTGCTGGAGTGCCACGCTCCTCCATCACCACCACGCTGTTGTGCTACTGCTGGACGGAGCCTTCCTCAACCTCTCCCTCTCTCCTTGCTGGATCAAGGCACGGGAGATGTCACCGGGCTGCACGTGTGTTGAACAGGGAGGCACCGTTGTTTGATGCTTAGATCGGATTCGGCCGCGATCTGAACCACTTCGTGTACGACTCCACCGACCGCGTTCTTGTAACGCTTCCGCATCGCGATCTTCAAGGTTATGAAGATACACTCCCCTCTCTCTTGTTGCTAGAATCTCCATAGATTGATCTTGGTGATGCATAGAAAATTTTGAATTTCTGCTATGTTCCCCAACAAAAGTGTCTCCTCAAGCAACTCGGCAAAAACTCCCACGTCTACGTAGACAATGTGGTGGTGAAGATGGAGAAATGTGGCACGCTGCTGGAAGACCTCAAGGAAACTTTTGAAAACTTGCGCCGATTCCAAATCAAGCTCAACTGGGAGAAATGCGTCTTTGGAGTACCAGCCGGCCAACTTCTTGGCTTCCTGGTATCAGAGCGCGGCATAGAGTGTAACCCAGTGAAGATTAAGGCCATCGAGTAGATGAAGGTGCCCACCCGATTGTCGGACGTGTAGAAATTCACCAGCTGCTTGGCATCCATCAGCCGTTTCATCAGTCGGCCGGGCGAGAAGCTCTTCCCCTGTACCAGTTCATGAAGAAGACCACTTTTTTCAAGTGGAACGACAAGGCGGACGAAGCTTTTCTCCAGCTCAAGAAGATGTTGACCACCCCTCCTATCCTAGCGGCTCCGACTACTAAGGAGCCTATGCTTCTCGACATCGCCGCTACCAGTCGGGTGGTCAGCACAGTCATAGTTGTGGAGCGCAGGGAAGAAGGCAAAGCACTACTAGTCTAGAGGCTGGTGTATTACCTGAGTGAAGTGTTGTCCGCTTCCAAGCAGAACTACCCCAACTATCATAAGATGTGCTACGGTGTGCATTTTGCCGCCAAGAAGCTGAAGCCATATTTTCAGGAGCACCCAATCACTGTTGTCCGCACTACTCTTCTTGCCGAGATCATTGGAAGCCGAGATGCTTCGGGTCGAGTGGCCAAATGGGCCATAGATTTGCCCCCCTACACCATCTACTACCAGCCCCGCACCGCCGTCAAGTCACAAGCGCTGGCCGACTTCCTTGTCGACTGGGCCGAGACCTAGTACTTGCCGCCGGCACCGGACTCCACCCATTGGCGGATGCATTTTGATGGTTACAAGATGCGCACCGGTTTAGGAGCCGGCATCGTCCTCACCTCTCCCAAAGGCGACAAGCTCAGATATGTACAACAAGTTCACTTTGCCGCCTCCAACAACATAGCTGAATACGAAGAACTCATACACGGGCTCCGGCTTGTCAAGGAACTCGGCATTCGCCGGATCCTGTGCTATGGTGATTCCGATTTGGTGGTCTAGCAGTCGTCGGGCGACTGGGACACCAAGGATGCAAACATGGCAAGCTACCGTTTCCTCGTACAACAACTCAGTGGATACTTTGAAGGGTGTGAGTTTCTCCATGTGCCAAGAAATCATAATGAGCAAGCAGATGCCTTGGCACGGATCGGCTCCACACCGCAAGCGATACCAGCCGGTGTCGCCCTGCAATGCCTCCTCAAGCCGTCTGTCAGGCCATCGCCAGAATCAGACTCCATCTTCGTACCTGCTCCTCCTGAAGCAGTCGGATCCGACTTGAGGACTCCAGCAGCCAGCGCAGGGACTTCGGCAGGCGGCTCGGGGACTGCAACAGTCGCACCCGGCCCGGGGACTACAGCAGTCGGCCCAGGGACTTCTCCAACTCAGCAAGCGGCAGCCGACTCCAACCTGCCGCCTCTCAGCCCACCCGCCCTCGTGCAAGTTGCAGTTCTGGCAGTCGAAGAAATAGCAGGACCTTCATGGGCTCAGCCCATCCTCAACTATCTGGGGAACAAAGAGCCGCCGACTGATGAGATCTCGGCTCGACAAGTGCAACGTCAGGCGGCAGCATACACCATTGTCAACAGAGAACTAGTGACTGATAATCCCCAATTGCAAGGAATCATCATAGCAATTTCCAAAGGTGGAAGTGATAAGTATGGAGTGTCGAACCCACAAGGAGCTAAAGGTAAGATCAATATTCTCTCAAGTCCTATCTGCCACTGATACGACTCTACGTACACCGAACATTTGCTTCCAACTAGATACGAGAAATAAAACTACGTTGTGGGTATGAAGAGGATAACTTTGCATGATATCGAGGAGCTAAAATATAAAAGTAGGTGTTGTTATCATAAAGTTAGAATATATTGCTAAATAATATAAATAGCGAGTGTGGAATAATGATGGATCGGTGTGCGGAATTATCCTAGGCAATTGTTAACAAGACCGGTAGTCATCATTGCAATTTCATATGAGGGAGAGGCATAAGCTAACATACTTTCTCTTCTTGGATCATATGCATTTATGATTGGAACTCTAGCAAGCATCCGCAACTACTAAAGATCATTAAGGTAAAACCCAACCATAGCACTGAAGCATCAAGTCCCCTTTATCCCATACGCCACAAACCCCTTACTCAGGTTTATGCTTCTGTCACTCAAGCAACCCACTATAAGCGAATCATGAACGTATTGCAACACCCTACAGCGGGAATCCCTCACGCTTGCGCGACACGGAGGGCACAATAGGACAGCACCAAAACAAAACATACAACTCGTACCAATCTAGATCATCAATCAACCCAAAGACAAAAGTTATCTACTCAAAACATCATAGGATGGCAACACATCATTGGATCATAATATGTAGCATAAAGCACCATGTTCAAGTAGGGATTACAGCGGGGTGCGGGAGAGTGGACCGCGTAAAAGAGATGAGGATGGTGATGATGATGGTGATGTTGATGAAGACGGTCACCACGGCGATGATTCCCCTCCCGATGGCACTCCGGCGCCACCGAGAGAGAGGAGGAGAGGTTCCCCCCTTGTGCTTCCTCCTCCATGGCCTCCCCCTAGATGGGGAGAGGTTCTCCCTCTGGTCCTTGGCCTTCATGGCGATGATGGCCCCTCCGGGATCCTCCTCCATGCGCTCCGGTGATGTTGGCCCCCTCCGGCAGGGTGCCAGAGAGGGCCTAAATTGATTTCTCGTGGATGATGAGGCTTGCGGCGGTGGAACTCCCGATCTAGGTTATTTTCTGGGGGTTTCTGTATTTATAGGATTTTTTGGCGTTGGTTTCACGTCAGGAGGGTCTCCGAGTCGTCCACAAGATAGGGGCCCATGCTCTTTTACTCCAGGGGCTTCTTTTGGTCCATAAAAAATCATCAAAAATTGGCACGTCAATTGGACTCCGTTTGGTATTCTTTTTCTGTAAAACTCAAAAACAAGGAAAAAAATAGAAACTGGCACTAGGCTCTAGGTTAATAGGTTAGTCCCAAGAATCATAGAAAATAGCATATAAATGCATATAAAACATCCTAGATGGATAATATAATAGCATGAATACTTCATAAATTAAAGATACGTTGGAGACGTATCAGTGAGGCGCAGTGTCACTGGTGTGTACCAGCGCTGGTAAACCAGACAAAGGCAAAGCAATCCTGAAAGATATCCATCAAGGCGAATGTGGTCACCACGTGGCTTCAAGATCACTTGTTGCCAAAGCATCTGTCATGGCTTTTTCTGGCCGACTGCCCTAGAAGATGCCAAAGACTTGGTCCAGAAATGTAAAGGGTGCCAAAAGTTTCGTTCCAAGCCACATCTGCTGGCTTCTGCACACAAGACCATTCCCATTGCCTGGCCCATTGCCGTATGGGGGCTGGACATGGTGGGGCCATTCAAGACAGCACCCGGCGGCATGACTCACATGCTTGTCGCCGTGGACAAATTCACTAAGTGGATAGAAGCGAAGCCAATCAAGAAGTTGAATGGGCCGACAGATGTGACTTTCATCGCGGACATCACCACTCGGTATGGCATACCACACAGCATCATCACCGACAACAGCACTAACTTTGCCAAGGGCGCTTTGGCTCGTTTTTGTGCAACACATGGCATCCGACTGGACTTAGCGTCCGTTGCCCACCCGCAGTCAAATGGCCAAGTGGGGCGAGCAAACGGCCTTATTTTGTCTGGCATCAAGCCCCGACTGGTCGAGCCTCTGGAGCATTCGACCGGCTGCTGGCTCGATGAGCTGCCGGCCGTCCTCGATCTGGATCCTGCGCACAACACCGAACAAGTCAACCGGCTTCACGCCCTTCTTCCTCGTCTACGGCACCGAAGCCGTCATCCCAACGGACATAGAGTTTGACTCCCCCCGAGTCACCATGTACACCGAGGAGGAGGCCAAAGAAGCACGAGAAGACGGTGTTGACCTGCTGGAAGAAGGCCGGCCGTTGGCGCTCAGCCGGTCCGCCATCTGCCAGCAGAATTTATGGTGATACTACAATCGAAAGGTCAAGCCAAGATCCTTCCAAGAGGGAGACCTTGTGCTCCGGCTAATACAGCGAACAGCCGGCCAGCACAAGCTCTCGGCACCTTGGGAAGGCCCCTTCATCATCAGCAAAGTTTTGGGCAACGATTCCTACTACATGATCGACGCTCAGATGCCCAGAGCACGCAAGAGAGATGACTCCGGCAAGGAGACAGAGAGGCCGTGGAATGCAAACCTCCTATGAAGATTTTACAGTTAATGCAGTATGTACTAGTCTACCTTTTGTATTAAGTACGAAGACTCCGGGTCCCCCGAGAAGAGCTCAGGGACTACCCTCTTTTATCTATATGATAAGTATTATGCTTATAAATGTGTTATTTTATTACTCCGCTGGCACCGGGTTCGACTAGTCGGCCCGGGGGCTCGCCGCCTTCTACTATATGTTGCTTCCTGCAATCAGACAAGTAGTGTGTTGGCACCTAAACCTTCTCCTGCCAGAAGCCGCAGCTCGCAGAGCGACTGTCCGGCGGGCAGGGGTTGCAGAAAAGGTGCCCACATGAAAAATGGCTAAGGAAATAAAGTGCCCACGTAGTCTAAGCCGGCATCCCGCCCCATCGACCGGCTGCTGAGCAGCCGGCTGGCCGACTTCTACTTACCTTGCCAACACTCCAGTCGGCTAAGTACTTGCCCTCCTGAAAGCAGCAGAGTGCTCAACTCAGCCGCAAAGGAAGGGCGGCAAAGGAAAAAGCCAAGGAGCAGAAAGCAAGAAAAAGTCAGAACTCGACAAAGAGCACAACTTGTGTCAAAGAATATTTACATATCAAAAGGTCCATTGGCCAGCATTCAACAAAGTTTGCAATACACCCCGCGGGTAGAATTGTGCAAATTTAACAAAGTTTGTCAAGACTGATAAGCAAGAAAAAATAAAGTCGACGACCTAGGGAGCAATAGAGGGGTCCGGCTGGGTGGCAGAGTCGGCAACGCCGGTTGGTGGAGTGGACGGCTGGTCGGTCTCCGCATGGTCGCCTCCAGCAGCAGCCGGCACACTCGAGCTTGGCACGTTGTTTGAGGCACGGTCAGGTGGAGACCGGCCGTCCACTCCGACCTCTGGCACACCTTCTCCGCTTTTCTCGTCCTCCTCGTCCTCTCCCTCGTCGCTGGAGTCAATCACCTCGGCCGAATCATCGTCGTCCTCCAGGTTCAGCCCGAACCACTCCGGTGGCGCCTCGGCACCATTCTCAGCCAGCTCCGGGATGAAGATGCTGGTGTCGGTGTACTCAGCGATCGCCGCTGCCCGCCTGACAAGATCACCCTCCACAGCCACCAGCTCATCTTGAGCCTCCTGCCGAAACATGGTCAACTTGGCTAGATTTAGCCCAGGGTACCATGCCTTGACAAACTCCAAGGCCCAGTGCGCTCCAGCCCGGGCCGAGGAGCCCTTCCAAGCCTCCAGACGGCCGGCCACCACCTCCAGCCAGTCGGCAGTCCGGCTGGGAGTGCGCGGAACTGACATGTCTGGCCACAGGGCGGAGACCGCCTGGGCTCCGACACGCTGAAGACGAGGCATCATCCGATGAGCCGGCCGAAGGCGGGCCTGGATGCTGAGAAGCTGCTCGCTAAGGGTTCGGGGGGCGTCAGCAGCAATATGCGCACCGCCTACCCTCCGTTCCTCACGATAAGCCTCAATGGCCTGGTTGGCGGCACCAGAGTGGTCGGGGAAGAAGTCTGCTCGGGCAGAGAGCAAAGAAGCCAGATGTTAGAAGCTAGGAGTCTGCCCGATCAAAAGCCAACGGCTCAAAGAAAGAGAAAATAAGAAGCTTACCATCGACCATGTCTTCAATACTACCAAAGCCGACAGTTAGCTGCATCTCTTTGTCAGCCCAGGCGGAGCGTTCTGTCTCGAACTTGGTGAGGAGATTGGACTCTTTCACCTCCGCCTCCTTCTGAGCCTTCTGGACAAGGTCCGTCTGCTCTCCCAGCTGTGTGGCCAGCCGGTCACGCTCCTCGACCAGCCTGCCAAACTCTGCCTCCTTGGCACGCAGCAAGGTGTTGGCTTCGCCCAGCTGCTACTGCAGGATGGCGTTGGCCTGTGCAAAATAGAAGAAGGAAAAGACGTCAACAATCAAATAAGAGGAAATGCAGTTGCCGGGGAGATCTGGCCCGACTACTCAGCAGTCGGCCCGAATCTTGGGACTACAGCATGCGGGTGCGCCAGCGCGCCCCCGCCGAGAAAGAAAGCAAAGACTTACTCTGGCTTTCTGACAAGTTGGAGGTCTGCTGGGCCAGCTCTCGGACGCTAGAGTTGAAGGTGGCCACGCAGAGGTTATGATAATCCTGCAACGAGGATAACAGACAAAGTTAGTACTCGGAGCTTGCAAATTAAAGTTCCGAGCCGCCTGCTCAGCAACCGGCCCGAAACATGGGGACTAAACCCAGTGGATGTGCTGGCGCGCCCCCACCGAGAAATACAAGGACCAAAGACGAAGAAGCAAGAAGCGCACCCGAATGGCTGCTCGCAAATCCAGGAACGCCGCGTTGCACCGCTTGAGAGCGTCAGCCTCAGCTCGGAGTTTGGCCTGGACGTCAAGGATCGCCTGGTTTAGGGTCCCCGTCCCGCCTCCAAGCACCCAGCCGGTGGGCGCAGCGATGGTCGCCTCGGTGTTCGGGACTGACGAGCTCGCGGCGCCGGTTTCCAGCAATCGTGGCGCTAAGACCGCCTTCGCGAGGCGACAACGCGTGGGCGTGTGGGCATCAGGAGTCGGGCCCGTCACCACCTCATTTCCGGCTGGTGGCGCCGGCGGGGGGACCGGCTTCTCATCTCGCACCCCTCTAGGCGGTGGTAGCGGAGGCACGACCACGTCCGGCATAACGACATCTCCGCCCTCCCTCTCCAGGATCAGCTGCTCGTCACCGGCTCCCCCAGTCGGCGTCGTGAACTCTGGCGGGGCGGTGCGAAGCTTAAGGGAACAACAAATAGTGGTTCCTGGAGGCACACGTTCTCTTCAAGCTGCTTCTTCGCTGCGACATCAGCTTCAGCCTTCGCCAGCTTCTTCAGCGCGAAGGCCTCCGCCTTGTCTGCCTCCGGCTTCTCCAGACGGGCTGCTTCCTGCTCCTCGCGTGCCTCCCGCGCGATTTGCTCCTACACCCCTCGGATGTCGGCGGCTGGATCGATTCGCCGGGTGGTGGCGGAGGTCTCCGCCGACCTAATGACAGAGGCGGCGGTCAACTTCTCAAGGGATAGCGGGGCCCTAAGTCAAGAAAATAAAGCAATAAAGCTTAGACAAAATCAGCAAGAAAGGAAACGCACAAGAAAAGATACTTACGCCGACACCATGGGAGGCGCCTTCGGGAGCTTCCGAAACTTGGCCACCTTTGCCGCGGCCTCCTTCCGCCTGGTCACGGCGGCCGGGTTCTTGACCTTCTCCGGCGCACTGCCAAACAAGACGGCGCCTTGCTTTCGCTTACGCGAGCCGCCTCGAGCAGTCGGCTCGACGGAGGGACCCGCTCCCGCTCTGCCGGCGCCTCGCGCAGGGTGCGGCTCGTCTTCCTCATCGTCGTCATTGGGCCAAGTCTCGATGCCGCCCCCTTCTTCGGAGCCGCCTGCTCCGTCTCCACCGCCTATGGCGTCGTCCTCCAAGGCGGCCGCCCCAGGTCGGGTCGTCCACTTCGCTTACCTCCCGGTCTGGTTGGTAGTCTCCACCCGGCCCCACGACGGTGGCCGTCGCCGGAGATATGTAGATCTATGACCAAAAGATCGACTATTCAAGACCAACATCAAGACCAAGAGAAGTACTAAAAAGAGAGAGCTGAAGAACTTACAGAAGGCGGTGGGTTGGCGCGGGAGTATGGCCGTTTCCCAAACCACCAAGACCCCTTCGACAGCTTGAGGTCGGTGATCTCATTCACCTGCCGGGCTACTTCGGCAGACGGCATGGCCCTTGTGCACGTCTGGCTTGGGTCGCGGTGCCCGTTCATCCGACAGATCAGATGAGGCCGGCCTTGGAGTGGGAGAACCCGACGCTCAACAAAGGCGACCAGCAAGTCGGACGCCACGAGGCCCTCCACCTCCGCCATCACTTGGATCCGGTTGATGGCCGCGGTGGCGTCGGCCGACACGGACTTCGGCTTGTAGCCCCAATTGGCCTGAGGTTCATCCGGAGGGCCGGCTTCGTAGGGCGGCAAGTTCATGAAGTCGATTGCCGGGTCGATGTTCTCCATGTAGAAATACGATTTCTGCCATAGTTTCACCGACTGTGACAGCTTGATGACGGGGAAGGCGTTCTTCACCGATGGCCGACACACCGCGACAAAGGCACCACACTGGGCCGCCTTCTCCTTAGCAGAGGTGCCCAGCTTGGTGTAGAAGAAGGCTCCCCACAACTTGATGGTGGGAAGGATGCCGAGGTAGGCCTCACACGTCGTGACGAAGGCGGACAGCAGCGTCACGGTGTTGGGTGTCAGGTGGTGCGGCTGGAAATGGTAGAACTCCATGAAGGAGCGAAAGAACTGGCTCGCCAGCAGGCCAAAGCCGCGGAGGAAGTGCGGGTGGAAGACCACCCGCTCATTTCCTTGCGGTGCCGGCGAGATTTCCTTCTCCAGCGGCACGCGCACCTTGACGAAGCTCGCACCGGGCAATCGATGTGTGGCTCGGAGGAAGGTGAGGTGGTCGTCGATCACCAGTGAGCCGTCCCAGTCCCCTCCCTTCTCACGCGCCATGGATTCCAGGAAAGGTTGAGTGAGAAGCTTGGGGTGAAGGGGGCTGGCAGCGGCGAGCTGCGGCGGCACTTCGGCGGAGCGCGGAGATGCGGCAGCAGCAGAGAAGGAGGAAGGAGAAAATGGCGATGGGAGGGGAGGGCGCGCGTGCTCCGCCGCTCCCCTCCTCCCCCTACTTATAGCCCTCGGGCTACGAAGCTGAGGGGGCGGGGCGTGGGATCCTGGGATTAACTGCACCGATGACCCCACGACCCCGCATTTATTTCGCAAAGTTACTGCACAGTAACTCCCCTTGGAATCGCAACCGTTCGCCCCGGCCACGGTGAATCCGCCCGCGCGCCGAGGCCCGGTGGTGGCGGGCCTGGTCCGCCATTACGACTCGTCTTGATCATGGGTTGGCAGGACTGGCCCGGCTAGCGGACGCCGCGTGGCATATTTGCAGCGGGCGGCAGGCCCAAAGGCTTACTCGGCATGCCACCCGTTTCCCGCCTTGGTGCTTCGAAATTATCAGAACGAGCCCGCTCGGTGATGTCGGCTCTTGGCAACCGGCACGCCAGGAGGCGGCCCACGCATTTGGCAAATGCATAGTGAAGAAGGAAACTGCTGAGGCCTCCCGACTTATCAGCCGTGGCGCCTCACCAGCTTTGGGGACTACTGTCGGAGTAATGGGCCACGGGTAGCCCAACCCGGGTCCCTAAACCTTTCAAGACATTGGGCCTACAGCGCCCCATGAGCCTCCAGAATGAAGTGCTGCCTTTTGGCGGCCGGCTGGCTCAAACAGTCGGCTGCCAGAAGACGGCACCAAGGCGGGACGACTCCTAGCCGGCGGCCTCCGGAGAGGCTGGCTCCTAGCAGACGGCCCCCGGTGCCCTCAGAGTCTGCGCCTCCCCATTAAGAAGACAAGACAGGGTGAGGCTATAGTGTAGCCCATCACCTCCATGTCCTGGGCTTGGCGTGACCACAGTGCCCCATACAGGCGGAGATCTCCGCACGACGCGACACTATTGCCACTCCACCCTTGAAGTCACCCCTGACAGGCGGGGCATGCTCCCACGACGGCCTGTCGGTACGGCCTGTAGGCGGCGGGCCCTACCAGGCAGCTGGGCCCCGGAGGGCGGTGTAGCCTGGCCAGTCAGACCCAAGGGGATCCGGCTTCCGGGAGACGGTCAGACCTTCCCTCGAGGCCCATGCGCCATTAACCAGATGAGACGCGGTGAGGCTATAGTGATCTCCCACCAGACGGCGGGACTGTAGCCACGCCCCTCCCCAGACCAAGCATGTGTCATTAACATTGCGGCTACAGTAACCAGCCAACCAGACCCGCCCGCGACGGAGGCGGCCTGTCGGCTCCGTACCAGACCAGTCGGCATGGCCCACCAAGCGGCGGGCCCCAGCAGCCAGCGGAGAAGCCGGCGACCGGCGACGCTGGCAATCGGGCCCTACACCCGGCTAGATTACCAATGTACCCCAGGGGGGTAGGCCTATATAAACCCCCCAGGGCACCCATGCAAAGGGTTCCGAACTGGTTAGAACTAGACTCATACATAGGGGGAGAAGAGAGCAAGCCCTGCCTCCTTCTACCTCCTACATACAGCTCGAGGAGCACCATTGTACTCGCTAGTGCCTTAGTGATCATGCGGAGACCCCGCAGAGCAGGGCTAGGGGTGTTATCTCCAAGGAGAGCCCCAAACCTTGGTAAAGTGTGTCGGCGTTCGTGTCTACACCTCATCCCGCTTCCAGGTACCGACGACGTTCTACTCGCTCCCACCATGATAAGGCATCCTTTGGCATATGTCACACCCAACCCCCGACACGGAGGGTGATGGTTTTTTTTTGATAGGAGGTTACGGCTGGGAACGAGGCGATGGGTAAGATGGTGGTAATCATTTTGATTTTTTTTGAGAAAAACCTCGCCACTTTATTACTCAAGGATGTTCATAGGCACAAGTGCAGGGTCATGGGCGTTACCCAGCCATACGTGCCTACCTACATTCAGGTTACAAGCCAACTTGGCGAGGTTATGAGCCTCGAAGTTGTGGTTTCTAGCCTCATGAACGAAAGAACAGAAAGCAAAACTATTACAATAACTTGTTATTTCATGAACAATGGCAGCATGGGCTCCTCCCGTGCCCTTGTTAATATCATTCACAACTCCCAGGCAGTACGACGCCACATTTAGCCTCCGCTCGAGAAGATCATCCGCCAGAGCCAATGCTTCCCTGCATGCATAAGTTTCCAGGATTGTTGGATCTCTGATCCCACTGAATACCATTGCGGAGGATCCGAGGTACGTCCCAGTGTGATCACGACACACCACAGCGACTGCACTTCCTCTTCTGTTGCGCGCCAATGCACCATCAACATTGATTTTAACTACTCCCTCCATCGACGGTAACCATCGTCGGGGTGCATTCTGTTGGCCCCCCGAAACAGGGTTTTGCCTAGCAACTTGAGACGAAACCTGATCAAGTTCAGCTATGTAGCACTCGACGAAAGATGACGTTTGCCCCGACGATTGGAATATTCCTTCGTGAATAGCTTGTCTCCTTGCAAACCAAATCGGCCAAATCGTTTCCACCATCCGTACGAACATGTTCCGATCGAGATCCTCATTCATCTAGAAGAGCTAGTTCTTGGCTTGGGGGTCCTCATTTTCCGCCATCTTTGACACCATTACAGGATCAGCCAAAGCCCAAGTGCACCGCGCATGGGTACATGCTAACAATGCATGACGCCAAGAATCAACCACTTCGCACAATGGGCATGCATCCCTTGGTAACATATTTCGTCTGTTAAGCACATCCGCCGTCGGGAGCGAGTGGCGAGCCAGACGCCAAAGGAACACATGCATCTTCGGTGGAACTTTTATGTTCCAAAGACTCATTCAGTCATTTTCTTCCTTCTCACAAGTAGAGGAGCCACTTCTCCCTTCAAGCCAATTTTCTCTTGTGATCTTAATTTTTACCATGAACTTGTATGCGGAGCTCACTGTGAATCGCCCCTTCTTATCCAGATGCCATGCCCAAAAGTCATCTATGTTCCTGGTACATAACGGAATCTTCATTATTGCCTCGGCATCAGTAGGCAAGAAAACTGATGTGATCAATGCCGAGTTCCATGATGCTGTAGCAGGCACAAGCAGCTCAGAGACCAACTCCGATGGGTTTTGGACCCGTGATACAATTGGGCGCAAGGATGATTCTTTCTGGATCCAATTATGCTCCCAAATATTCATGCTTTGGCCATTGCTAATCCTCTGAATTAATCCATGTTTGATGATGTCTCTCCCTTCAAGCAAAGCTCTCCAAATTTGTGACGGTCGTGAACCCAGCTCGGCTCTGAGAAATGAGGTGTCAGGAAAATAAGAGGCCTTAAGGATTCTTGCACTCAAGGAACTAGGGTCATTAAGCACCCTCCACGCCTGACGTGCTAGAAGTGACAAGTTAAATAGTTCCAGGTCCCTAAAACCCATTCCACCTAGGTATTTACGTTTTGTCATCACATCCCAAGAGACCCATGCCGGTTTCCTTCCTCCCTGTTTGCATCCCCACTAGAACTTGCGAATGATAGAATTGATGTGGTTGCAAAGTCCTCTAGGCAATTTGAAGCATGACATTTATACCTGGCCATGGGAAGCCCGGCCCGGCCGGCCCGACGCTACTCCCGGGCCGGGCTTGGGCCTAGATTTTGAGCCCGATGGCTAGGCCCGGGCCCGTAATTTTTGCGATTTTCTGAAGGGGCCCGGCCCAAGGCCCGTCGGGCTTTTATGTGTTCGGGCCAGGCTCAGGCTTAAAAACCAGGCCCGATGGTCGGGCCGGGCCGGGCCGGGCCTGGGTCTAGGTTTTTTGCCTTGGGCTTGGCTAGGCCCGGCCTGAAGCCTGGCCCGTCCCGAGGTTTGGCCAGGTATAATGACATTGAATAGACGGGAATTGCTTGTGCTACTGATTTTATTAGGACCACTTTATCTCCTGCTGACAACGACTTACCCATCCAGCCTTTGACTTTATCCCAGACCCGATCGATCAAGTGTTTGAACGTACCCATCTTTGAGTGACTGACATCAGTTGGCATTCCAAGGTATCTATCACTCAATGATTCATTTGGCACTTGTAGACAGCCTTTGACTGCATCTCTGACAGTTTGAGGGCACCCCTTGTTGAAGAAAATCGATGATTTGTCCCTATTAATTCTCTGACCCGAGGCCCTGCAATATGTATCCAAAAGGTTTGACACCTCTTCTGCTCCATCAACACTCGCCCTGAAAAATAGTAGGCTATCATCCGCGAATAAAAGGTGGTTCACCGGTGGAGCCGATGGTGCCACCTTGATGCCGCTGAGCTGTGATGATTCATTCTAAGACTTTAACAGGCACGAAAGGCCCTCTGCTGCCAACAAGAAAAGGTATCGAAAGATAGGATCTCCCTGTCGAATACCTCGAGAAGGGTTGAAACCCTCCAAAATGTTATCGTTAAATATAATAGAAATGATACTGTTTTGACCATGTTCATGACGACCATGATCCATGGTTTCGCAAAACCCAACTTCCTCATGATTGCTTCCAGATAATTCCACTCGACCCTGTCATAAGCTTTCATCATGTCCTGTTTGAGTGCACAATGACTATTGCCCTTTCATTTGTTCCTCTTCATGAAATGTAAGCATTCATAAGCAGAAATTATATTCTCAGTAACCAGCCTTGCTGGGACAAATGCAGATTGCTCCTCTGAAATAAACTCTAGCAATATAAACTTCAAACAATTTGACAGAACCTTCGATGCTATCTTGTAGAAAACATTGCATAAACTGATAGGACAAAACTGTGATAAGAAGGTAGGGTTTGATACCTTTGGTATTAATACCAGTAGTGTTTCGTTAACACATTCCAAACTCTCCTTCCCCCGCACAATGCCTAGTACTGCTTCGTGATAGCATCGCCACAAGTGTCCCAATGACGTTGGAAGAAGTGTGCGGGAAAACCATCTGGCCTCGGGGCCTTGGTGGGAAACATTTGGAAGAGAGTGTTCCTGACCTCCACTTCCGTGTAAGGGGCGAGGAGTTGGTCATTCATAGTTGTTGTCACTTTAACTGGGACGTGCTGGAGTACCTCCTCCATATCTTGTACCCCCTCGGAGCAATACAAGTTTTTGTAGTACTCCAATGCTAGAGCCTGCATCTCCACGAGGTCCTCCGTAACCTGCCCATCTTGTTTTTCCAAAGATTTAATTAAGTTTTTCCGCCTCCTCTCAGGTGAAAAAAATGTGTGTTGCGGTCACCTTCAGACAACCATTGAACACGGGACTTCTGACGCCACATGAGTTCTTTGTGCAAATAGAGTTCAATCAATCTATCATTAATTTTAATCTCTGCATGACTCGGACCAGCCCTGAGAGGATCATTTCTGAGCTTTTCCATCTCTTTCTTACGTCATCTGATTTCTCCTTTAACACTACCAAAGGACGTCTTGCTCCATTCGCCAAGATTGTTAGATAGCTCTGGCAAATTAGCTCGCACCTCCGCAACCATTAGATTGGGGGCCGTTCGCTTCCCATGCACTCTGGACGGCGGGGATCAAACCAGGGTGGGTATCCCACATGCACTCATATTTAAACCTCGTCTGAACTCTCCTTCCAGCCGGTGGGCTAAGGTGCAGCAGGATCGGCGAGTGGTTGGACGTTTTCACAGGGAGGTGCTCCACGGCGGCCAAGGGGAATTATGCGCACCACTCGGTCGAGCCAAAGGCTCTGTCCAACCCAACTCTAGTAAAAGACCCACCTCCCACTTTCTTTTCAAAGGTCCATTTGTGTCCCTCAAAACCTAGATCAATTAAGCCACACATGTCCACCGCATCCTGGAATCCTTGCATCTGTGTTTGGTTCCTCGTGCCTATGCCATCATGCTCGTCGTGGCGCGGCACCTCGTTAAAATCTCCTATACAGGCCCATGGTAGGTTATGGAGCGCTACCAGATTCCTTATTGTGTCCCAAGTTCTCTGTCGGAGATGTGTTTGCGCTTCGCCATAAAAACATGACAGCCTCCACGGGCCACCACCAGGCTCTGAGATTTTCATATCTATATGATACTGCAAGTAATCCAAATTCTCCATCTTTATTTCATTATGCCAATACATCACTAAACCTCCGCTCCTACCATAGGAGTCAACAGGAAAAGAGTTATCAACACCTAGAGTGCTTTTTAAGTTTTCAGCTCTAACCCCACTAATCTGGGTTACCACTAAGCAAAGTACTCTAGGGGAAAACTTTATCGCGATTTCGCGTAGCTCTTGAACTGTCGGGGCGTTGCCTATTCCGCGACAGTTCCAGCATATTAGATTCATTGTGCTCGGCGGTCCTCCCCGGAGGAGGCCGCCGATTTTGCTTCATTGCTCTTCCCCGCTGTTTTAGTTTTCTTCGGACCTATGATGGCTTGTTTCTCAGTATGCTGGGAGGTCTTGGATCTCTTGGGGTCTTGCTTTGGCGGGGGGATCATTGGAGCTGCACCACCGCTAGACTTAGCTGCCAAAACCAGTTCCATCCCCGTAGCTCCCGTCTGGCTGGTGGTTCTACAACCTGCTGCGATGAACTCTTTCGGTTGGAATCAGAGAGCTCCATATCAGTAGCATGCTGCTCCTCCAGGTCATCTGCCACCTCCTCTGAGCTTGCGCCGGGCTGACCCCCTTGGGCCTTTGGTTTCAGGATCCTGTTGCGTCGGCAAGTGCCCCAAGTAGTGGTCGCCGGTGCTCTCAAGTTTTTGAAGATTAGCGTTGAGGGGGGTGGAGTCCGTCCCCATGCTCCTTGAACTCGTGACCCATCATGCCGCAGACCTGGCACCAGTCAGGTAGACACTCATACTTTACCGCGAAGATCACCCTCTCTCCTCCACGGATCACCGAGATCACTTTCTTGAGACGGTTTCTCACATCAAGGCGGACCATAACTCTATAGAAGTTTCCTTCAAAGTCAAAAGAAAATGGCTCTGAATCCACAAACTCTCCATTCTTGGCAGCAAGAGCCTTTACTTTCCCATGGAAGCCGGTAGGAAGATCGATGATGCGGACCTAGATCTCAAATTTGTAGAGCTCTATCTCTGTTGGCTTTGTGAATCCATCATATGGGGCAATGATGACCGGGTTTCCTTGGAAGTGCCACGGCCCCCCTTGGGTAACTCTCTCCCAATCACTCAGGCAGTTGAATTGCATTTGGAAGAGGTTATCCTCTAGAGTTTTGATTTTCACCGGCCTAGCGAGGTCCCACGCTGTCCTCATGTTGCGTAAGAACCAGTAGGTACTAAACCCTTTGTCTATGTGTACTCTAGCCAAGATCATCCAACGGAGTTCCTCCTCCGCTGGGGCGTCATCTTCCTCAAAAACGACGTCATCGAGGTCATCTTCCTTCAGGGCCAGCTCTTTCATCAGCCCCTCCAGCTTGCCCTTTCCTTTTGATCCCGAAGCCGCTGGATCGCCATGATTCGCCATGGGTTGTCGAAGCAGATAGATCGATCTCCAGGGCCGGATACCGACCGGGAGATTAAAAAACCCCACGCCCCTGCGAGGAGAGATCGAAACCCAGGCCGGGAGCAGACGAGGCTACCCCGAGATCGATCGGAGAATGGATCCCCGAACCAGCAGAGGAGGAAGAAAACATGTCTCAAAAATCTCCACCAGCGTCGAGAGGAAAGAAACCCTAACGAGAGGGAATTGGTAATCATTTTGATGGGCTTGGTCTGTGAACGATGAGCCCGTCAAAAACGAGTTTCGCTAGGAAGAAGTTGCCAGACCTATTTATCGCACGTTGCCAGACGGAGCTCCCTCTCATTTGCACATTACTGGGCCAACCCATTTACTATAGTAGCGGCGCGAGTATTTTTTTGGTCGGGTTTTATCATTTTTATTACTATTTGCCGTAGTTTTCTCTGGTTTTTCATTATTTTGCCTTTTTCTTTATCGGTGTTTTCATGCGAGTACTATTGGCAACCCGGCGCATAAGGCGTTGTAGAGGAGGTTTCGAAGACGAAAGTTATTTCTAACCGCCTAGCCAATCCATCCTCGGGACGTCCAATAGCGCGCCGAAGGTGCTGGGGTAAGAGCATCTCTAGCAGACCCTTTAAACCGTGGAACTGAAAATGCGGTTTTCAGTTCACGGAAAATACGTTTTAAGGATCGTCTAGGGCTGCGGCCGAACAGACCCCTTAAGCATAAACTGTAAAATTGAATATCCGCATATTTTCCCCCATTTCTTCTTCTTTCTCTCGCCCGTGACCATGGTCTCCTACAAAGCCAGCAGACAATGCACGAAAATGGCTAAATTGGAGTGGCCGACAGCGAAATACGCAGCGGCCAATCGATCCAGTAACAATCGATCCAGTAACAACCGAGCCAGCTCCTCCATCGCCGTAGCTAGCTCCTTCGTCCGAAGAGACGCAGGCGGGCGACACTCCGAGGGGGGGGGGAGCCGGCGTACGGGGACGGGTAGGGTGGCGTCCCGGGCGGCGCAGACGGCAAACGCGGACGACAGACGCGAATGTTTCCATGGCAGTTGGGCTCCCGCCAACTGCTTTCCTTCGATACAGGGCACCGTAGAAGCGGACGCGAAAACTGTATGTTTGCAGATCAGGAGAAGTTTCTGACCGCACCCCTTAAAATCTTTTACGGGTCGGAGTCATTTACGGGTTCTATTCGGGCCACTTTTTTCGCGTAAAACTGTAATCAGGCGATTATTTTACAGTTTCGTGCGTTTTAAGGGGTCTGCTAGAGATGCTCTAAGCAATGGCACACCCCTCGCCCGTCACCCCCGCGTATGCTCTACTTGTTTGCGTGGGTATTTTCAATTGTTTGTTATATTTTGGTTAGTTTCCTATTAAAATACTTTCTCAAAAAAGTAAAAAACAATGCTCAGAAATTCAAAAATGTTCGTGAATTCTAAAATTACATGAATAATTTTGAAACCATGAATTTAAAAAGCATTCCTGAATTTGAAACTTTTTCCAGGAATTCAAAAATTATTCCTGGATTTCATAAAATGATGTCATACTTAAAAAAACAATCATAGATTTAATAAATGTTCTTTTCAAAACAAGTTGCTGAATAAAAAATATAACAAATTCAAAATTGTTGTTTGATTTCGAAATATGTTCCCAAATTCCAAAAAATATTCAAGAATCTAAAATGTTCTCTGATTTAAAAAAATGTTCAGTAATTCAAAAAATATTATTTTATTTTGAAAAATGTTCCCAATGTTTTAGAAAACATAATGGGTTTTTTAAATGTTCCTAATTTTAAAGAATGTGTTCACGAATTCAAACAATTGTACGGTTTAAAAAATGAAAAAAAAATAGAAAATGAAAAGAAGCAAAACCTGGAAAAAAACGTATAAAAACACAAAAACAGGAACAAAAACGACCATAAACAGTGGGAACCGATAGTCTAATAACACAAAGTGAGACCGACAAAGCGCGCGGGTGGGTGAGGGTGGGGGGAGGGTGTGCGCTTTGTTTGGCTCCCCATGTCCTACCGCACAATAGAAATTGCCACCGTGTTCCGTAAGTACTCGCTTAAATTTGGAACAAGCTTAATAATTACATTTCCATGAAAGTCCTAGGAAAACTCGTTCAGATCCACTCGCGATCCACTTCGAGATGAGCTCACCTGATGTATGTAGCCTGGTGAGATGTTTTAGCCGATCCCAAAGACTGGCATGCAAAATAAGGTAGGAAAAGCTCATCGGAAAGGGGATTGATGTTGTGACTCCATGTGTTGACACTGATCGCCGCCTTGACCAAACAATTCTTCTTACTTTGGTGGAATAGTATCGGACAAGAGATCATCTGTAGCATCAAGCGGATAAAATGACAGTTTTATTAACACATAATGTAGCATCAAGCGGATAAAAAAACACATGATGAGCCACACCCGGTCTTTGCAATCTAAGATGCACACAGCCAAACCAAAAGACTAACGAAGTAAAAAAAATGATAAATTGGCAAAATAAAGTCATATGGGACCGAACCTATGGCTATGTAAAGGAGGTAGTGGTCTGATCCAGAGATTATACGTTGCAACGGGAGAAACAAATATTGCCACGTCTATAGCGACCCATCCATATTGTTATTTCTCATCTTCGGCACAGTCGCCTATGGTGGCCATTTTATCCATCTATTCATGACGAACGTGTCCAATCTCACTGTGATGAGTTACATTATCACACTGGTTCCTCGACTTATAATTCCATGAACTTTTATTGATGGTGGGTGTCACCCCTGCCTTATTTACACTTGATGCATGTATGTACCGTCCTCACACTCCCCAAGTTTCACTAAGAAGCAAATATCGATTCTCATGACGCGAGGGGAGACACGCCCCGCCGCCGCCTACACCAACGGCGGGAGGGAAGGAGAGGCGATGGAGGGGAGGGAAGCGGCGGAAGCTAGAGCGGGCGAGACGAGCTTTCGATCAACTGGGATACGTGGCCTAAGCTATTCTAGCTGGGCAAAAACGAAAATTACACTTAATTGATGCTAAAAAAATGAACCGATTTGTTTTCACCACGCAATTAAATTTAAAGAAAAAAAAAGAGGAAAGAGACACGGCAACGGTACGCAGGGGCATCAGCTGCGTGGAAAACTCCCGTTCCGCCGCCGCCCCCGCTCCGGATCCACCCTCACTTATTATTACGCCACGCGCACCTCCGCAAGGACAAGGCTCCGCCGCCGCCGCCGCCCCGGCTATAAAGCTCCGCCCTTTGGCCGGCCCGCCCCTCCTCTCTCCGTCCGGGCCGCGCCTCTCGCCTCCTTCCTTCGTCCTCCGGTTCCAAGTCCACCGTGCTCCCTCTCCTCTCCGCCTGCGGGGCCGCGCCGCTCCCCGGGGGCGTGGGGCTCGGCCAAGTGGCGGGGGCACCGGCGGCGTGCGCCAGCTGCGCGAGCTCGTCCTTGACTCGTGCCTCTCCTCCCCTCGCGTCTGGGGAGGCGATTCGTCCCCGGTTCTTGCCTCTCCTCGTCTCGCGTCTGGTGAGGCAATTCGTCCTCGATTCTTGCCTCTCCTAGTCCCGCCTCTGAATCTGATTCTATTCTGCTCGTCCTCGCTCCATTCCTCCGTCGTTTAGAGTAGAGTAGAAGAATCGCTTCTGATTTGTTCGATTCTGCTCGTCCTCAGTTCCTCCGTTCTGAACCGCGTCTGATTCAATCGATTTCGCTCGTCCTCGATTCGACCGTTTAGATAGAAATGCGCGTCCTCGCCGTCGTCGTCAGTTCAGAGTCGCGTGTGATTTGATTCTTGCTCGTCCTCGCCGTCGCCCTCATGCTCTCGCGTGTTCTTGGGGCCGTCTCGTCGGGGGTCTGCGACTCTGGGAGTCGGTTTGGGTCACCGTCTGGTTTGCGAACTAACAAGTCCGTTTGAGAAACTTGTGTTCCTGCGTTCCGTGTTCACGGTGGAGCGATGGTTCCTGCGTTTACTTCTGTTCCTGTGCTTCTGTTATCTGACGATCATGCGTTTCGTGTTCGCGTCGGGGCGACGGTGTGCGGTTCTGGTTTCGAAATTGGAGCAGTGTCAAATCCGTTCCAGTTAGTCCTCTGTTCCATCCTAGATGTTTCGAAATTGTTCGTCCTCTGTCGATTCTTGTTCTACCGGCAGGCGTGTGTGCTCCCATCCTAGATGCAGCGAACTTTGTTCTTGTCTGTTACGGTTGTTCTGATGGTGTTCTTTTCAACTTCTTTCTTGCTGTCATGCTTTGCTTATGTTCCATTATATGATGATGTGTGTTCAACTTGTATCTTGTTATCTTATGTTTCAATATATGATTCGTGTTCAGGGGTGCAAGCCATGTAGGCCATGGGTACTGTGATGTGAGGCTTCTCTCCTGCTGATAAATTAGGATGCTAGAGGCTGAGCAGAAAAGCTTGACTCTTGTAACAATCACTTTGCTTGGTTTCCACTTCTTTGCGTGGCCGATTTGGCATCCAATGCATCATAATCACGTTTTCCCTGTTTGTTTTCATATAAATGCATCGACTCATCAGATCTGATGTTACTTCTGTGTTAGTATACTAGCCATGGTGTGTTTTATTCAAGTTATTAACCTACAAATTTGCCTTGAGATGGTACATGTTTATATGGCACGATTGATTGCTGTTTGTGTATGGTTATTAAGATTGATTGATTGATTGTTGTTGTTGTTTGTTGATTGATTGATTGATTGATTGATTGATTGATGTTTGCTGTTTGTTGATTGATTGATTGATTGTTGTTTGTTGATTGGCATCAAACGTTGGTATTCGTAGTTCCTGATCATAGGTAACAGACCTTGCACTATTCTTTTTCCTGAACTTTTTTTGTGATTATGTCTTATGTGGATATCATATTCTCTTTTTGGTATTACTGTTGTCCAGTCCTTGGAATAATGCATTTCTAAGTATTTAAGGTACAGGACATATCACATTTGCTCTTTGTTGTGTTGCTAAGGACACTGATGGGTTGAGTTGGCATGTAGCGCAGGTATATTTACATTCCTTACATTTTGTGATGCTGATGCCTGTAGTCCCAAAGCGTTTATTTAGCCAAATTTTGCTACTGGGACTGTTGTTTTTAGATATTGGCACCTATTATTTGCATGGATGTTTTCATGATGGCTAATTTGATTCATTACTGTTGTTCTGATGGTGTGCTTCTGGTGTTATACTGAAGTCGTGGATTGCCCATCAACCTGGTATGTGTTTGGATGATAATCCCTCTCAAATTTAACTCGTTCCTATATTTTACACAAATGTTTATCTCATGGCTGGTAATGGTAACCTTACAAATGCATAGCCCACATTTTAGCTAGTTATATAGTAATTCCATACTTGCTTGGATGATGTTCTGTATATGCAAGTGCGGTGAGCTCACATATTGTGTCGGTATCTACCTACGCAGCTGAGCTCTTTCTGGATAGGACAGAGGTACAATATTTACATCCATGGCAGAAGGTTCTTAACCCTGAACTCATCAAAGGTCCTTGGACTCAAGAGGTTTGGCACTGCACTTCTGACTTTGCTCGAAAAAAAAACCTTTTGCACATTTTATAGTTATATTTATGATTATGATATTTTTTCTACAGGAAGATGACAAAATTATTGATCTTGTAAGCAAGTATGGACCAACAAAATGGTCTCATTGCAAGGACCTGTAGAAGGACCCTCCCACCTCAGCGCAGGTGATTTCCCCTCTGCCCCGTTTGATTCCGTCTAGATCTTGCCCCAATTGTATTGCTCTGGATGAGCGCGCCGTTGGCGTGGTCTAGTTGTTAACTGTTGTTACTGGTCATGGGGGTTAGGTTGTTGATTATTTAGCTGTGCTCTCGCGGTGCTTTTAGGTTTGCTGGATTGATTGGTGGAAAATATTGCTTATGAACTGTACATTGACTACTAATATGATTGACTCATATCAAGTGTGTGATGTATCTTCTGCGTAGGTCATTAAAAAAAACCTTGGATTTTGTTCTGTTAGGTTATAAAGTATGCCAACCTTATTACAGTTTACAGGCAGTACCACATGGACTTCACAGTTTATATGAACAGTTAGGCATGACTAGCACTATTTAAGAAACATAAACAGTACCAACCAAATCAATAGGGAGAAGTTTCGAGAGTGAACTATGTTTTAGGAGGTGAGGTGGCAACGGTCACCTGTCTTCCTTAGTCTATTAACGCATACTGGAATAAATATAACTACTGAAGCAACTTTATCTTTGGTAGTGTTGTCTAAATCTGATTTAAGGAATACAAACAGTACTAGCCTGATCAATAGAGAGAATTGTCAAAAGTGGCCTCTGTTTTAGTAGGTTGCAATGATCACCTGCTTTCCTTGGTCTATCAATGCATACTCAAAGATTAATATTGTGTAAATCTGATTTGAGAAACATGAACGGTACCATCATATGTTATAGTAGGTGGGGTTGTAATGGTCACCTGTTTTCCTTGGTCTATCAATGCATACAGGAAGAATATAATTACTGAAGCAACTTTAGCATTCATAATGTGTGTAAATCTGATGTTCTGTGTTTTTGTGGAGAATAAGTGGCTTCAGGGATGTCCTGGCCTCCTTGATGACTTGATGTTTTTTAATACAGCAGTTGGTTCCACTAACCTCTTGAAATTAAGATAAATGAACTTTGAATTATTCTAATCATTGTACTGGACGTGTATATGATGGAACAGATAACCCTTGATAATATAATTTCATGCCTAATTCTGAACTTGCTCACACATAACTAAAGCTGGACGCTGTTTGATCTCGCAGCAAATATGACTTGTTTCTTACTCATACTTGACTGGCTTCATACAAATGCTTGTCTGACTGTATTACTTTCCTTTTATTCGGGTAGGTCCTGTAGGTGAGGACAGTTTCCACTGGCAGGCCACTATCATGGGATCCTTGGACAGCCTGTTTACTGGTGGTCTATTTTTGGTGAACATACATTTCCCACCGGATTATCCCTTCAAGCCCCTGAAGGTAATTTCCGGTGTAAAGAGCTAAACTTTTTAAAAAAAGAGTTCATATTGATTCTATGATATTGGAATTGCTATTACACAAATATCTTGGGGGTCCTCAAACAACTAGTTTGCTGTTGCTTGCTATCTTATCTATTTTTTTCTGACATTCAGACATGAACATATTTCAGGTCTCTTTCCGCACCAAGGTGTTCCACCCAAACATTAACAGCAACGACAACATTTGCCTTGACATTCTCAAGGAACAGTGGAGCCCGGCTTTGACCATATCAAAGGTAATGATCTGCACTTCTAGCTTGGTTGTTCCATTTTTGCTTAAAGCGTGTTGCTGATATAAGCTTGGTTCCTTCAGCAACTTAATCTCACAAAAATTCTTCATTTACGTTTCTCTAACATTTACCCGTCTCTGTTAACAGGTCCTCCTGTCAATCTGTTCGTTGCTGACGGACCCCAACCCCGATGATCCTCTGGTGCCTGAGATCGCTCACATGCACAAGACTGATTGGGCCAAGTATGAGTCCACAACACGCTCCTTGACACAGAAGTATGCCATGGGTGGATGTATAGGCAAGCAATGTCGAGAGAGGTATTCTCTTGATTTTTATGGTTTCCTGAAATGCATTTTCCCCCTCCGTGCAAGACAAACTGTGGGATGTTTGCTAATTTCCATTTGTCTTAGTTCTTCTCACCTATAGCTAAAGTCGAAGACGACAAATCAGGTGAATTATTGGAGTTGCTGGACAATAAATCATCGGTAAGTTTCTATGCTTTCAAATGGTCAGAGTTTGAATTTTGATCAGTTTGTCTGACTTGTTTTATACTGACTCCTTGCTTCCTTGATAACACATGAATACTTACTTGTGCTGTTATGATCATAAACTGATTTCTAAGTATCTTTGACTCATATGATGCTTATTACATAACAGGTCATCTGAATCTTCATTTGTAAATATGACTGCTGGTGCTGCTGATGATGTAAGCTACTTTTCTTGCTTCAAGAATAATAACATCATTTACATCACAGTCACATTTTAAAGATGCGCATGTCATTTCAGGCTAGCCATCGGCTTGGAACTGATGAGAGACAACCGTTGTTGCCAACTTGAAACATATCCCAAAATAAGTGACTCAACTTTGTACTAACTTTGTACTAAAGTTAGTGCAAAGTTAAGTCACTTATTTTGGGACAGAGGGAGTATTTTTTAGGTATGAATGGCTTACCTCTCCTCCTCTCGCGTCTGGTGAGGCAATTCGTCCTCGGTTCGTGCCTCTCCTCCTCTCGCGTCTGGTGAGGCAATTCATCCCCGATTCCCTCTCCTCTCACCTCTGACTTTATATTGCTCGACCCCGCTTGATTCATCCGTTTAGATTAGAAGAATCGCGTCTGATTTGTCATTTTGCTCGTTCTCAATTCATCTGTCTTAAAGTGTGTCTGATTCGACTGATTTTGCTCGTCCTAGATTCGCCCGTTTAGATAGGAAAATCATGTCTAGTTTAATTTACTCGTCCTCCTCGTCACTATAGAGTCGCTCGTGATATGATTTTGCTTGTCCTCGTTGTTGCCCTGATGCTCTCGCGTGTTCTTGGGGCCGTCTCGTTAGGGGTCTCCGTCCCTGCGACTCTGGGAGGAAGCGGGCGAGTGAGCGAGCGGTCAGTCGGTCTGATTTGCGAAAAGCCTGTTTGAGAAACTTCTGTTCCTGCGTTTCGTGTTCACGGTGGAGCGACGGTTCCTGCGTTTACTTGTGCGTGCGCTTCTGTTATCTGACTATCCTGCGTTTCGTGTTCGTGTCGGGGCGACGGTAGCAGGAACGATCGGTTCTGGTTTCCGAAATTGGAGCAGTGTCAAATCGTTCCCTCTGTTCCATCACCTGCGTTGTTCGTTGGTTATTTTCATATCTCAAACGCATGCGCTTGATACTCTGGTTGTCCTCTGTCAATTCTTGTTGTATCGACAGGCGTGTGTGCTCCCATCCTTGATGCAGAGAATCCTTTTCTTGCCTGTTATGGTTGTTATGATGCTGTTCTTTTCAATTGTTTATTGTTATCATGTTTTGCTTGTGTTCCCATATGGCACGATTGATTGATTGTTGTTTGTTGTTTGATTAATTGCCTTGAGATGGATTGTTGTTTGTTGTTTGATTGATTGGCTTGAGATGGATTGTTGTTTGTTGTTTGATTGATTACCTTGATATGGATTGTTGATTGTTGTTTGATTGATTTCCTTGAGATGGATTGTTGTTTGTTGTTTGATTGATTGCCTTGAGATGGATTGTTGTTTGTTGTTTGATTGATTGGCTTGAGATGGATTGTTGTTTGTTGTTTGATTGATTGCCTTGAGATGGATTGTTGATTGTTGTTTGATTGATTTCCTTGAGATGGATTGTTGTTTGTTGTTTGATTGATTGGCTTGAGATGGATTATTGTTTGTTGTTTGATTGATTACCTTGAGAAGCTACAAACCATGTAGGCCGATTGTTTGCTGTTTGTTGCCTTGAGATATTACATGTTCATATCGCACGATTGACTGTTGTTTGTTCATGGTTATTACAATTGATTGATTGTTGTTTGTTGATTGGTATCTAATTTTGGCATTGGTAGTTCCTGATCATAGGTAACAGACCTGGTGCTATTATTTTTTTTGAATTTTTTTGTGATTATTATGCCTTCACATTGCACTGCTCCCAGATCCATATCGACACGCCCACGCTGTCTGACGAGGATAAAGATGTAAGGAACTCCTCCCAAGAATCTCTCTTGCTCCTTGTATTAACTTGGCGACTAGACTTTACATGTTAATTTTTTTCGTGAAACTGGAGCTCCTTGCTGTAACCCGTTATATGACTTTATGATCATGCACCACTTTCAGGTTATGAAAAAATGGGGTGCTCCAAACAAGACTGCCTTCCTCTCTTTCTCATACAAGGCATGCAGAATATTTGCGGCAAGTAAGTAAGTCTATGTCGATATTTAGAGTGTACTACTTCACAGTGCCATCTTTGCCAACAGATTGAATTTTTTTATATTGATATTTTGTTGAATATCACATGTTTGTTTGAACTTCATACTTTGGAAAATATTCCTAACGTTGATAGTAATTAACATGTATTTTTCTCTATTGAGTACTACTTTGTTCGTTCTTTAAGTGTTCTTATTTCAGAAGTCTGCTCTGCACAAGTACACATGGCTGGAAACCTTGGTGCTGAGACTCTTCGTGGGTTGTATCCAGTTGAGAGTATTTCAAAGGTAGGAAGAATTTGTCCTGAGGTGAACTTTCTTTTGGAGGTCTATATGTTCTCTTGATAAACACAGGCCTGTTTAGGAGGGCATTTGTTGATAGGTTCCCTTTTGTAGTTCAAATCAGACTTCAATACTAATAAAATGTTACAAGATAAATACTATTCTTCCGAACAGCCCCTAAATGTGTTCTCAACAAGTATATCCTTGGCACTCTAATGGAATCTAATGCAAATTCGCTCCTTCCTGCCTTTTCTCTTTTCATAGTTGGTGATATATTTTCATGAATTGTTTCACAGGCTGAGAAGGTCTTCAACCAGGATTTTTACTTCAAGCGAACCATGAAATACGTGGGAGAACCCATGATCCACTTGGAGTCTATTACTTCCTCTCCGGTGCATATTTTGTTTCTTTTCATTTTCCAACCTTTTGTTAGTGTTTACAGGGGAACAATTTCTGTCTTCCATTGATGATTATCAGTCTGGGACACTTAAGTCTGAAAATAGTTCACTACCTATTTGCTAGGTGCGGGCTGCTATTAAAGTTCAGGCTTCGGTCATCATTTGCTTCACCTCATCTGGATAGGAGAAAAGGGAGTATTTCTTCTTATAGGGGCTTCACCTCATCTTGTAGTTTAATAGAAATTGATTCATATATTATGCCGTATCGAGTATCTGCAGGATAATTGCCAAGTACAGGCCCACCATGCCATTCCTCGTCTAAAAACAAATCAATTGAAGTGGAGCTTCACAAGCGCATCTGAAGTATGTGAACAGCCTGTTTCCTTGTAACCTTTTTAGTGTGGTGACTCACTAATTAACATGTATTACCACGTATCTAATACATCCATATCTAAACAAATCTAAGACAAGTAATTTGGGATGGAGGGAGTACTTTTGAATCTTGCCTAATAAGAAATATCACTGCTTAATTCTGTTGGACCAAGACTTGTCTCTGGTGTTTGGCAGTGTGCCACTGTTATAACTCATATTTGTTGCATTATCTTCCTGCAGGCAAGACAATCACTCATAGTTAGAGTCCTCTTTCCCATGCTTGCCGATCCACATCACCCGGTGAGTTAACTTGCCTTTCATCTGTTGGCTACATTAACCGTTCTTTGGTGGTTCTTTTCAATTTTATAATACATGACCCAGTATGTATAATATGAAAAATAGGAACTACCTATAAATACCAACGTCCTTGTTCTGAACATAAAGGGAATAATGGCAGTTGGCGTTAGTGCATATTCCCAATATGTGAAAAGTGGATGCTTTACATACACTAGGCCAGTGAATTAATTCTACTTGTAGGTTTTTCGCTTGCATCATGTTCTACTTACAAATGGAATAAACACTAGACTGCAACTTTCGAACTGCTGGCAAGTCATCATAAGCTTGGTTAATCAGTACATTATTTCGAACTTGACTGGTGGTAGGCTGGTGTGTTTATTCTGTATAATATAAATGTGATACGTGAGCTTATAAGCTGGTGTGCACCAGTGAGGCTGATGTTTGGAGGTTTCATCTTGCATCCACCTTGAATTATTTGGTAGCTAGAATTCCTTGATTTGGACCCAACAAGTAAGAAGATTGGTTTGCCTCGTGATTTGTACTGACATTGTTTCTCTGCCCTACAGGCTGAATCTACTAGCACTAGAAATGAATCAGTGTTGAAGGTTGCTCTTGACCACGGCAAAGCATCCGGTGTGATCAAGTCGCATGGCTTACCTTAGCCAGAATTTCTATAAGAATGTTGCTGATGTTACATGCCTTGCTTTCTCTAGTAAGTGGAACAAGAATACATTAACATTTCTTTTATGTCCATATGCGTACACTCAGAATATTTGAATCACAAACCAAATTCTACATAAATAAGCATGTGTCTATGTTCCTACAAACTTGTGGGTATTGATGAAGATAATCACTTAATCAGCCTCTAACTAGCTTCCTATTTTCAGGAACGAAGATCTGGATCACCCTCACCCTCTAGAGAAAGTTCTGGAAATTCTTTATAGCTTTTTGAGTTTACTTCGGTCTTGCATGTATTACCTTTCTGTTTGTGCCCCTATCTATGTATGTTTCTTGTGTGCAAGTGCTCCATTCTGTGTGTGTGTGTGTGACTGGGTGTGGCTTGACTCTGTGTGTGTGTGGCTTGACTGTGTGTGGCTTGATTGTGTGTGCTTGACTCTCTGTTTGTGTGACTGTGTGTGGCTTGATTGTGTGTGCTTGACTCTCTGTTTGTGTGACTCTGTGTGTGCTTGACTCTCTGTTTGTGTGACTCTGTGTGTGCTTGACTCTCTGTGTGTGTGAATGTTGCATTTGCTTGATGTTGTGGCCTGTATGCTTGAATGATGATTGGTGTGGTTTAACACTGCCTTTGCCGGTCCCAAGCCCGGATGTGAAAATGTGGAGGGAGCTGCATTTACCTTCTTTGTATTTTATATATACACCTTCTGAATTTTGTGGCTGATGGCCTTCTAGTCTACCTAGATGGTTAGCTTGTTAATTAGTTTTGTGCATGCAAGACATGATATCTAGCTGATGTAGTGTTTAGTTTCTGTGCATGATAAATGGTTTGGTTGTGCACCTTTTTAAAGATGTGGTCCGTTTTCCCCTCTATTTTCCTCTTTTGGATGTTAACTAGCATTTGCTGTGTTTCTGAATTGATTATTTTTTGTAAGATATGGTTAGCATATATAGTTCAGAGATAAATGTCTTTGTTTGCAGTACATTTTATTCATTCCAATGGTGATTTTACTACTGGTTTTTGTGTGTTGGAACTCTTGCGGAAGTTCCAATGTATATCTATTTCAGTATCATATTTGTACTATAACATCACTGAAGCCAGTGGTATGTTTTATTTGAGATGAGTGATGTGATTACATTGTACCAGACAGGTGACTGCAGTAGCCCTGCAACAGCAATTATCTAGTTACTTTAACATGACTTTTGAACAATCAGGTAGTTCACACTATGCAGTTTTACTTATATTCAGGAATGGAGCTTCTTCACTTCCTATCAGCAGGTTGTCCATGTTGTGTGTTCCATATGGATTAGACGCCGTCGACTACTTTGTCTTCGATGCCGCGGCTCCTCGTTGGGTCTTAGGTACTTCTTCTCTGTGTTCACTTTTTAATCCCCATTACTCGTGATGCTCTTTGCTTCTGTGTAATTTGGACCTCTGGTTGTGCTCTTCTGAGCGGTGTCTCTGCTCGTGTGGACACACATGATTTGAACCGCGATTTTGAGCTGTAATTCTGCTAGTGAGGCAAGCATGATTTCGGCGGTGTTTCCATGACATTTTGAACCATGTCTGTGTTATGATCTTGTGAAAATGTTGCGTGAATATTTATTGCCAATCGTGTCGTGCCAATGCTGCCTTTGGTTGATTGTGTGGCTTGTTGCTTAGCTGAATGATTGGTTGTAGTGTTTGCTAACTTTTTTGTGTTTTGTAGTTTTGTAGTTTTAACACTGCCTTTGCCGGTCCCAAGCCTGGATGAGAAAATGTGAAGGGGACTGCAGTTAGCTAATCTGTTTAGAACTTTCACGATCTCCAAATATATTTCAATGAGTAGTAGTGAATGAAGTGAGTAGAAGTTGCACAGACTGTCCTAGTAGAATACGTTTTGCTTGCGTTCCCAAAGGAAAGTGAGTGTATAGAAGCCTTGCATGAAAGGCCCTCCTGTACCACACTTCTCTAAGATGCAGTTCAATTGTTGTGGGTAACTGCTTCCCTAGAAAATGCTTTGGCATTCCTGGACAAGAGATACGCAATAGGGTAAAATGTAGCAGATCAAGCAAGTTGGGAGCCGCTTTAGGTTTGGAACATGTTATTAAAACCATTAAGCTACGCGTGAAGGGCGGCCAACTAGCTGTGCCATGTGGCGCAAGGTGATTGGCCGCGGTGAGAAATCTTTTGAATTTTTTTTAGATGAAGGTATGGATTATTTTTTAAACGTATTCTTTTTAAATGGAGATGAGGATCTCTGGTATTTTTTAAATGGAGATGTAAAGTGGCACTCGCTGGTAACCTGTTGTGGAATTTTTTTTCTTTTCACTTCTTTTTTAGATGAAGGTGAGGACTTTTTTGAGATGTTTTGTTAGACGGAGGCGAGGACTCTACGTATTTTTTAAAATAAAAACGTGCGCACAACTTCCTTTCAAGTGGCGCCACGGGGTGGTGCCCCAACTACTAGTTGTTGTCAAGTTGTATGCGCTCTTTGGTTGCAAAAGCATACATATGCATTGCCATGTCAAGAACAATCAAATGAAAAAAAGAGTCTTAGTTGAGTTTTTTGATCTCGACAGGTTGTTGCCAATGCAAGAGAAAATTAAACACTCTCAGGCCGGATTTGTTTTTTTTCACTCTTACAATTGATTCAGACTGCAAAAAGGGTATAAGAAGATATTGGTCTTGCCTAAAAAAATTGACCACACCAACCAGACAAAAGTGAAAACAAAACAAGAGTGTCTCAGCTCTAGACGTTAAAGAAGTCCTGAATTTGTACATGTTGGCTCAAACATATGAGATGGTTCAATGAAGTAAAAGATTTGAATGCCATTACGACCGTATAGTGAACTTCAGCGTTATACTCCCTCCGTCCGGAAATACTTGTTGGAGAAATGCATAAAAATGGATGTATCTAGAAATAAAATGCGTCTAGATACATCCATTCCTCCGACAAGTATTTCCGGACGGAGGGAGTAGTAAAAACTTTTCATTCAAATGAATTTTAAGGCTTTTATCAGCATGGAAACGACAGAAACAAATGAAAACAGGAAATACTATATAAATCCATAAAGAAAATAGATATTCAGCATGCATCAAAATAAGAAATAGAAAATTCCAAAGGCAAGGAAGTTCAAATATCCTTAATTTTTTGGCCTTCACATCCAGAGTTGGTGATCCTGTGGTTGTCTTGGTTGAATATGTGTCCCCTTTTTCGATTACAGTATTAGCACCACTTATTTTGCAAATTTTGCAAAGCACGGATAAAAACACCATGTTCCACAATGCACAGTCCATGTAACACTATTAGATTCTTATAAAAGAGCATGTAGAAGGGAATAACTATTAGATTCTTGCATGAATTATGTATATGCACAACATAATAGCAACCATAGAAGGCGAGAGAAAATCGAACCATTTAAGCTCTTCAACGCAAAATTCTTTTCGGGAGGACCAACATCATAATTCCGAAGAATTGCTGAAACTTTTCCATAGACCGCCTGATGAGAGGTCTGCATAATTTATTTTTACTAGCAAAACGTCATGTGAATTGCAATGGGGGTAAAAAAACATAACCTTCAATTGGTCATGACCACACTTTGCTGCATCATAATTCCGAAGAATTGCTGAAACTTTTCCATAGATACATCCATTCCTCCGACAAGTATTTCCGGACGGAGGGAGTAGTAAAAACTTTTCATTCAAATGAATTTTAAGGCTTTTATCAGCATGGAAACAACAGAAACAAATGAAAACAGGAAATACTATATAAATCCATAAAGAAAATAGATATTCGGCATGCATCAAAATAAGAAATAGAAAATTCCAAAGGCAAGGAAGTTCAAATATCCTTAATTTTTTGGCCTTCACATCCAGAGTTGGTGATCCTGTGGTTGTCTTGGTCGAATATGTGTCCCCTTTTTCGATTACAGAATTAGCACCACTTATTTTGCAAATTTTGCAAAGCACGGATAAAAACACCATGTTCCACAATGCACAGTCCATGTAACACTATTAGATTCTTATAAAAGAGCATGTAGAAGGGAATAACTATTAGATTCTTGCATGAATTATGTATATGTACAACATAATAGCAACCATAGAAGGCGAGAGAAAATCGAACCATTTAAGCTCTTCAATGCAAATTTCTTTTCGGGAGGACCAACATCATAATTCCGAAGAATTGCTGAAACTTTTCCATACACCGCCTGATGAGAGGTCTGCATAATTTATTTTTACTAGCAAAACGTCATGTGAATTGCAATGGGGGTAAAAAAAACATAACCTTCAATTGGTCATGACCACAGTTTGCTGCATCACTGAGATACACTATCACTCTCATTTTGGTGAAATCTTGAACAATTTTTTAAAATCATGAATATTTTTTAAAACTCCTGAACATATCTGAAATTGTGAACAAATTTTCAAATTCGTGAACATTTTTACAGATTTTCGAACAATTTCAAAAATCATGAAAAAATTGAATGCATGAATATTCCATACTATTTGCAAACATTAAAAAACAATTGTGAACATTTTTAAAAACATTTTTCTTGAATAGGCGAACATTTCTAGAATCAATGAATATTTTTTTCTTTGAAATTGGTGGAACAATTTTTTAAATTCATGAACCATTTTTTGATTTAACGAACATTTTTTGAAATGCATGATCATTTTTTGAATCTGCGAACATTTTCTGAATCAGTAACCTATTTTTGTAAGTCACGAAAAGTTTTTAAATTTTTAGCATAATTTTCAATTCATGACCATTTTTTGGGTTGGAAAAATTTTGTTCAATACGGTTAACAATTTTTTAATACACGAAATTTTTGTAAACAAATCAAGAACATTTTTTTTATTTTCTAAACCTTATTTTCAAAAATGTGATTTTCTTAATATGCTAATATTTTTGAAAATCGCAAACATTTTTTGAATTCACAAACGTTTATGAATTATTAAACATTTTATTTCAAAATTCACATTTTTTGAACTTCTTTGAAGTCCCAAATTATAATGTAGAAAAAACAAAGACAGAAAAGGAAAACGAAAAATTAAAAAACAGGCTGCCCGGACATGGGCCGGCCCAAACAGGTGCGTGTGTCTTCTCCCAGCGCGCGGAGCGCAGTATAGAAGATTCTAATGCATGGGCCGGGCCAGGCAGAGGTTGCCCTGTGAAACGTTTTTTATTAGTTATAGGTGACATGGGTGGGTAATACTTTGCAACTTTGAGGGCAATTTTGATGATGTACCGCCAGAAGCAATAGCCCATTTATTATTAGGTATAGATATATAAACCCAGTAACAGAGGTAATTAAGTCCCATTTTTGTTTTGTTTTACTTGATAAGTATCCAACCCAACTCAACTATCCATTAGTTTATTCCATAATCCAAAAAGGCCATATATATAGGCACACTAAACTACCACTACACATCTCAAATGTTAAAACAGATACAAACTGAATCATTTCTACCCTTACCTTAATGAAATACTCAGGCTTTGTAATCAGAAGAGAACAAAGCCTTTTTTGGGCAAATGGCCATGTCTTGCCTCGTGAGTTCTTGAAATCAAAATTTTAATATATTAAAGTATTAAGATCAATAGAATGAAGGAAACAGACATCCTAGACATTATAGTTGCAATCTAATGAAAATGTGATACCTCTGAATGGGTTCGGATGTATGGATCAGGAGCTTCACCTTTTGCTACTTTGCTGCATTGGTATATTCACCAATTTGCAATCCACATCCCTCCCTTATCAAGAAGAATATAGAATCATCACTACAAGTCTTGATCGTATCAAACCCATTGAGTTTACAGAATCGCCTTTGAGCTGCAAGGAGAAGAATAGCTGTAGGGACAATCTTCCCATGCTCGATGTAATTCCAGAGCTCATCGACAACATTATCCGTGTGAGCTGCAAGCAATCTACTAATGCAATCAAAGTAGTAACCGGTGTAAGGAGGGATTTGATACAAACCATCTCAGGTAGGCAAAGCAAAATGTAGCCAAAGGAAGGCCACCTAATACTCCATCACACTGTATTCAAGAAATGATATTGTGAAAAAAACTTTAATTAGTAACAATGCGCTGGTAACCATGCGTAAACAAAACAGTGTAGACAATTCAAACAGACTGCATAGGAGATTTTATAACTAATAAAAATAATTATATATTTGTATTTGTTCATAAGAGTAACCTAAAATATAGCAAGCAATACAAAGAACCATCTCTACTATGACAACACAATGATATTGCTAAGTAACTATCATCTGCATTTATACCTTTTCAGGTTTATGATATTCATTCCCTACCTAGAAATGCAACACAACATCAAATCCTTTACGGTTACACTTAATACTAAAGATTGAGTAAAATGAAGTACAAGTACCAACAAAAGGAGGATCAATAGTACAAAATTGTAGATTTGCTTTACCTGCAATACATCTTCAGAGATCACTTTAACGACAGCCATGCTTCTATATCTAAGTACCTCGGTACTTCCATTTTGCAATATGTTGCTAATTGTGGATATGTGAAAGTATTATATGTACTCATTAAAAAATTACTCGTGAAAGTACACTATTCCAAAATGGAAAAATAAATTAGATGCAAGATTGATGACAGTCTGAAGTTGAAATCCCATCGTTTACTGATGTAAACTTCATGAGCAATATAGCCTTCAAGCCATATATCTAGTTTGCTCAGGATCAACTACCCTGCCATGAGAAAAACTAACACAATCAGGTTCATTATACACAACGGTCATGCTTCTATATCTAAATATCTCTCCAACCTATATGCAAATACTATTTGTTTAATATGTACTGAAACAAAAACAGAAACAACAATCAAGAGAAGTCAAAAAGTGCATATCGGATCATGCTAAAAACCATCAGGCCTGATCATAAGGGACGCCTGCTAAACCTCCCGTGCATGAAAATTATGAGTGAACGAGGACATCATGGCTGATTTGATCTAGCTGAAATAGATAAACAACAAATGGCACATGCCAAATGGATATGTGCCGTGCAACTTACATGCTTCCAGCATACAAATCACTAAAATACATGTCATTCAAAATTACATTTCTTGGTCAGCTTACCTACTAATTGCATTGAAACAAACTATCAAAGTAAGTGAATTTCAATTAATTTAACCTAGGCAAGGTGATTTCTCACCATCGAAAGAACCGATCTCAGAGATAAAGCAATAGCTGACATAGTACTAAAACTTTCTTGATATTGTGCATCCAGCCATTTAAGAATAGTAAAAAAAACAATTGTGAATCATCCTAAAAACTCGTCCTCATAAGTACTCCAATAATTCGGTTCCCAATAGAACTATTGACACGGTAAGTTTTGTACTTTATGAATATATGCATCACAAAAGGAAATTTGTATGTTGTCAATCCATCATGTATTTATTAGCTTCTGTTAATTAGGTTTGTAAGTTGCTACATTTTCGTGGTAAATGATAACAACAATGATGTTAGGCCTACCATAAAATTACTAGGTTATTGGTTGCATCACACAATTTATGATTAGGCCGCACTTGGATCATCGTTTTTTGGCGATATACACTTGTGAAACTTACCCCTGTAAAAATAGATGTCGGTCTTCAGTCACATACTTGGAATGTCGTTTTTGGGCCGTGTATCTTACGTCTATTTCCACATTACACCCACCCATATTTCGTTGCTATTCCGCCAGTTTCAGAAACACTGCTCGTCTGGTCGTTTTCCTCCATATTCCCTTTTTATGTGGAACTTGCACTTCTTAGTCAATGAAAGCACATCTGGAGTAGTCAGCCATAAGGCTGCTCACTAGAAAGGAGGTACAGTTTCGGTCCAAGCTTCGGTCACTTGCAGTGAACAGGCTCTCTTGGCGGAAAGATGAGCCAGGAAGTTGGACAATCTAGATACATGTTGAATAACAAAAGAGCTACAACTAGAAGATAATTCCCCAATTTCCAAAAGTATTGGAGCCACAACCAAATGTGAATTATGGCAAGTGTTTCATAGGTGCACCACCCCTAGGCAATCAACCTCCATCACAACATTGCGAAGACCTCCAAGTCTTGAAAATAAGACACCTTCACGCAGAGACAGCGCTTCAGCTATCATGGGATCTGTCACACCATCATGAGGCTTACACCATGCTCCAAAGACACCTAACGAGGAGTGAGCAACACCACCCCACTTTCGCGGTTCACTGTTTATCGCAACATCTGTATTTATTTTAACCATGTCATCATTAGGGGCGAGCCAACCTTCGGCAAGAAGAACTAGTCACTAATGCAGAAAGGCCTAGCTATGGCGTGGCAAAAACTGCCTGGCTAATGTTGGGTGCCAACGTTATCAATATGACACCGGTGATAAAATTTACTGATAGCGTTGGAGCACACGTCAGCAGTACTTGTATGCTAATGGCATGCCACTTGTCCAACGCTAGCAGTAAGTATATGTCACCACTAGCATGCCATGTTGGCTCCATGCTACCACTTAGATTTTGCGTGTATAAAGAGGTACACCAGGGGCGGCGCCAGGGGTCTTCTTGGGTATTCGGTTGAATACCCAAGATTTTGACAAACCATTGAAATTTTATATAAAACATGCGATTTTTTTTGCAAAACAGTGATGATTTGGGCAAAATGAATACCCTTCTCCAAAATGAATACCCACCCTCTAGAACCTGACGCCGCCACTGAGGTACACAGCTAGGTAATCCATCAACTAATTTTAAGATAGGTAATGCATCAACTGTCATAGAAGTTCAACAGCTAAGCTGCGTCCTACATCAACTAACATAATAGTTAGCAGTTCAAGAGCTAAGCTGCTATACCGCTTTATAAAAGTCCGACTAGGAATGCCCAGCAACTGTTTGACATAAATTCTCCTATACTCCAGAGGGATAGGGATAAAACAAATAGCACTTTTGTCCTTATTAACTCTCTAACATGAGCACTGAGATCCCGAGGATCACATTAAAAGGTGTTTTCCTATCCTTCGCGACGGTGGACAATCCTTGCCCCTTTCATCGTGTCACTCTTGCGGTTGATTGTTTAATTATATATATATATATATTCTTAAATAATTAGGATTTCTTACCACATGTGTCATGTGTATAATGATTTAACGTCCCTTCTTTCGAAGAAGACTGGGTTGTCGTCGAGCCAGCTACCACATCATCCCGACATATAGATTCGTCTCCTTAGATAGGAAAAATTGATACTATTGGTTAAAGTGTCAAAGGAAAAATGATAAGCAATCATCCTAGGTGATGAGACAATTGAAGAAGCCTTTACGGCTGATGAATAAATAAAAACTAACTAAAAATGCATCAAGTTGTGAGAGGGCTTAATCCATCGTTTGTTGACACTTCAATATTCGTGCAAGTCATGTTTGCCCAATTATCCACCAGGCCTCGTCGCGTCACCGCAAAATTCAGGTCGAACCCTACAATTCGCCGTCGTCGGCGAGCCGCATGCGATGGCTGGCGGCGACGCTGGATCCGTGGTGAACGAGACACCGCTCAAGCGCGACCATGCCACCTTCCCCCCTCCCCCCCGGACGAGGTCGTCTAGTGGGAAATCCTCGTCCGCGTGCCGGCGAAGGAGCTCCTCTGTTGCCGCGAGGCCTGCCGCTCCTGGCACTCCCTCGCCTCCGACGCCGCGTTCCTAATGGCACACCACCGCTGCCAGCCATCGCTCCCGCTGGTCTTCTGCCGCACCAGGAGCGATGACTACGCTACCCACGCCGTGGTTGATGCCTTGGATACCCGGCGAACCCCTGCCGCTCGCCGGCCCGTCCTCGGGTTCGACGACTACAACAAATCTCGTCGTAGCTTCACCATCCACACCTCCTGCGACGGCCTCCTCCTCCTTTCCCTCTCCAACCAGCGCTTCTGCATATGCAACCCGGCGATGCGCCAGTGGCTCCAGCACCCGGATCTGACCGGCGGTAGTGTCGCGGCCCTGTACCCTCACCGCCCATCGGACGACTACCGTGTCCTCTTCTGGAAGCATCCAGACAACAAGAGTTGCAGGGTTGTCTACTACGTCCTCACCGTCAGCTCGTTGCAGGGACAACATAAATGAATCGGGCTGCCAGTGGCCTATGTTGAAATATGGGGTGGGCCATCTAACAATTTCAGAAAATCTCTAAGAGTCCATGTGGGTTATGTGGCACTAGGTATAGTGGGAAGTTTAGTCCCACTCCGCTAGTGGAGAAGGAGTTGGACCTCTTTGTAAGGGATTCTATTCCACATGTTATTGGAACTTGAGAGTAGAAAAGGCCCTCGCACACTCCTCCTCTACCGCCCGCTGCGCCGCGCCATGTCGAGCTCACACCTATGAATTATTTTATTTTCACCGGTCAGTAACGGAGAGTTTCTGATAGCTGGGTCACGGTCTAAGACGTCGGATCATGGGCTATTCACGGACTCGGACATGGGTCGAGCCCACGTCTCTCCACGCGGTTGTGCCTACATATGTGTGAGGCATCTCCCAACCCTAGCCGTCACGCGAAACAGACTGCATCTCTGCCTCCACGCCCACTGTCGTTCCTTTGCTGCTGCTTCCACCGGCGACTCCATCCCATTCACCGCGTACACGATTGATGGGAGAGCAGGTCTCCAAAACCTCGCCTCTCCGGATCCTGTACGGGAGAGGGACGATTAGTTTTTGGGAAGCGACTACGCGACTGCTCGCCTATGTTCGTCTACTTCCTCTACGTTCGCGTCGTCTTCATCATCACCATGTCTTAGTCCGACGCTGACCGTCTCGGTGCCGAGAATCTCGAGGTCGACAAGAAGGCCGCCGAGGATGCCGCTGTTGCCGTCACCACCGCCGCGACTTCTGCCTAGCCAATTGGAGGGTATAACTCGTTTATCCCACTCCTGTAGTTTTCTGTTTTAGCCATGCTAGCGATTGGTAACCCACAAGTATGGCGGGTCTTTTGTAGTCCTTTTTGATAAATAAGAGTGTCGAACCAAATGATGAGCTAAAGGTAGAATAAATAGTCCCTCAAGTTATATCGACCACCGATACAACTCTATGCACACTTTAACGTTTGCTTTACCTAGAACAAGTATGATACTATTTTGTAGGTTTGATGCTAAAACTACTTTGCAAGAATAAACTAGGAGTACTTTGCAAGAAAATAAAATTTAGTTGTTTAGTAAAAAGGTTTTGTTACTCAAGAAAGTTATTTGTCCCTAGGTGATAGATAACTAAACCGGTGATCATTGTTACGATTTTATATGAGGGAGAGGCCACTGCTAGCATGTAGTCCCTTACATGGAATTCTATGCACTTATGAATGTAACTATTAGCAAGCATCTGCAACTACTAACGTTCATTAAGGTAAATCTGTATCCTTGGTTGCATGCTTAGGTCCCATGCAAGAAATGGGAATGAATGTCAAACACCCTATCACCGTCACTCGGCCACAAACATTGAGATACCTGATTTTAAAATTCTAGTAAATCCAAAACTCGTCTGTAATTCATGAAACATGGCATGCTATCATGGAGCGGCATCAACATGCCATCGTAAAAAAATTGTCCCATTTGGGGCAGGTTTGGGTATAAGCTTCTCACAAACCAGAGCTTCTCACAACAAGCCTGGTGGTTTCGGTAGGGAACGTTTCACCTTTATGGATGAAACGGTAGCCGTTGCCTCTTCTTGATTTCAATTTTTTCTCTAGTGTAAACATAGAGCAATATGAGTGTTGTGTTAAATTTTGGAATTTTTTGGGGTTCGTTAGCACATTCTTATGCATTAATTGAGTTTTCAAGGCATTTATGTGCATAATTCAAATTTGAACTACATGCACATGCTCTAATGCATATAAATTAGTTGAAAATTTAATTCCATGTCCTTGATTGCATGCTTACGTCCCATGCAATAAATAGTGACAAATGTCAAACACCCTGCCATCGTCACTCGGTTAAGATACCTAGTTTTTAAATTCTAGTAAATCCAAATCTCGTATGAAATTCATGAAACATGGCATGCTATCATGGAATGGCACCCGACATGCCGTGGTAATTTTTTTGTCCTATTTGGGGCAGGTTTGGGTATAAGCTTCTCACAACAAGCCTGATGGTTTCGGTAGGGAATGTTTCACCTTTCTGGACAAAACAACAGCCGTTGCTTCTTCTCTATTTCAATTTTTTCTCTAGTGTCAACATAGAACAACATGAGTGTTGTGTTAAATTTTGGATTTTTTCGGGGTTCGTTAGCACATTTCTTATGCATTAATTGAGTTCTCAATGCATTTATGTGCATAATTCAAATTTGAACTAAATGCACATGCTCTAATGCAAATAAATTGGTTGAAATTAAAATATGTGTCCTTGGTTGCATGCTTATACTAGTAGAAAAAGGGCCTAATGTGAAGCACACTAGTCCCGGTTTGTAGCAAAATCGACACTAATTGATCATTAGTGCCGGTCCCAACGGCTAGGGAGGCAGAGATCATTAGTACCGGTTCGTGGGAACCTTTAGTACCGGTTCGTGCCACGAACCGGTACTCAAGAGGCTGTTGCAGGCTGTGCTCAGGCTGGGGGCCCACCAGTACCTTTAGTACCAGTTCATGCCACAAACCGGTACTAGAGGTCTCCAGTTGATTCATTCTGCAGCGGTTTTTAGTCCCACCTCGCTTCGCTAACAGAGTTTTTACCACCTTAAATATGTTACTTCTCAAACTATCACAACCACTTGGTCTTCATTGAACTCTATGTGTAGAATTTGTGGCCACAATATGAGTCTTCTCCGGTTTCTAAACCGGTGAGGACTCATATTGACAATTCAGATTGTACACAAAAAGATCATTGATGATCAATGTATTTTTGATGTATTTCTCTGTAGTAGTAGCGCGTTTTGGCTGAAAGGCGGTACTGATCAATGTATTTTTATGTATATTTTTACATGTTTACACAATTTTAATAACTTAATAGAACTCTGGACTTTTTTTGCGTTCAGATGCACAATTCAAATCCACGTCATCAACTTCCAACCCTTTCTGATATAATTTGCTATTTTTGATGCATTTACTAATTTGTTTTGAGAGCTAAATGACCGTGAAATTGAAAAGCACTACAAAATGAACTCTAAAAAGGTTGAAACTTGGCAAGGTATCATCATTTCACCAGCATAGCATGTGCAAAAAAGTAGAGAGGGTTATGGCAAAAACTGGATGCACTTCGTGTACAAACCGGACAATCTCTTTCGAAGTATCAGGGTTTCGGACGAAAACTCACCTGTTACACTGGCTTTTCAATATTTTAATAAATTATTACAACTCCGGACTTTTTCTGCGTTCAGATGCACAATTCAAATCCACGTCATCAACTTTCAACCCTTTCTGACATTATTTGCTATTTTCGATGCATTTACTGATTTGTTTTGAAAGCTAAATGACCATGAAATTGAAAAGAACTACAAAAAGAACTCTAAAAAGGTTGAAACTTGGCAAGGTATCATCATTTCACCCGCATAGCATGTGCAAAAAAGTAGAGAGGGTTACGGCAAAAATTGGATGCACTTAGTGTACAAGCCGGACAATCTCTTTTGAAGTATCAGAGTTTCGGACGAAAACTCATCTGTTAGACCGGCTATTCAATATTTTAATAACTTATTACAAGTCCGGACTTTTTCTGTGTTCAGATGCACAATTCAAATCCACGTCATCAACTTTCAACCCTTTCTGACATTATTTCCTATTTTCGATGCATTTATTGATTTGTTTTGAGAGCTAAATGACCGTGAAATTGAAAAGCACTACAAAATAAACTCTGAAAAGGTTGAAACTTGGCAAGGTATCGTCATTTCACCCGCATAGCATGTGCAAAAAAGTAGAGATGGTTACGGCAAAAACTGGATGAGTGTACAAACTGGACAATCTCTTTCGAAGTATCAGGGTTTCGGACGAAAACTCATCTGTTACACCGACTATTGAATATTTTAATAACTTATTACAACTCCGGACTTTTTCTGCGTTCAAATGCACAATTCAAATCCACATCATCAACTTTCCCTTTCTGACATAATTTGCTATTTTTGATGCATTTACTGATTTGTTTTGAGAGCTAAATGACCGTGAAATTGAAAAGCACTACAAAATGAACTCTGAAAAGGTTGAAACTTGGCAAGGTATCATCATTTCACCCGCATAGCATGTGCAAAAAATTAGAGAGGGTTACGGCAAAAACTTGATGCACTTCGTGTACAAACTGGACAATCTCTTTCAAAGTATCAGGCTTTCGGACGAAAACTCATCTGTTACACTGGCTATTCAATATTTTAATAACTTATTACAGCTCCGGACTTTTTCTGCGTTCAGATGCACAATTCAAACTATTCAAATTTAAATACAGCAAAAAGCTACTCAAAAATAAATAGAAGAAAATATATAAACCACAAAAGAAAAAAAAACTATATAAAAAAATTATTTCAGCGATGTCCAGTGGGCCTGCTCGGCCTTGGGCGTGCTTATGCATGCCCATAAGGCCCAGCAGGCTCATAGGGCGGCGCGGCAAAGTTAGGCCCAGAGGCCTGCATTAGAGAGGAGCTCAAAGGGGCAGCTGCGACTGGGTTTATAAACTAGTGCGGCTGCCCTTCGCTCGGCGAGGTGGGACTAAACGTTGTGCACCGCGGAACTGGAGTGCACCCCCTTTAGTACCGGTTCCTGGCTCCAACCGGTACTAAAGGGCGGGTCTTTAATACCAGTTGGTGCCACGAACCGGTACTAAAGGGGGTCGCTTCCCGCCGCTTGGCCTGGCCAAATTTGACCTTTAGTACTGGTTCCTTTCTCCAACTAGTACTAAAGGCCTCCCCTATAAAAGCAGCACTTACGAAAATTTCAGTTATCATCTTCATATGTTCGTCGCCCTCGTCCCTACCCCCGTCGCCGTCGTCGCGGCCCCCGTCCGTGCGCCGCCCCCGTCGCCGTCGTCGTCGCCACCGTCGCCGTCGTCGCCGCCCCAGTCGCCGTCATCGCCGCCCCCATCGCGCTCGTCCCGTCGTCGCCCCGTTGTAAGATCGATCCACCGTGCACCCCGACCGGCCCCCTGCCGCTCGCCCGCAGCCTCTATGCACATGCACACACACGCACGCACACAAACACACACAAATATTTAATGTCAAAATGTTAGATTTATAAATGTTAGATTATATATAAATTAGAGAATGTTAGATGGGTTAGTTTTTTATACTTTTAGTTATAGATGAATTTATATTAATGTTAGATGAATTAGATATATGTTAAATTTAGGTATATGAGATTTGATCATCTAATTAAAATTTTAGTATATAGAACTAGCTACTTTATTTTTAGTAAGAAATTTAATAGAACTAGTTTAGTTGAATTAGTTGAACTAGTTAGTTAAATTAGTTGAATTAGGAGCTACTTTATTTAGGTATATTTTTAATAAGTGCTTAGTTGAATTAATTAGTTGAACTAGCTAGTTGAATTAATAGAACTAGTTTAATCAGTTGAATTAATATAACTAATAAGTGTTTAATGTTTCACCTATGAACATAGGAAATGTCGTCTGACGACGAAAACAATTTCATTATGTGCGAAAACTGCGAAGACCAACTCGGCCTATGCGACAAAAATTTCCTAGTTGATGATAGGCGCTTCAGCATCAAGCTGGATGTGACCTTCAAAGTGGATACAGTAAGTGACAATGACAAGTCTTTTTTCGTAATTAAGTATGACTTATATATGCTTCATTTGCTTCAACTTATTATTTTAAATTTTCACTATTCTACTAGCTATCCCGTGCCATGCAAGAATTTTTTTCTTGGATAAGATAGGTTTCAGTCCTAACAAAACTATGGAGGTAAAGAGAGTTTACTTGAAGACCGAGCATGGTTATACCTTCGACGTCAAATTATATAATCAAGACACCTACACCCATTTTGAATGTAAAACTTGGCAAACATTATGCAAGGCTTATGCATTTGAGCCTGATATGTTTATCACCTTTGATATTCGTCCCGAAGATGATATTGAAGGTAATAGAGACATTTGGGTCGATGTGCAGGCGCCTCCAGTTCTATCATTATGTGAATTTCTCAACCATATTTATGTCTTAGATATAGTTTTTTCAAAAATAGTTGACAACTAATTTCTATTGACAGCTTATTTCCATTCAAGCAAACATGTCCAGCGCTTGGTAGACAGGACCGTCCACTGTCCCCGGGCTGAACTAAACTGCGAGGAGATAAGTCATTATATTTCATGTCTTGAGGATCTTGATGGTGTGAAGAGAAATTATTTTCCTGAATATGAAAATCTTAGTACTCAAAACGTGCGACCAGTAGTGTTCGTATTGAATTACGGTCAAATCTGTTTAGGAAAGATGGTAAGATTTTTTTACTACATGCACATGCTCCAGTGCATATAAATTGGTTGAAAAATCAAATCTGTGTCCTTGGGTGCATGCTTAGGTCCCGTGCAAGAAATGGGAATGAATTTCAAACACTAGGGCACTATTGACTGCCGGCAAAACGTTGAGATACTTTATTTTTAAATTCTAGTAAATCCAAAACTCGTCTGGAATTCATGAAACTTGGCATGTTATCATGGGATGGCACCCAACATGTTGTCGTAATTTTTATGTCCATTTTGAGAGAAGGCGCACTCGAATAACAGTCAACAAAGGAATTTTGAAAACAACTACCTGCCACTCTAACATCGCAAACGTTTTAGATAGAATACCCACATGTACAGTGACAGCTTCCCCAGTAAGCCAAGGGAAAATGTGCATATAAATTGGTTGAAAAATCAAATCTGTGTCCTCGGGTGCATGCTTAGGTCCCGTACAAGAAATGGGAATGAATTTCAAACACTAGGGCACTATTGACTGCCGGCAAAACGTTGAGATACTTTATTTTTAAATTCTAGTAAATCCAAAACTCGTCTGGAATTCATGAAACTTGGCATGTTATCATGGGATGGCACCCAACATGTTGTCGTAATTTTTGTGTCCATTTTGAGAGAAGGCGCACTCGAATAACAGTCAACAAAGGAATTTTGAAAACAACTACCTGCCACTCTAACATCGTAAATGTTTTAGATAGAACACCCACATGTACAGTGACAACTTCCCCAGTAAGCCAAGGGAAAATGTGCCGAGCAGGATTTGTGCAGCTCTTCATCGCAAACGTTTTAATAGAACACCTATATGCAAAGTGAGAGTTATGGTCTTCCACATTAAGCCAAGGGAAAATTCACTGCGCAGGATTCGTGCATCTCTTCAACGCAAACAGTTCAGATTGAATAAGATATGCAAAGCGAGACTTCGGCGCTAAGCCAAGAGAAAATTTGGCAAGCATGATTTCTACCTCCCTTCAACACAAACAGTTTTTTTGGATGACCTGTGTGCAACCACGTACAGACAATTTGGTAAGATTTGCATTTGTCATATGGGATATATTTCCATTTGTTAAACTGGAGAGATTGACATTTGTTGATCTAGTAATATTGCCATTTGTCAATCCTTGTAACACTGCGAATTCTCAAAATATGCAGCTAAAAATCACTAGCTCTATCTTATTTTTGCAACTAAAATTCAGTAATTAAGCATAGAATTCATTCATAAATTAAGCAGCCGTGCTTAATTTATACAAACAGTTCAACTGCTATATGCATATATATCTTATCCTATATGCATATAAATTAAGCCACCAACCCAAGTCAGAGTACGTGAAACCAAGAGCATCGAAGGACTAGCATGCAGATCAAGAGGACCAAAGTCAAGCCAAAGAAGCAAGATGCCATCAGGAGAAAAGCGTCCTTTGCCGAGCAGGCGAGCTCGACAACGGCGTGATCACCCCCGAAAGCAGACGTCCAAGACGTCCAGGTAGGGCCTGCCGGGACTTACGGAGGCAAAACCACCTCGCCAACTACTCCGTCAAGACCCACGTCGTCAATCAGTGCGGTGTCAAGACGCAAAGTGACTAAGTGGCAACCATTCGCCACATGGCGGCCTCTTTCTATAGAACATGCCTACAGATGACACCCGTCCTACGACATGTCAAGCGATCAGGTGTGGAGCTGGCAAGATTGCCCGACAAGGCTGGCCGGGCGAGCAAAGATGTGAGATTGAGCGGTGCATTTAATACGCCCTATCAGCCTACAGAGTTAGGTATGGTAGCACTGTTTGCTATCTTATCAGTGCATTGACTACTTTGCCATTGTAGTGACCCCTTAACTTATAAAAGGAGGCCCATGGCAACCGTAGAAAGGGTTAGAAGGCTGGACAACTCACACCCCCATACGTGTGTAGCCACTACCGCCCCTATTGGGCAAGTGTACACGCTCCACCACCATCTTTCCACCATCAATCCACCAAAGCAGGAGTAGGGTTTTACACCTCGTGGCGGCCTGAACCCGGGTTGAATTGCCTGTGTGATCCCTGTTGTGCTGCCCCGCGCTCATCTGCTCTTTGTGTAACGCGTTGCCCCCCGCCAAACCAGCAAGGGGCCCTTGAGTCCCATAGGTGGACGTGGTTTCCCACGACACCTGGTTGACGGGCATCTGGCTTTGGCAGTGCATTGGCGGGTTTTTCGGCCCGTTCTAATTTGCTGATAGCCAGAGGCTCGGCGGAGGCTCGACCATCAGCTAGTTTGCAAAGTGGATTGCGTGAGGTTTCTCGACAGGTTGGTGGTATGCAGTGGTGCCGGTTTTGTATGTACTTTTCGGTGTGCATTCGGACTTGCACCATTGGTGGTGCTGACGAGGATATACACCAGGAGTGGCCCATCAAGAGGACCCGGAAGGAGCCCGGGGCAGGGGTTGCAAGGCCCAGCCGATGGGAGAACCGACTTACGTGCATCTTGCAGTAAACCCTAACCTTCTCCGCCTATATATGGGGAGGTTAGGGAAGGCCTCGAGGCATCCAATCGCAGAATAGCAACTCTCGTTAGCCTCCTAAGTTCCATCATTGTAACCTCTCGCATGAGGCATCCCATCATCATGAATAAGAAGAAACAGGAAGTAGCGTATTACTCTATGGAGGCCCGAACTTGGGTAACTTGTGCGTGTGAACTCCATTCTGATACTTCCAACCACCCTACCTAGAGATCTGGCAGTATTTTGCACCGTCAGTTAGCGCGCCAGGCGCGGGCGACGTTGGTTAGAGAACTAACCCGGGGTGGAGATCCCGATTAGGCCAACAAATTCACGCCACACTAGGCATTCATGTTCTTCTCTTTCATGCTGACTGTCGATGACTCGGGGCAGCTCTTTGATGTTTTGCCCCCGTTGTTCATCTACTGCATGCGTTTTGGGACGATCGAGTTTGTCTTTTTCAATGAGAAAGGAGTTGTGGTAGGATCGCCTAGCTCGAACTGTATCGCAATGAGATACGCGGGAGCCGCCGCCCGTAGGGAGAAGACTGGGACTCCTTCAACCCACTAGCCCTCCCACGAGCCCACTTTTACATGATTTTCCCAATGGCGGAATGATGACCCACAAGTATAGGGGATCAATTCTAGCTCTTTTTGATAAGTAAAAGTGTCTAATCCAACAAGGAGCAGAAGGAAATGACAAATTGTTTTCAACAAGGTAATGTCTGCAAGTGCTGAAATTGTAAGTAACAGAGTAGTTTGATAGCAAGATACTTTGTAACGAGCAAGTAATGATAGTAGTAAGAAAAGTGCAGCAAGGTTGTCCCAATCCTTTTGAGGCAAAGGACAGGCCAAAACGGTCTCTTATAGTAAGCAAAGTGTTCTTGAGGGTGCACGGGAATTTCATCTAGTCACTTTCATCATGTTGGTTCGATTTGTGTTCGCTACATTGATAATTTGATATGTGGTTGGATCGGTGCTTAGGTGTTGTTCTTACTTGAACAAGCCTACTACTTATGATTAACCCTCCCGCAAGCACCGGCAACTATGAGAAAAGTATTAAGAATAAATTCTAACCATAGCATTAAACTTTTGGATCCAATCGGTCCCTTACGGAATAGCGCATAAACTGGGGTTTAAGCTTTTGTCACTCTCGCAACCCATCATCTAATTACTACTACACAATGCATTCCCTTAGGCCCAAATATGGTGAAGTGTCATGTGGTCGACGTTCACATGACACCACTAAGGGAATCACAACATACATACTATCAAAATATCAAACACATATCAAGTTCACATGATTACTTGCAACATGATTTCTCCCGTGACCTCAAGAACAAAGTAACTACTCACAAATGACAATCATGCTCAAGATCAGAGGGGTATTAAATAGCATAATGGTCTGAACATATAATCTTCCACCGAATAAACCATATAGTATTCAACTACAAGATGTAATCAACACTACTAGTCACCCACAAGTACCAATCTATAGTTTCGGTAACAAGATTGAACACTAGAGATGAACTAGGGTTTGAGATGAGATGGTGTTGTTGAAGATATTGATGAAAATTACCCTCCCCAAGATGGGAAGTTGTTGGTGATGACGATGAGGATGATTTCCCCCTCCGGGAGGGAAGTTCCCCCGGCGGAATCGCTCGGCCGAGGGTAAAAGTGCTCCTGCCCAAGTTCCACCTCGAGACAATGACGCTCCGTCCCGAAAGTCCTCTCCTTTTTTTCTAGGTGTCGTAGAATTGTCACGGCAGATGTCCTAATGTAAGGACTTAGTCGCGAGGCCAACGCATCTATGTGGTAGCTTGAAGGGGTTGAGCGGAATCGAGAGACGCAACACACAAGACGAGGATTTAGACAGCTTCGGGCCCCGGGAAACATCATCCAGTAATAACCCTACATGCTGTTTGTGGCTAGGTCTCATTATGATCATGAGGGAGCCGTAAGCCGGCTCTCCTCCTTGTGTCAAGCCCTAGATATTGTTTCTTGTTGCTTGCCCCCTCTTTGGGGAGCCCTGCCCCTCCTTATATAAGTTAGAGGGGCGGGTTACATGTGGAGTCCTAGTAGGACTAGGACTAGTCTATCTTTTCTTACAAGTTGACTACAAGTCCGGGTCTTGCTTCCTCATAAAGGAAATATTCGTCATCCCTTTCCTCTTGAGCCGGCCCACCTTTATATGAACCGGCATACTGGGCCTTGGGCCTTGTCGTCCGTCTGAAGCATCCGTCGGGTCACCCATGAGTCTTCAGGCTCGTGAGCCATCACACTAGTGAGCCGCCAGACACGTGAGTCGCCAATCCTCTGGCGGTTACCCATGAAACATCAAGTCCGGTCGGGTCATATATCCAGCCGGGTCATACCGCGGGGTATATCCCCGACACTAGGTCAAAATAACTTACATACCAGAAGATGGGCACCAGAGGTGGCCCTGGATGAGCACAACCCACCAGGGCGCGCCTGGGCCCCCAGGCGCGCCCTGGTGTGTCTTGTGCTCACCTGGGTGGCCCCCTCCAGTACTTATTTGCTCTAGTATTTCTCATTTATTCCATAAAAAATCCTTGTGAAGTTTCAGCTTGTTTGGAGTTGTGCATAATAGGTGGCCTAATGTAGCTTTTCCAGGGCCAGATTTCCAGCTGCCAAAATTCTCCCTCTTTGTGTGTACCTTGCATATTATGAGAGAAAATGAATTAGGATTACTCCAAAAAGCATTATTATGCATAAAAACATCATAAATAATAGTAAGAAAACATGATGCAAAATGGACGTATCAACTCCTCCAAGCTTAGACGTCGCTTGTCCTCAAGCGAAAATCGAAATCGAAGAACATGTCCACATGCTTAGAGAGAGAGAGGTGTCGATAAAAACAAAATACGGACATAGAAGCATCATGTGAATTATAATAACAGCAACATACTTAAACATATAACTTTTCTCATAGAACTTTTATCATAGACTTCTCATGAATAAGTAACAATTCATCACACTATCGAAGTATAAAGCATAAACTATATTAGAAACCAACAAACTATGTTCTCAGTCAACTTTGCGACTACAATTCATCATCTTTTCAGGAAGCGTCATGTATCGGAACCTTTAGGCTAGTCCACATACTCAACCATCATATAGTCTTCTATGATTTCTAACACTCGCCGCATACACATGAGCAAAACCTTTCAACTGGACACATAGAAAGATACGGGCTTATAGTTTCGCCTCCCAACGCACTCACCTCAAGGGTAATGTCAACAATAATAACTCATGCTACCCATATTCAACTATACATATGTGCCTAGATCTTTCCTCACCATATGATGCTTGCTAAAGGAGAAAAATAAAAAGGAACAGAGAGAAAACTTTGACTCTTTGCATAAAAGTAAATACATAAAAAATAAAAGATAGGCCCTTCGCAGAAGGAAGCAGAGGTTGCCATGCGCTTATTCTTTTGTATGCTCAACCCCTTAATGCAAAAGAACGTCATGTTGTATTTCCCCTTGTGATGGCAACCTTTATTATGCAGTCTGTCGCTTTTATTTTTCACCATCACAAGTTCGTACAACGCTCAATTTTCTCTTACACTAAATAAACTCACACTTTTAGAAGCAATTTTCATTGCCTCATTGCACCGATGACAACTTACTTGAGGGATCTTGTTCAATCCCTAGGTAGGTATGGTGGACTCTTGAAAATAAGATTTGGGTTTAAGGGTTTTTCGATGCACAAGTAGTATCTCTACTTGGTGCGGAATTTTTTGCTAGCAAAGATAGGGGGCAAGCACCACATGTTAAAGGATCTATGACAATATGACTTCTATGTGAATATTAACAAACATAAATCATTAAGTTGTCTTCCTTGTCCAATGCCAACAATTTTGGTATATAATATTTTGATGGGGGCTCACAATCACAAAAGGTTTCTAGGATAGTGTATTTATATGTGAATCTTCTCTTCCTTTAGTAATTCTTTGATGAGTTGCATCGTCGACTAATGCTATGTCTGTCAATCTCTAATAAATTTTTCTACTTATACTTTTCCTTATGTGGTGTCATCACCAACCGTAAGATTAGCATATGATCTTCTTGATTCATTTACTTTCCTTTTATTTATTTCCTTTCTTTTTATTGCAAGATGAAGGTAAAGAAAGCAAAAACTCAAACTAAGATTTATTATATATCTCGCACACGATTACAAGGATAGATCACTAAGCAAACTCTCGAAAAGAAAGGATCGAACTAAACTTTTATTCATCTAGAGCAAAAGATAACTATGGATCAAACTAAAATAAGTAAAGGAAAAAGATAGTGGGGTGAGACGATACCGGGGCACCTCCCCCAAGCTTGGCGGAAGCCAAGGGGAGTGCCCATACCCGATACTCAATTTTCTTTTGGTGATGAAGAAGAAAGTGGTGGTGATGACGTAGATGCGATCTTGTCCTCGGGTTTCCATGGCAGAGGTCCACCATCATAAGAGGAAGAATGAGTCTCATGGGTCCTGCAATTGGCAACCAAACTCATACCTTTAAACCTCGCCTCATATTCAAAGACTTGGTTTTGAAGATCATAGATCTAGCTTTGGAGGAAGTTGATTTGCTCGTTGAGGGTGAAGACGATGTCCTTCATGGACTTGCCATCCACCTTGAGATCACGGGTAAGGTCCGTAATCATCAGGTGATTGGAATTTAGTCCATGCTCTACCATCCCCTTGCATCGCAAGACCACCTGCTCCATAGCTTCAAGCCTGGCCTCCATGGTTCCTGTCCCCTTAGGACCTGGTACATCGCGGAGGTGAAACACCCCCTCATGCATCTGGATGACCTGAGGGTGCTGCACCACCTCCCGCAAATATGGGTTGATGACATTCTTGAAGAACTTGTCCTTTGAGGAGGTTGGAGCGGACATGGTAGATGGGATCTGACAGAAAATAACATGCAAAAGAAAACAAAAGATTTCTCCGCAATACGGTGGTCAACAGGTTCGGGGGGTATAAAAAGATTTTTTTATCTTGGGAAACAAGCAAACAGAAGAAAAACGGAGTCTGGAAGGTACCCGAGGTGGGCACAACACACCTGGGTGCACCTGGCAAGCCAGGCGCACCCTGATGTCTTGTGCCCACCAGGGTACGCTTCCTGGAAATTTCTTATTTTCCTAATTTTCTAAATATTCCAAAACTGACAAAAAAATATTTTTGCAGATTTTTCGGAGTCCTTTTACTTACCGCATCACGTACCTCCTTATTTTCAAGATTCTGGAATGCTCCGGAAGGACTCTTTTATGTGTTCTTCCGGTGTCAAAGTTTGGATAATATTGCTTTCAACATTAATGGGCGTACCTGAGATATAATGTTTTATTCATTTCCCATTAACAACCTTCGGGTTAGTACATTCGGCATTATTTAGTTTGATAGCTCCAGACCGATAAACCTCCTCGATAACATAGGGTCCTTCCCATTTGGAGAGGAGTTTTCCTCAACCTGAAACGAGAGTTGTACAAAATAACATATTCTCCAACTTTAAACTCACGCTTTTGGATTCTTTTATCATGCCATCTTTTAACTTTTTCTTTAAATTACTTGGCATTTTCATAAGCCTAGGTTCTCCATTCATCTAATGAACTAATATCAAATAGCCTCTTTTAACTGGAAAGTTTGAAATCATAGTTGAGTTCTTTGATTGCCCAATATGCTTTATGTTCTAATTCAAGAGGCAAATGACAAACTTTTCCATAAACCATTTTATACGGAGACATACCCATAGGATTTTTATATGTTGTTCCATAAGCCCAAAGTGCATCATCTAATTTCTTAGACCAATTCTCCCGGGACCTATTGACAGTCTTTTGCAAAATTAATTTTATTTCCCTATTACTAAGTTCAACTTGACCACTAGACTAAGGATGATACGGTGATGCAATTCTATGGTTAACATAATACTTGGCAAGCATTTTACGGAAAGCACCATAAATAAAGTTTGAACCACCATCAGACATTAAATATCTAGGGACTCCAAACCTTGGGAAAATAACTTCCTTAAGCATTTTAATAGAGGTGTTGTGATCAGCACTACTGGTTGGAATAGCTTCTACCCACTTAGTAACATAATCAACAACAACCAAAATATGTGCATACCCATTAGAGAAAGGAAAAGGTCCCATGCAATCAAATCCCCAAACATCAAATAGTTCAACAACAAGTGAATAATTCATAGGAATTTCTTGACGCTTACCGATATTACCTATTCTTTGGCATTCATCACAAGATAAGGCGAACTTACAGGCATCCTTGAAAAGAGTAGGCCAATAAAACCCAGACTGCAATACCTTGTGAGCAGTTCTATCTCCAGCATGATGCCCTCCATATGCTTCGGAGTGACATTTCCGTAGGATTTGTCCCTGTTCATGCTCAGGTACACAATGTCTAATAATACCATCTACACCTTCTTTATAAAGATGTGGGTCATCCCAAAAGTAATGTCTTAAATCATAGAAGAATTTTTTCTTTTGTTGGTATGTAAAGCTAGGTGGTAAATATTTAGCAACAATGTAATTAGCATAGTCAGCATACCAAGGAGTGTTATTATAAACATTTATTGTAGCTAACTGCTCGTCAAGAAAACTATCATCAATAGGTAGTGGGTCATCAAGCACATTTTCAAGCCTAGACAAGTTATCAGCTACATGGTTCTCAGCTCCTTTTCTATCGGTAATATGTAAATCAAATTCTTGTAGCAAGAGAACCCATCGAATAAGTCTAGGTTTAGCATCTTTCTTTTCCATAAGATATTTAATAGCAGCATGGTCGGTGTGAACGATAACTTTAGGGTCAACAATGTAAGATCTAAATTTATCACAACCAAACACCACTGCTAGAAATTCTTTTTCAGTAGTAGCATAATTCTTTTGAGAACTGTCTAGAGTTTTACTAGCATAATGAATGACATTCAGTTTCTTATCAACCTTTTGTCCTAGAACAACACCAACAACATAGTCACTAGCATCACACATAATTTCAAAAGGAAAGTTACATTCAGGTGGTTGAAAAATAGGTGAAGTAATTAAGGCTTTCTTGAGTGTTTCAAAGGCTTCAAAACAATCATCATCAAAAACAAAAGGAACATCCTTTTGCAAAACATTTGTAAGGGGCCTAGAAATTTTATAAAAGTCTTTGATAAATTTCCTATAGAAACCAGCATGACCTAGGAAACTACGAATACCTTTTATATCTTTAGGACATGGTATTTTGTCAATTGCATCAACCTTAGGTTTGTCCACTTCAATACCTCTTTTCGAAATTTTATTGACCCAAGACAATACCTTCATTAACCATAAAGTGGCACTTCTCCCAATTCAAGACAAGATTTGTTTGTTCACATCTCTGCAAAACTCAATCAAGATTGCTTAGACAATCATCAAAAGGCTTCCCATAAACAGATAATTCGTCCATGAAAACTTCAACAATCTTTTCACAAAAATCAGAGAATATAGCAGTCATACATCTTTGAAAGGTAGCAGGTGCATTGCATAAACCGAAAGGCATACGTCTATAAGCATAAGTTCCAAAGCAACAAGTGAAAGTTGTCTTTTCTTGATCATGTTGAGAAACAAGTATTTGTGAAAAACCAGAGTATCCATCAAGAAAGCAAAAGTGTGTGTGTGTTTAGATAATCTTTCTAACATTTGATCAATAAAAGGCACATGGTAATGATCTTTTCTAGTTGTTTTATTTAATTTTCTAAAATCCATTACCATTCTATAGCCTGTAACAATTCTTTGTGGAATAAGTTCATTCTTATCATTAGGAACAACAGTAATACCTCCTTTAGGGACACAGTGAATTGGACTTACCCATCTACTATCAGCTATGGGATAGATTATATTTGCTTCCAGAAGCTTTAGTATTTCATTTCTTACCACTTCTTTCATCTTAGGATTCAACCATCGTTGGTGATCAACAACGGGTTTAGCATCATGTTCCATATTAATCTTGTGCTGACAGAGAGTGGGATTAATGCCCTTAAGATCATCAAGAGTATATCCAATAGCAGCTCGGTGCTTCTTCAGAATTTTCAATAATCTTTCTTCTTCATGTTCTGAAAGGTTAGCACTAATAATAACAAGATATATCTTCTTTTTTATCAAGATAAGCATACTTCAAAGTGTCTGGCAATTGTTTTAATTCAAACACATGATCACCTTTAGGTGGGGAAGGACCTCCTAGAGTTTCAATAGGCAAATTGTGTTTATGTAGAGGACGTTGTTCAAAGAAAATATCAACTATTTCATTTATTTCATGCATATGTAAATCATTTTCATGGTATAGCAAATATTGTTCTAGTGGATCAGTAGGAGGCACAACAATAGAAGCAAGACAAATTATTTCATCCTTACTAGGCAATTCTATTTCGTGAAGCTTTCTACTAAACTTGAAAAATTAAACTCATGAGACACATCACCAAAACTAACACCGACAGTTTGTTTCTCACAATCAATTCTAGCATTAACGGTGTTCAAGAAAGGTCTACCAAAGATAATGGGACAAAAGTCATCTTGTGGGGAAACAAGAACAAGAAAATCAGTATGATATTTTATTTTCCCATACAAGACTTCAACATCTCTAACAATCCCAATTGGTGATATAGTATCTCTATTGACAAGTTTAATAGTAACATCTATGTCTTCTATCTCTGCGGGTGCTATGTCAATCATACTTTCTTGATATAAGGAGTAGGGAATAGAACTCACGCTAGCACCTATGTTACATAAACCATGGTAACGTGATCCCCTATTTTAACTGAGACAACAAGAATGCAAATAACAGATCCGTGTTTATCCTTTTTATCAGGTTTGTCAATTCTAGCAGCTTCTTCATAGAAGTAAATAACATGCCCATCTACATTTTCTTCCAAGAGATATTTAACCATAGAAATGCTAGGTTCTACTTTAATTTCTTCATCAGGTTTAGGTGGTCTAATATAAATTTTGTTGACCACAGCTAAAACTTTAGCATTTCCTTTATCCTAACAAAGAAAGGCGGTTTCTCAATATAAGCAATAGGAACAACTGGATCAACATTATAGAGTATAGTTTCCTCTTTAGCTAGTACTAGTTCTTTAATTTCTTCTTTAATAGGTGGGTGATATTTAAACCACTTATATTTAGGGAGATCAACATGAGTAGCAAATGATTCACAAAAGGAGGCTACTATCTCAGAGTCAAGTCCATATTTAGTGCTAAACTTTTGGAAAGCATAGGTATTCATAAAAGACTTAACACAATCATACTTAAGCTTAATACCTAACTCTTTACTTTCGTCGAGTTCCCAATCTTCAGAGTTGCGTTTAATTCTTTCTAAAAGATCCCACTGGAATTCAATAGTCTTCTTCTTGAAAGAACCAGTACAAGAAGTATCGAGCATGGATTGATTATCACGAGAAAGTCGAACATAAAAATTATGAATAATAATTTCTCCTAAGAGCTCATGATTGGGGCATGAATATAACATTGACTTCAGCCTCCCCCAAGCTAGAGCGATACTTTCTCGTTCACGAGGCCAAAAATTATATATGTAATTCCGATCACAATGATTAGATGCATGGGATAATTTTTTTGGTGGAACTCCAATTTCAATCAATTACAATTCCAAGATCCAATATCATCGCATAGCCTATACCATGCCAATGATTTCCCTTAAAATATAAAGGGAAAAACTTTTTCACAACTTCATCTTCGGGTAAACCTGCAAGCTTAAACAATCCACAAATTTGTTCCACATAGATCAAGTGCATATCAGGATGTTTGGTTCCATCTCCTGCATAAGGATTAGCTAGCAGTTGTTCTATCATACCTGAAGGAATTTCATATTCAATATTTTCAGTAGGTGCAGTAGGTTGAGGGGTAGCTAATTGTGGTTCTGGTCGAGGTGAAGATACCCCGAACAAACACCTCAAAGGATTGTTTTCCATAGTAACAAGTGACCGTAAATTTCAGCACACTATATAAATGTTTCCTTACCAAATTCTACTTACCAAAGGCGCTTCACTCCCCGGCAACGGCGCCAGAAAATAGCCTTGATGACCCACAAGTATAGGGGATCAATTGTAGCTCTTTTCGATAAGAGTGTTGAACCCAACGAGGAGCTGAAGGAAATAAGAAGTGGTTTTCAGCAAGGTAATGTCTGCAAGTGCTGAAATTGTAAGTAACAGAGTAGTTTGATAGCAAGATATTTTGTAAGTGCAAGTAATGATAGTAGTAACAAAAGTGCAGCAAGGTAGCCCAATCCTTTTGAGGCAAAGTACAGGCCAAAACGGTCTCCTATAGTAAGCAAAGCGTTCTTGAGGGTGCACAGGAATTTCATCTAGTCAGTTCCATCATGTTGGTATGATTTGTGTTCGCTACTTTGATAATTTGATATGTGGGTGGAACGGCGCTTAGGTGTTGTTCTTGCTTGAACAAGCCTCATACTTATGATTAACCCTCCTGCAAGCATCCGCAACTATGAGACAAGTATTAAGAATAAATTCGAACCAAAGCATTAAACTTTTGGATCCAATCGCTCCCTTACGGGATATCGCATAAACTGGGGTTTAAGCTTCTGTCACTCTCGCAACCCATCATCTATTTACTACTCCACAATGCATTCCCTTAGGCCCAAATATGGTGAAGTGTCATGTAGTCTACATTCACATGACACCACTAAGGGAATCACAACATACATACTATCAAAATATCGAACACATATCAAGTTCACAGGGGTATTAAATAGCATAATGGATCTGAACATATAATGTTCCACTGAAAAAACCATACAATAATAAACTACAAGATGTAATCAACATTACTAGTCAATCACAAGTACCAATCTATAGTTCCAGTAACAAGACTGAACACTAGAGATGAAATAGGGTTTGAGATGAGATGGTGTTGTTGAGGATGCCGACGGAGATTGCCCTCCCCAAGATGGGAGAGTTGTTGGTGATGATGATGACAATGATTTCCCCCTTCGGGAGGGAAGTTCCCCCAGCGGAATCGCTCCACTAGAGGGCAAAAGTGCTCCTGTCCAAGTTCCGCCTCGAGATGGTGGCGCTCTGTCTTGAAATTCCTCTCCTTATTTGTATCTAGGCAAAATTGACTTATATACCAAAAGATGGGCACCAGAGGTGGGCCTGGATGAGCACAACCCACCAGGGCACGCCTGGGGGCCCAGGCGCGCCCTGGTATGTTGTGCTCACTAGGGTGGCCCCCTCTGGTACTTATTTGCTCCAGTATTTCTCATTTATTCCATAAAAAATCCTCGTGAAGTTTCAGCTTGTTTGGAGTTGTGCAGAATAGGTGGCCTGGCGTAGCTTTTCCAGGTCCAGATTTTCAGCTGCCAGAATTCTCCCTCTTTGTGTGTACCGTGCACATTATGAGAGAAAAGGCATTAGAATTACTCCAAAAAGCATTATTATGCATAAAAACATCATAAATAATAGTAAGAAAACATGATGCAAGATGGACATATCAAAGAAACACGCTGGAACCAAAAACTTAGCGTCGCGCTATCTATATGGCGGAACCAACAAACAACGAGCTTCTCGCATGGTCAGACGAAACGGTGACGTTCAACATCAACGACCACATCAAGAACATCCCCCACCCGGGTAGACATGCCCTAGTGGTAGATCCAATCATCGGGTGCTATCGCGTGAGACGAGATCCAATGGTTCAATTTTGTATGTTTAGTGTATTGTGATACAAACCAGTCATAATCAACCAAGTTTTTCAAGACCCTTGTGGTTCAGAGAATTTTTGGTCGACAAATTCGAAGAAACCATTGAGTGAAAAAGAATAAAAAATGAGAGAAGACAACCTCATCCGTGAAGGAAATATGCCCTAGAGGCAATAATAAAGTTATTATTTATTTCCTTATTCATGATAAATGTTTATTATTCATGCTAGAATTGTATTAACCGGAAACTTAGTACATGTGTGAATACATAGACAAAACATATTGTCCCTAGTATGCCTCTAGTTGACTAGCTCGTTTATCAAAGATGGTTATGTTTCCTAACCATAGACATGTGTTGTCATTTAATGAACGGGATCACATCATTAGGAGAATGATGTGATGGACATGACCCATACGTTAACTTAGCATTATGATTATTACAGTTTCTTTGCTATTGCTTTATTCATGACTTATAAAAGCTCCGCAGACTATGAGATTATGCAACTCCTGAATACCAGAGGAACACTTTGTGTGCTACCAAACGTCACAACGTAAATGGGTGATTATAAAGTTGCTCTACAGGTGTCTCCTAAGGTGTTTGTTGGGTTGGCATAGATCGAGATTAGGATTTGACACTTCGTGTTTCGGAGAGGTATCTCTGGGCCCTCTCGGTAATACTCATCACTATAAGCCTTTGCAAGCATTGTGACTAATGAGTTATTTGCGGGATGAAGTATTACGGAATGAGTAAAGAGACTTGTCGGTAACGAGATTGAACTAGGTATGATGATACCGACGATCGAATCTCGGGCAAGTAACATACCGATGACAAAGGGAACAACATATGTTTTTATGCGGTTAGATCGATAAAGATCTTCGTATAATATGTAGGAACCAATATGAGCATCCAGGTTCCGCTATTGGTTATTGACCGGAGACGTGTCTCGGTCATGTCTACATAGTTCTCGAACCCCTAGGGTCCGCACGCTTAACGTTCGATGACGATTGGTATTATGAGTTTATGTGATTTGATGTAGCGAAGGTTGTTTGGAGTCCCGGATGTGATCAAGGACATGACGAGGAGTCTCGAAATGATCGATATATAAAGATTGATATATTGGACGGCTATGTTCGGACACCGGAACTGTTCCGGAAAAGTTACGGATAAAACCGGAGTACCGGGGGTTACCCGAACCCCCCCCTCCCGGGAAGCTATTGGGCCTCATGGGCCTTAGTGGAGAAGAGAGAGGGCCCGCCAGGAGGTGGCGCGCACCCCCCCTTGCCCTAGTACGAATTGGACAAGGGGAGGGGGCGGCGCCCCCCTCCTTCCTTCTCTCCTCCTCCTCCTTCCACCCTTCTCCTTGTGGGAATAGGAAAAGGGGGGGGGGGCAATTCCTACTTGGAGTAGGACTTCCCCCCTTGGGCATGCCACCACTTGGCCGCCCTCCTCCTCCCTCCCTCCTTTATATACAAAGGAGGGGGGCACCCCATAGACACACACGTTGATCTTTTAGCCGTGTGCGGTGCCCCCCTCGACAGTTTTCCACCTCGATCATATCGTTGTAGTGCTTAGGCGAAGCCATGCACGGTAACTTCATCATCACCGTCACCACGCCATCGTGCTGACGGAACTCTCCCTCGGCCTCAGCTGGATCTATAGTTTGAGGGACGTCACTGAGCTGAACATGTGCAGATAGCGGAGGTGCCGTGCGTTCGGTTCTTGATCGGTTGGATCCCGAAGACGTTCGACCACATCAACTGCGTTACTTAACGCTTTCGCTTTCAGTCTACGAGGGTACATGGACACACTCTCCCCTCTCGTTGTTATGCATCACCTAGATAGATCTTGCGTGATCATAGGATTTTTTTGAAATTATCGCGTTCCCCAACAGTTGCACCCAAGCCAGGTCTATGCGTAGATGTTATATGCACGAGTAGAACACAAAGAGTTGTGGGCGATAATAGTCATACTGCTTACTAGCATGTCATACTTTGATTCGGCGGTATTGTTGGATGAAGCAGCCCGGACCGACATTACATGACCGTGTTCATGAGACTGGTTCTACCGACGTGCTTATGCACATAGGTGGCTGAAGGGTGTCTGTTTCTCCAACTTTAGTTGAATCGAGTGTGGCTACGCCCGGTCCTTGTTGAAGGTTAAAACAGCACACTTGACGAAAAATCGTTGTGGTTTTGATGCGTAGGTAAGAACGGTTCTTGCTAGAAGCTCGTAGCAGTCACGTAAAACTTGCAACAACAAAGTAGAGGACGTCTAACTTGTTTTTGCAGGGCTTGCTGTGATGTGATATGGTCAAGACATGATGTGATATAAATTGTTGTATGAGATGATCATGTTTTGTAACAAAGTTATCAGCAATTGGCAGGAGCCATTTGGTTGTCGCTTTATTGTATGCAATGCAATCGCCATGTAATTGTTTTACTTTATCACTAAGCGGTAGCGATAGTCATAGTAACAATAGTTGGCGAGACGACAACGATGCTACGATGGAGATCAAGGTGTTGCACCGGGGACGATGGAGATCATGACGATGCTTCGGTGATGGATATCATGTCACATATTTTGATTGCATGTGATGTTTATCTTTTATGCATCTTATTTTGCTCAGTACAGCAGTAGCATTATAAGATGGTCCCTTACTAAATTTCAAGGTATAAGTGTTCTCCCTGAGTATGCACCGTTGCTACAGTTCGTCGTGCTGAGACACCACGTGATGACCGGGTGCGATAAGCTCTATGTTCACATACAATGGGTGCAAGCCAGTTTTGCACAAGTAGAATATTTGGGTTAAACTTGACGAGCCTAGCATATGCAGATATGGCCTCGGAACACTGAGACCGAAAGGACGAACGTGAATCATATAGTAGATATGATCAACATAGTGATGTTCACCACTGAAAACTACTCCATCTCATGTGATGATCGGACATGGTTTAGTTCATTTGGATCACGTGATCACTTAGATGACTAGAGGGATGTCTATCTAAAGTGGGAGTTCTTAAGTAATATGATTAATTGAACTTTAATTTATCATGAACTTAGTCCTGATAGTTATTTTGCATATCTATGTTATTGTAGATCAATGGCCCGTGCTACCGTTCCTTTGAATTTTAATGCGTTCCTAGAGAAAGCTAAGTTGAAAGATGATGGTAGCAACTACACGGACTGGGTCCGTAACTTGAGGATTATCCTCATTGCTGCACATAAGAATTATGTCCTGGAAGCACCATTAGGTGTACCACCCGCACTCGCAACTGCAGACATTGTGAATGTCTGGCAGACGCGTGTTGATGACTACTCGATAGTTCAGTGTGCCATGCTCTACGGCTTAGAATCGGGACTTCAAAGACATTTTGAACGTCATGGAGCATATGAGATGTTCCAAGAGTTGAAGTTAATATTTCAAGCAAATGCCCGAGTTGAGAGATATGAAGTCTCCAACAAGTTCTACAGCTGCAAAATGGAGGAGAATAGTTCTATCAGTGAACACATACCCAGAATGTCTGGGTACCATAACCACTTGAGTCAGCTTGGAGTTAATCTTCCTAATGATAGTGTCATTGACAGAGTTCTTCAATCACTGCCACCAAGCTATGAAGGCTTCGTGATGAACTATAATATGCAAGGGATGAACAAGACTATTCCCGAGCTCTTTGCGATGCTAAATGCTGCGGAGGTAGAAATCAAAAAGGAGCATCAAGTGTTGATGGTCAACAAGACCACTAGTTTTAAGAAAAAGGGTAAAGGGAAGAAGGGGAACTTCAAGAAGAAGGACAAAAAGGTTGCTACTCAAGAGAAGAAACCCAAATCTGGACCTAAGTCTGAAACTGAGTGCTTCTCCTGCAAAGGGACTGGTCACTGGAAGCGGAACTGCCCCAAGTATTTGGCAGATAAGAAGGATGGGAAAGTGAAAGGTATATTTGATATACATGTTATTGATATGTACCTTATTAATGCTCGTAGTAGCGCCTGGGTATTTGATACTAGTTCTGTTGCTCATATATGCAACTCAAAACAGGGGCTACGGATTAAACAAAGATTGGCTAAGGACGAGGTGACAATGCGCGGGAGAAATGGTTCCAAGGTCGATATGATCGCCGTCGGCACGCTACCTCTACATCTACCATTGGGATTAGTTTTAGACCTGAATAATTGTTATTTGGTGCCAGTGTTGAGCATGAACATTATATCTGTATCATATTTGATCTGAGATGGTTATTCATTTAAATCAGAGAATAATGGTTGTTCTATTTATATGAGTAATATCTTTTATGGTCATGCACCCTTGATGAGTGGTTTATTTTTGTTGAATCTCGATAGTGATGATACAAATATTCATAGTATTGAAGCCAAAATATGCAAAGTTGATAATGATAGTGCAACTTATTTGTGGCACTGCCGTTTGGGTCATATCGGTGTAAAGCGCATGAAGAAACTCCATGCTGATGGACTTTTTGAACCACTTGATTATGAATCACTTGGTTCTTGCGAACCGTGCCTCATGGGCAAGATGACTAAAACTCCGTTCTCCGAAACAATGGAACGAGCTACTGACTTATTGGAAATAATACATACCGAGGTATGTGCCCCAATGAGTGTTGAGGCTCGTGCGTATCGTTATTTCTTACCTTCACAGATAATTTGAGCAGATATGGTTATATCTACTTAATGAAGCATAAGTCTGAAACATTTGAAAAGTTCAAAGAATTTTAGAGTGAAGTGGAAAATCATCGTAACAAGAAAATAAAGTTTCTACGATCTGATCGTGGAGGAGAATATTTGAGTTACGAGATTGGTCCTCAGTTGAAACAACATGGGATAGTTTCACAACTAATGCCACCTGGAACACCACAACGAAATGGTGTCTCCGAACATCATAACCAACTTTATTAGATATGGTGCGGTCTATGATGTCTCTTACTGATTTACCGCTATCATTTTGGGGTTATGCTTTAGAGATGGCTGCATTCACTTTACATAGGGCACCATCAAAATCCGTTGAGATGACGCCTTATGAACTATGGTTTGGCAAGAAACCAAAGTTGTCATTTCTTAAAGTTTGGGGCTGCGATGCTTATGTAAAAAAGCTTCAACCTGATAAGCTCGAACCCAAATCGGAGAAGTGCATCTTCATAGGATACCCAAAGGAAACTGTTGGGTACACCTTCTATCACAGATTCGAAGGCAAAATCTTTAGTGCTAAGAATGGATCCTTTCTAGAGAAGGAGTTTCTCTCGAAAGAAGTGAGTGAGAGGAAAGTAGAACTTGATGAGGTAATTGTACCTTCTCCCATATTGGAAAGTAGTTCATCACAGAAATCAGTTCCAGTGATTCCTACACCAATTAGTGAGGAAGTTAATGATGATGATCATGAAACTTCAGATCAAGTTACTACCAAACCTCGTAGGTCTTCCAGAGTAAGATCCGCACCAGAGTGGTACGGTAATCCTGTTCTGGAAGTCATGTTACTAGACCATGATGAACCTACGAACTATGAGGAAGCGATGATGAGCCCAGATTCCGTGAAATGGCTTGAGGCCATGAAATCTGAGATGGGATCCACGTATGAGAACAAAGTGTGGACTTTGGTGGACTTGCCCGATGATCGGCAAGCCATAGAAAATAAATGGATCTTTGAGAAGAAGATTGACGCAGACGGTAATGTTACTGTTTATAAAGCTCGACTTGTTGCGGAAGGTTTTCGACAAGTTCAAGGAGTTGACTACGATGAGACTTTCTCACCCGTAGCGATGCTTAAGTCTGTCCGAATCATGTTATGAATTGCTGCATTTTATGATTATGAAATTTGGCAAATGGATGTCAAAATTGCATTTCTGAATGGATTTCTGGAAGAAGAGTTGTATATGATGCAACCAGAAGGTTTTGTCGATCCAAAGGATGCTAACAAGGTGTGCAAGCTCGAGAGATCCATTTGTGGACTGATGCAAGCCTCTCGGAGTTGGAATAAATGTTTTGATAGTGTGATCAAAGCATATGGTTTTATATAGACTTCTAGAGAAGCCTGTATTTACAAGAAAGTGAGTGGGAGCTCTGTAGCATTTCTGATATTATATGTGGATGACATATTGTTGACCGGAAATGATATAGAATTTCTGGATAGCATAAAGGGATACATGAATAAGAGTTTTTCTATGAACGATCTCGAAGAAGCTGCTTACATATTGGGCATCAAGATCTATAGAGATAGATAAAGACGCTTAATTGGACTTTCACAAAGCACATACCTTGATAAAGTTTTGAAGAAGTTCAAAATGGATCAGTCAAAGAAAGGGTTCTTGCCTATGTTTCAAGGTGTGAAGTTGAGTCAGACTCAATGCCCGACCACTACAGAAGATAGAGAGATAATGAAAGTCATTCCCTATACTTCAGCCATAGGTTCTATCATGTATGCAATGTTGTGATTCAAAATAAAGACAAAAATACCCAATATCTTGTTCTAGCAAGATATTGGGTATTTCTGTCTTTTCTTTCTTCAAAAATTCTAATATGTTAGCAGAAAAACCTTATCCATTAATAGATGGAACTTCAACAGCAGCTAAGTCTAGAGGGAAGTTGTGAGCATTACGTTCGTGCATTACTTCCATACCAAGGTTAGCACGGTTGATGATATCAGCCCAAGTATTAATAACGCGACCTTAACTATCAACTACAGATTGGTGCCTTCTATAAGCACAGCAGGGAGGTACCAAAGTAATCCCAGAGTGGAGCACTGGACAACGGTCAAGAACATCCTGAAATACCTGAAAAGAAATAAGGATATGTTTCTCGTTTATGGAGGTGATAAAGAGCTCGTCATAAACGGTTACGTCGATGCAAGCTTTGACACTGATTTGGATGACTCTAAGTCGCAAACCGGATACGTATTTTTATTGAATGGAGGAGTTGTCAGTTGGTGCAGTTCCAAGCAAAGCGGAGTACATTGATGCTTCAGAAGCAACAAATGAAGGAGTTTGGATGAAGGAGTTCATATCCGATCTATGTGTCATACCTAGTGCATCGAGTACAATGGAAATCTTTTGTGACAATACTGGTGCAATTGCCTTGGCAAAAGAATCCAGATTTCACAAGAGAACCAAGCACATCAAGAGGTGCTTCAATTCCATCCATCATCAAGTGTCGAAGGGGGACATAGAGATTTGCAAGATACATACGGATCTGAATGTTGCAGACCCGTTGACTAAGCCTCTTCCACGTGCAAAATATGATCAACACTAATGCTCCATGGGTGTTAAAATCATTACTATGTAATCTAGATTATTGACTCTAGTGCAAGTGGGAGACTGAAGGAAATATGCCCGAGAGGCAATAATAAAGTTATTATTTATTTCCTTATTTCATGAAAAATGTTTATTATTCATGGTAGAATTGTATTAACCAGAAACTTAGTACATGTGTGAATACATAGAAAAACATATTGTCCCTAGTATGCCTCTACTTGACTAGCTCGTTTATCAAAGATGGTTATGTTTCCTAACAATTGACATGTGTTGTCATTTAATGAACGGTATCACATCATTAGGAAAATGATGTGATGGACATGACCCATCCGTAAGCTTAGCATTATGTTCGTTACAGTTTCTTTGCTACTGCTTTCTTCATGACTTATACAAGTTCCTCAGACTATGAGATTATGCAACTCCCGAATACCGGAGGAACACTTTGTATGCTACCAAATGTCACAATATAAATGGGTGATTATAAAGGTGCTCTACAGGTGTCTCCAAAGGTGTTTGTTGGGTTGGCATAGATCGAGATTAGGATTTGTCACGCCGTGTTTCGGAGAGGTATCTCTGGGCCCTCTCGGTAATACTCATCACTATAAGCCTTGAAAGCATTGTGACTAATGAGTTAGTTGCGGGATGAAATATTACGGAACGAGTAAAGAGAGTTGCCGGTAACTAGATTAAACTAGGTATAATGATACCGACGATCAAATATCGGGCAAGTAACGTACGATAACAAAGGGAACAACGTATGTTGTTATGCGGTTTGACCGATAAAGATCTTCGTAGAATATGTAGGAATCAATATGAGAATCCAGGTTCCGCTATTGGTTATTCACTGGAGACGCGTCTCGGTCATGTCTACATAGTTCTCGAACCCGTAGGGTCCGCACGCTTAACGTTCGATGACAATTGGTATTATGAGTTTATGTGATTTGATGTACCGAAGGTTGTTCAGAGTCCCGGATGTGATCACAAACATGATGAGGAGTCTCGAAATGATCGAGACATAAATATTGATATTTGGACCGATATGTTCGGACACCGGAAGTGTTCCGGAAAAGTTTTGGATAAAACCGGAGTACCGGGGGTTAGTGGAACACCCCCGGGAAGCTATTGGGCCTCATGGGGCCTTAGTGGAGAAGAGAGAGGGTTGGCCAGGAGGTGCCCCCCTTGCCCTAGTTCGAATTGGACAAGGGGAGGGGGCGGCGCCCCCCTCCTTCCTTCTCTCCTCCTCCTCCCCCCCCCTTCTCCTTGTGGGAATAGGCACTAGTAGAAAAAGGGTCAAATGTGAAGCACATTAGTGCCGATTTGATTTTGAGCCGGCACTAATGTGTCTATTAGTGCCGGTTCCAATGGCTAGCCGACCGCTCTTATTAGTACCGGTTCGTGGCGAACCTTTAGCACTGGTTCGTGCCACGAACCGGTACTAAAGTGAGTAGTGGCAGGATGTTGTTAGTCTGGGGCCCTCTCCAGCGCCTTTAGTACCGGTTTGTGTTACGAACCAGTACTAAAGGTCGTCCTACATAAACCCTTCACCCACCCGAGCTCGCTCTGTTCTTCCCCTTTCCCCTCTCCTCCTATGTTCTTCCCCTCTTCCTCGAGCTCATCACACATTTTTGCCCAAAATTTGTCAAGATTTGAAGGCCCCCATCCATTCAAATGATCACAAAGGTTAGCAACTTTGTCCTTTCATGTCTCATTGCTATATTAGCTCTTGCAATGCTTTGTATAGTGATTAATTTGTGAGTTTAGTAATTTGGGAGGAATTATATGTGCTAGTATTTGATTTATATGTAATTTGAGGTCAAAAATAACACTTAGTTTGCATATGTAGGTGTGGTTTACTTAGTGCCTTCTAAATCTCCGCCGTAACCACCGTCGATCGCCCGCACCGTCCCGTCACCGGCACCACCTTGTGGTGAGGCTATTGTTCATGAATGTTTTACATTACCAAATTGATGTTTGTGTAATTTGGATATATAGTTACTTGTATAATTATCTTACCCGTACGTTGTTTGTTATACATAGTGGCATGGTTATCCGTCCCCGTCGGCCCTCGTCCTTGTTATCATGCGGATGTGGTATATTCTCTTTTAAAACTAGTTGTTGCATTTCATGTTTATGACAAATTATGCCCATCAAGTTGACATGGATATTTTTATCTAGGAGGTATGTGAACCGGAAATTCCAATTGACCCTATTGTCGAGATGTTAAATTTAGTTGAGAGACAAAACGAGTATTTGAAAGAAAAATTGAAAAGAATTGAGGGGGAGAAGATGGAATTGGAGTTGCATATTGCCGATGTCGTCGATGATCACAAGATCAAGATGGAGCAAATGCACTTGAAGATTAGAAAGATTAGAAAGTATGCCGTTGATAGTGAGGCTTGGTATCATTATGCTGTTGGATCAATTGTTACCTTAGTTGCAATCTTGATCGCATTTGTTGTTGCATTTAAATGGTTTAGCTAGAGAGTTATTTGTTTGTTTCATTTAAGTGTTGTATGAACTATATATATATGTATGACCTTTATGTATGAACTTGTATTAGTTTGGCCTTTTCGGCGTTGTGTAATGAAGATGATCCAACTTAGCCACGTCAGCCGTCTCCGTCGTCTTAGCAATCGCAGAAGAGACACGCCGCAGCTATGGTGCGTCGCGGTACGAGTCGAGGTAGTACAGGAACTACAGGCGAAGACAAGTGATATAAATATGGTCCAAGCCTCGCTCCTCTTCCTCAGAGGCCTTACGATATGACCGAGGAGCAAAACACAGCCATAGTGCGGGCCCAAGTGGACGCCCATTTTGGACCGAAACCGGCACCGCCGCCAAGGGACAAAGTGCCTGAGAAAGTTATTGACCACTTTATTCATATGGCAAGAAAACCATCTCCCAAGCCTGTTGACTCAGACTATGAGCGCCAAATCAGGAAGCTACATCAAGCATGGCTACAGAAGGAAGCGAGCTCGAGCTCGAGCCAACAAGCAGCTGTCAAAAAATGCGGGAAAACCGTTCCCC
>NC_041383.1:773723768-773728484 GCF_002162155.2 Triticum dicoccoides
CAACAACACATGAGAGTACGCACGCCCAATATTATTGTGGGCAAACCATTAACGTTCCCCAGCTGGGCGATGTTGTAATAACCGAGGAGCATATAATGCAGGCTGAAATGCTCAAGATCATTGTTGGACAAGTCCTCAAAATCGAGCCCATGCCTCCGCTTAGAGAGGAATAAATAAAACGGAAATATGTCCGGGGCCAACCTTTGGTCGAGCCAGACAAGGTCAGGAACCTCCCAACGAGAATGTATGAATTGCATCAATGGTACATGAACATTACCAAGAATTCCAATCGAGTGTCCCTCATGGTGAATGTCAAGGAGGAGCATTACTTCCATGAGAAAGCTCTGTCCGTTGAGTATTTAAAACTATTTCAGTTATACAATCAAGACGCATCGACAAATCTATCGTCAGTTGCTATTGTTGTAAGTGATTTCTTTCTGTAATTTAAGTCTCAAGGTAGCTGTAGTGATCATTTTGAGCAATCATTACATGTAATTATCCTCACTATATTCTTTTCTGTGGTATTATATGCAGGATGAAGATGTATGAAATGAAAAAATCTGGATGCTATGGCATTGGGTTCATTGACCCAAATACCATTAATGAGTACACATGGAATCTTCTACCTTATCGAGCAAGTTTAGAGGAAAGCATGCTAGAGTTCTTCAAGCGCCTCAATACCAATGAAGATATACTACTTCCTTACAACTTCGTGTGAGTCACACTGTCTTGTACTACAAATTCTGTTTTTGCTTACTAGCTAGCTAGACGTTAATAATTAAGTGTATAGGGTTTACGATAGTTGATTAGTGTTATGCACATGCCCGCTTAACTAAGACATGCAAACGTGTGCGCATGCAGTTTCCACTGGATCTTGTTAGACATTAAAGTTGAGGAAGGAAAAGTTGAAGTATTGGACTCACTACTTAAAGAAGAAAGTGACTACACCATCATGAAGGGGATAGTTAACAGGTAATTTCAATCATTATTAACTATATCTCGGCCTATTTAGTTCGTCATTTCCTGATATGGACTATTTAATAACCCCTTTATTAATTTTCTTTGCCGGCGGGCAGGGCTTGGGCAAAGTTCATCAAGGTGACTCCAGGCAAATGGGCAAAAAAGCTGTTTTGGTATCAACCGAAGGTAAGTAATTAAGTAGTACTAGCTAGCTAGCTAGCTACCATCTCTTTAATTCTTGTTTCAATACCATTAATTCATTATCATGCTTGATTAATCATTATCTGATTCAATTCTATTCTCGTAAAGGCCCTGAAGCAGGCGCCGGGGAATGATCTGTGTGCATTCTACATTTGCGAGAACATTTGCATGATGGCGTCCGGAAGGAGCAGATCTCAAAGACAGGACTGGGTACGTTTGTCAGAACACTATTCACACCATTATCGATATCTAGTCACACAGCTAATATACATGCATATTGATCTCCTTCTTAATAGTTCAGAGAGGTGCGGGAGCAGCTCCTACCAACGGACCGCATACTAGCACTTCAAGAGGAAATAGCGGGATTTTCGCTCGACCATGTCATAGATTCCAAAGGAGAATACTATTACCCGCTACCGCCCCCATGAACCACTTGTCATCGTGCTCCGAAGGCACCAAGGCAACATGTAGGAGAAATTGTATATATATATATATACATGTGTATGTGTGAATAATTAATGGTGTTGTGATACATTTGATGATATATAATTATATATATATGCGGTTCTATGTACGAGAAAATAAAGAATGGAATGGAAAACACAAAATTAATGGAAAATAAAAAATAAAACCAAAACCACCCCAAACATTTAGTACCAGTTGGTGTTACTAACCAGTACTAATGGTCTACCAGCACCCGGGCCTGGCTCGTGCCACGTGGTGGCACTTTAGCGTCGGTTCGTGTCGAACCGGTAGTAAAGGGGGGGGGGCTTTAGTCTCCACTCTTTAGTGCCGGTTGTAGAACCGGCACTAAAGGCCCTTACGAACCGGCGCTAAAGCCCGGTTCTACACTAGTGAGGAAAGGGGGGGGTTTCCTACTTGGAGTAGGACTTCCCCCCCTTGGGCGCGCCACCCTTGGCCGGCCTCCTCCTCCCTCCCTCCTTTATATAAGGAGGAGGGGGACACCACATAGACACACAAGTTGATCTTTTAGCCATGTGCGGTGCCCCCTTCACAGTTCTCTACCTCGGTCATATCGTTGTAATGCTTAGGCGAAGCCCTGCGCGGTAACTTCATCATCACCATCACCACGCCATCATGCTGAAGGAACTCTCCCTCGGACTCAGCTGGATCTAGAGTTCGAGGGACGTCACCGAGCTGAACGTGTGCAGATCGCGGAGGTGCCGTGCGTTTGGTACTTGATCGGTTGGATCGCGAAGACGTTGGACTACATAAACCGCGTTACTTAACGCTTCCGCTTTCGGTCTACGAGGGTACATGGACACACTCTCCCCTCTCATTGTTATGCATCACCTAGATAGATCTTGCGTGATCGTAGGATTTTTTTTTGAAATTGTCACGTTCCCCAACAAGCCGTATCTTCAGCCGCATTCGGGAAATACCTATTAGAAAGCTTGGAGTCCTGATGGATGGAGGCAGCGGCCTCAACATAATATTTACCGACACTCTAAACAAGATGGGGGTCTCCCTATCCAACCTTCCAAAGTCAGATGCAGGTTTCCACGACTTCATACCAAGCCGCCAGTCCGCCCACTAGGGAGGATCGAACTAGAGGTCGTCTTTGGGGACGAAGACAACTTTTGGCGGACAACTTTAGTTCCGTGTCACCCCCTTCCACAACGACTACAATGCAATCTTCGGTAACCGATGTATGTGAAATTCATGGCAGTACCATCATACTCATACCCACAGCTAAAGATGCCAGGCCCTAATGGCACCATTACACCTACGGAAGCCTAGAAAGGGCATTCAAGGCAGAGGTTGCGAACATAGAACTCACGGAGGCCACATTGGCCTCCGCAGAGCTCGAACAAATCAAGTGAAGGGTAGACACCTCAAGAATGGAGCTCCCGTAAAAACCAAGGTCGGGCCCGATCTTCCAACCAATGAAAGTCACGAAAAAATTCCAGGTGCACCCACATGATGCCAAGAAAATATTGATGCTACCGCCGACGTCGCTTGCGCGAATCTGAGTCGCTACCGCCTCTGGTGCCACTAAGTGAGGAAGTGCTTGTCCTATCGCAAGAGGTGAGCGAGTAAATGGGGGTGAGGCTAGATTTTCGGCATCCGTGTCTGCCTATTTTCTTTTGTCGCCACCTCCACCCCGATTTCTCCTGCATCATGGCATATGTCGTGCTTCACTTTTGCACCCGACTTAGCCTGACTCGCTAGAAACGACCGATTTGAGCATTCCGAGCTGGTCAGGCTCCATACTGCTTTAAGGTTTGTACTGATACGAGTCACGCCTCTGTGTATGCAATCAAACAAGCTTTTTCCATCCAGCGTGGGTCCGGTTGGGCTATATGCACACAACAAGATGAGCATACTGTGTGGCCTGCAGCTCTACGCACGGTCTCGTCCCATCACTCATCGCATAGCTCTCTGTTGTACTTGCATGACCAACAGGAAGGCATGAGAATGTCGACATTTTTTTATTCACCTATCACATGATTAACTCTCGACTTGGGGAACCGGTAGCAAGTCAAAACCAAAAGGTTAATGTTTGTACCAGGCCAACCGGCCGAAAACTGCGCCAGGCCTATGTTGGCCTTTCATTTCAAACTGATCCAACAGTCCACCGCTTTGCACGCAACACACTGGACCCACACGCTACATACTTTCTTCCTCCTTTGGGTACCCCCAACTGTCCTCTCCCACTTCGGCTAACCCACCGCCTCCCAAGATCCCGGCGTTGCACGCTGCCATGGACGTGTTGCCTGCTATGCGAAGAACAAACACACACAGAGTTTATTCGAGCCCATCTCGGGGAGAAGAGACGACGACGGTGGCGGCGGATGCAGGGGCAGTCACGGGGGCAACGACATGTGATGTTGCAGGCAGGCGGCCAACGATGTCTCCGGCGACCAACACCATAAAACGGGAGAGGGTGCTGCTACCGGCTATGGAGGCGGAGGAGCAACGATGATAATGAACTTAAGCCACTTTTTTTTGCTGCAGCCGACGACAGAAGAAGCTACAACCGGCAAAAAACTCCCGCAATCGTTCATGGCTTAGTTGTGACCCAGAGACGACGACGATGTCGTTTTTGTTGCAACCATCATTGTGTTTCACTACTATGGATTCTTTTGCTACATCCATTTACGACTTAGCTACGACCAGAGAAGGTGAGGACGACATTTTTGCTACAACTTTCTGGATTTTTTGCTACTACCGCCTTTGTGTTTGCTACATACATTCGACGGGCCATGGTGCTTTACAACTTAGATGCGATCCGCGACGGCGAGGATGACATTTTATGTTGCAATTGTCTCAATTTTTTTGCTACTACCACCTTTGCGTTTGCTACATCCATTCATAAGGCCATGATGCTTTATGACTTAGATGGAACTGGCAACGGCGAGGACGACATTTTTTGCTACTACTGGTGACGTGTTTTGCGACTGCAATTCACGAGACCATGGTGCTTCAAGCACGGCGGCGAGCACGAAACAAGATGTGGTGGTGGGTTGCCGTGAATCCCAACAACGAGAACTAGCATGGAGTAGGAGGGGAGGTGTGGTGCTGCGCCTGGGG
>NC_041383.1:773728691-773758357 GCF_002162155.2 Triticum dicoccoides
ATGCGGCCTTGGCGGGTGCCCGAAATGCAGGGAAAACGTGGGTGCTGCGCGAGGAAGAAGGAGCTCTGGGCGAACCCTTTTTTTGTCTAGATCCGATGGTCTATGTGATTGGCATCTGACGCCCTGCACACGACCGACAGAATTTTGGGTCGGTTGGCCGCACCTATCAAAGCTGGCCATTTGGGTCGTACGAGCTGCGTCGGCCCGTTAGCATGCTAACACGACACGGTCCAGGCACGAAAAGTGCTAAGCGGGTCGTGCCCAGCACACGGCCGCCCTGAGCTATGCCTGGGCACACACGGCCGACACGACATGGCCTGTTTATCTTTTGAAACAGCCCAATAAGCTGAAAGTGTCTTAATAAACTGTCTAGTAGGCCAAACAACACATGGGCTAGCATGATGGCCCGATTAGCTAACCAGCCTCCACTAAAAAAAGGCTAAACAAAGCTTTAAAATGCTAACCGGCCTTGCCTTTTCGGAGCTACTATCTGCCACGGCAGTCTGCCGGACAAACGAATAGGCGACGCCAACTAGGTTGGCCCACAAGCAAGCAAGCATATGTGCCCGCGATCAACCATTGTAGCGACTATAAATTAGCAAAAAAATTGATCATTACCGAGGATTGAACAAGAGACCTTTAGCAAAGAAGCTTTTTGTCCTAGCCATAGTAGAAAAGAAGAGCTAGTGATTACATAGCAGCGCAAGGCTTTAAGAACCTATACCAACGCAGATCAAAATATTTTTTCTTTTCGAATTTTTCGTTCTAATTTCCAAAAAATGTTCCCCTACCTAAAATTTGTCCACAAATTATTATTTTTCGTGTTTTCAATGTTTTTGCAAGTTTTAAAAATGATCATGTTTCAGAACTTGCTTGTATTTTACAAAAAATCTTTGCTTTTCTGACAAAAAATGTTCAGGATTTCAAAATTGTTCATGTTTATAAAAAAAATCTGTTTTTTTTTGTAAAATGAATGTTTCACCAAGAATGAACACTTTTCACTCAGAACATTTTATAAAAACATGAAGATTTTTTGAAAATTACGAACATTTTCTTGAATATATGTAATTTTCTAAAAATCTTCACAAAATTTGAAAACATGAACAACTTTTGAAAACATGAAAATAATTTAAACTCCTGGATTTTTTTTTGTATTTGGGAACATTTCTTGAAAATTTGTGAATAATTTTAAAAAGGGAACAAAATTTGAAAACATGAAAAATAAATAAAAACATGAACTTTTGTAAAAAAACTGAGTAAATTTTAAAATACGAGCATTTTTTGAAAGCTGAGAAATTTGTTGAAACAGAGGAACATCTTTTCAAAAAAAATGGAAAAAACGAAAAAGGAAAGAAAAAAGAAACCGAAAAAGGAGAAAAATGAACCAGGAAAAAGACAAATGAAAAACAAATAGAGACAGCAAAAAAAGCGGTTCAGGAACCTCCTTCAAGGTTCCGAAAACTGGAAAAACCAGCTAAGAACCGCATAGAAGGTTCTTAAAACCGGGACCGATGAAGCGCTGAATGCGCCGGCCCAGGTTATCGCTCGCTAGGTTGTGAATCCCTGTGCGATTGCTCGACAACTTGGGTAATTCCTATTTAGCGCTGCAGGCGCCGATTTCTACTGTATTTGCTAACCGGCGCCTTTAGCAACTACTCGTAGGCTGGCCCATATTTACATTTTTCTTTTGTTTTCATTTTTTTTTCATTTTTCGTGGGCTAGGATTCGAACCCCGCGTCATGGGTTACCAGTGATCAACCTCTAACTAACCGAACCATCTCTGTGATTACATACACATTTTCATCCTTTTCTTCATTCCTCTTTTTCCTTTTTTTCCTTCTTTTAATTTTTCTCTGTCCTTTTCTTTTTTTCTTTTTCCAAATTCATAATTGTTTTCTTTGAATAGATGAACTTTTTTTCAAAATCCATGTACTGATTTGTTTGAAAGTCGTGATTTTTTTAAATTGATGAACCTTTTTGAAAATTGGTTAACTTACTTTTTCAAATTTGATGATGTTTTTCTCAAAATCGATGAACTTTTTTCAAATTGATCAACTTTTTCTTCAAAATTGATGAACTTCTTTCAATTTAGATGAACTTTTTCCAAATATGATGAACTTTTTTCATATTCATGAACTTTTTTTCAGATTTGATGAACTTTTTTATTCAATTGCTGAACTTTTTTTCAAAATGGATGAACTTTTTTTCAAAATCGGCAAACTTATTCCAAATTCGGTGAATCTTTTTCAAATCCGGTGAATATTTTACCAAATTCGATGAACTTTTTTCATTTTTGTGAAGTTTTTCAATTGGTTCAAACCTTTTCAAAATTTGATTTTTTGTGAATGCCTTTTAAATTCATATTTTTGTATTCAATAATTTATAGCGGATATATAATAGTACTATATGTTTAATCTTTATAGTGACTGAGGTCAAATAGAGCTATTTCCTCCTACAGTCAACAAATTGTGCTTGGTGGAGTGTTTTAACATGTGTGCCGTAGACTCTCGCGTTAGGGTTCGACTACCACTACTCCCGAATTAACGTGACCTTTTTCCCTTCGCATTTTGCACATTCATCAGGTTGTTGGGCCGGCCCGCTGCACTTCGCGTGCGAGCGCCAGCAGCGACAATGGGCGCTTGCAGCACTGAACAGGAGGTCCCTTGATCTCTGGCGACCTACACGCAAACATTCTACTGCCGCCACTAGGCCGAACTCCCTTAGTTATTTATTTTGTGGACAAATAGCTCTTATTACAAACCAGGCCTATTATGCGTATTATTTTATGATAAAATGAGAAAAATGAATGCACAATAAAAAACATGAATTTGAAGAAAGTTCACAAAATTGAAAAGGTTCGTACAAACTGAAAAAACTCATGAATTTGAGAACACTTAACGAATTTGAAAAAAGTTCACAAAATTGAGGATAAACTTCATGAAATTTCAAAAAAGTTCACAAATTTGGAAAAAGTTCAATCATTTTGAAAAACATTCATAGATTTTGGACAAAAAAGTTTACCAATTTTAAAGAAGTTCATCGATTTTGAATAAAAAAAGTTCAGCAAATTTGAAATCACAGTACTGATTTTGAAAAGCGTTCATCGGCTTAGAAAAAAGTTCATCAAAATTGAGAAATGGTTCATCGATTTAGAAAAATGTCACATCAAAATTGAAAAAGAGTTCATAGAATTTGAAAAAAAAATCACCGATTTAAAAAAAATCATCGAAATTGTAAAAAGGTTCACCAAATTTGACAACGTTCATAGAATTTCAAAATAGTCCATATTATTTTTAAAAAATATCAACAAATTTGAAAAAGTAGTACATCAGGTAGAAGAAAAAGTTCACTGAAATTTTAAAAGTTTGTGCATTTTTGGAAAAGATGAAGAAAAATAAAAAGAAGGAAAAATAAAAAATACAAACAAGAAAGAGATAAAGGAAAATGAAATTTCGATTCACATTGAACATGAGATAGAATAGAAACCGAAAAAGAGGATATTAGCCACGAGCGCGAATGTGGCCGAGTGGCTGGTTCTGTTCTGTGTTATTCTGGAGGTCCTCAGTTCGAACCACCGCCATTGCACTTTTTATTGATTTTAGCAGGAAAAAAAGAAATATGGGCCGGCCCAACTAGACCCATGAGAAAGCTGTTGCAGGTGCAAATAGGAATTGCCTTGCCTTGCTAGGCGCAGCATGCGGGCTAGCACGAGATGGGCCGTTTACTAATCGTGCCCCTGTAGGCCGTGCCGTGCCGACACGGTTGGATAGCCATGTGTGCCTATCACCCGCCAAACCAAGACCTCCGAATCCACAATAATGGCGGGCTCTCCCTCCCCATTTCCAAATCGCAAACCCTAAACCCCCTCCCAACTCCCCCTACACCCCGACTCCCCTCCCAATCCCATGCCCCCATACCCCACGATGGGGAAGGCGCCGTCGGTGCCGAAGAAGAAGTGCAAGGCGAACCTCCCAGAGAACAAGGAGGTCGCGACCAGGATCTTGGAGAAGCACCGCTCCATGGCGGCGCAGCAGCCGAGCAGCCTCCCGGAACACCAGGCCCGCGCGCTCTCCGCCGCCTACAGCGGCGTCTACACCACCAAGGAGCCCATCACTACAAGAAATATGTCAACTTGTGACCACCACTATTGGTCACTGAATGGTCATAGTTTTCCATTTGTGATCTTTTTGTGACCAAAACCAGATGGTCAAAAGCCAACCGTCGTAAACTGACATTTTTAACCTTTCTTCTGGAATGGTCGTAGACGTTTATGACCAAAATATGCCTATTGTTTTGTTTTGTTCACTAGCAATCTCCCCATACCACATAGGCATCCAGCGTGACAAGTTGATGAGAAAGCTGCTGCAGGTGCAAATAGGAATTGCCTTGCCTTGCTAGGCGCAGCATGCGGGCTAGCACGAGATGGGCCGTTTACTAATCATGCCCCTGTAGGCCGTGCCGTGCCGACACGGTTGGATAGCCATGTGTGCCTATCACTCGCCAAACCAAGACCTCTGAACCCACAATAATGGTGGGCTCTCCCTCCCCATTTCCAAATCCCAAACCCTAATCCCCCTCCCCACTCCCCCCACACCCCGACTCCCCTCCCAATCCCATGCCCCCATACCCCATGATGGGGAAGGCGCCGTCGGTGCCGAAGAAGAAGTGCAAGGCTAACCTCCCAGAGAACAAGGAGGTCGCGACCAGGATCTTGGAGAAGCACCGCTCCATGGCGGCGCAGCAGCCGAGCAGCCTCCCGCAACACCAGGCCCGCATGCTCTCCGCCGCCTACAGCGGCGTCTGCACCACCAAGGAGCCCATCACTACAAGAAATATGTCAACTTGTGACCATCACTATTGGTCACTGAATGGTCATAGTTTTCCATTTGTGACCTTTTTGTGACCAAAACCAGATGGTCAAAAGCCGACCATCATAAACTAACATTTTTGACCTTTCTTCTGGAATGGTCGTAGACGTTTATGACCAAAATATGCCTACTGTTTTGTTTTGGTCACTAGCAACCTCCCCAGACCACATAGGCATCCAGCGTGGCAAGTTGATGTGGCACAAGATTCAGCCCGGTCCAATTCGGTTTTCTACATGGGCCTAGCCCAACAATTCAGCCTTTTTAATGTATTTTTTCCTGTGCTTTTATTAGCTACATGGGTCTCCCAACAATTCAGCCTTAGATTTCTTCCATGGCCCTTTTAACAGCAGGTTTTCTTTTTGATCATGTATTTTCTGGGCTATTTCTTTGCTGGGCCTCTCATGTTTTTCCCTCAAAAATAATTGTCCAATATAACTTGGGCCTAGCCCAGTTCCGAAAAAATTGATCCAATCCAAAAACATTATTATGCCATTGACATTAAACACATCACACCACAAGCTATCTTGGGCCTAGCCCAGTTCTGATACATTTTCAAAGCAACATGCCATTGACGTTATTTAGTTACAACCATTCATTCCAGCAATACTATTTGAGGCTGGCTGGTTGGCTGAGCTACTACTGACCTATTCCAGCAATTCAATACTATTTGTCCAGCAATACTATTACAGCAATATTAGGGGCTAACTAAGTTTTTATAAAAGGTGAATCAGAAACCTAACGCTACTGCATTTGCATGGCGCTACTGAAATACTCCAGGATCGTGAAAAAAATAGAACTAGCCTATTTGGTACTTCACGGCAACCAAACATGTAAGCTGCTTAATGGAAAGATTTCTTCTCCAAGTCCCGCTTCTCCCTTAGCAACGACAGGCTGATGCAAAACATCTGAGCATTCAAAAGAGAACAAAAGGTATGTCACTGATAGAATACAGAGTACTTTTAAAATAAAAACTAAAGATACACCAGTATATTATCATTCTACTTATTATTATTAACCAGATCATTCTACTTATCCAGAATATGGCTATTCATCAAAATTGGGAATTGAATTGGCACATATGACAAACTTAGCAGCAAACAAGCATGGAATGTTTCACATACACGACAAGGTTTAAAACCATCATTCAAAGTTACAGCAGATCGAAGTTCCATTTGAGTATATGGAATAACATTCATTTCAATCAATAGTACCTATTAAACTACCAGGTGCATGATGGAATTAAACAAAGCTATTCATCTTGCCATCTGCTGTAACAGAGCAACTATGTCAAAGTTAATTATGTGTATGTCACATGATACATGCATCAGGCATAAGGACATCAAGCATCAGGCCCATATCTGTTGTGCAAGACAGATTACATACCTTTGTGTTGATGCAATGGATGGGGCTGCAGTTGAACATATGGTATGCATCATCGTTGACGTTGGATGTCGCACGTACTTGTCCATTTAGAAGTATGCCATGAAAGATGTTACACAAGCAAGTATTAGCATAAAGTAGAGCTTCTACAGTACATGCAAGCTTTAGATATGATGGACCAAGCAAACTATCCAGGAAAATATCTAAAGTTACAAAAAAGCATGTATTGGTCTAAGAGACTAATATAGTAAGTTCATTGACTGACTCACATGAGATTGACATTCACAAGCTATTTGCACTTTTATTTAGAACTGTGTCACACCATTTACATTACTAGTTATGTATTGACATGCTTATCTAAAAGAACATATATACGAACATATGAATTTTATTTCTGGATACCAATACAGAAGTACTAAAAAACAAGACTAAACATTAGTAGAAGGTAACAAGAGCTCATTACACAAGTTTTGCTAGCAATTAGGGGACCCTGGTTCCTATACTGACCACATTTGGGTATATCCTACCCTACCAATGGCTAAATAATGCAACTTTATGACTGTCATGTTGTACTAGACCTCATGTTGTACTAGACCTGCTGCGCGCCTTGCCGCGCAGAGCCCGGTCCTAATGATTGTGCCTAAGCATGTGTATCAAATAGGCAAGCTTAGCATGTTTTGTTGATGATGTATCACCTAAAAGGCTTGTACTGCCAGAGTGATTACTAGCAGCAGCAGCGAGGAACAGAAGCAGAGTAGCAAAGCAATGCTTATGGAGAACTCGGCATGCATGCAGAGTGACACAAACTCATCATCACACGATATTAATACTGTAAACTCCACACTTACTCGGACACTAGTGATTACCAGCACCAGCAATGATGAACGGAAGCTAATAGTATGGGCATGCGGAGTGACACAAACTCAACGTCAGACAATATGAATACTGTAAACCCCAAACTCACTCGGACAATGCAATGTTTTGAAGCAAGCTCTATGCTGAGTAATGCAAACTTATGGGACAGATGAGTAACACACAAAATGGCAAGCACAGGTGCACTGACAGTGGTAGCTACTGTCAGGTTCAGCAGGACACACTTAGACACACTTATTATTAATGCTGGTAGAACAGAGCAGTGGTGCTGCAGCAATGGCGTGGCATGGCATGGGCAGGCAGGCAGACATGCCGGCGCGTGAAAGAAATACCAGGGGCCTGAACCTCGTGGCATGCCAGAAAAGGAGCATGTAGGAGTCATGGGTCCGAGGGGTTAGGGTACAGGAGAAGCTGAGGCAGGAACACCTCAAAGATATTCACAAGGTCTGCAGCAACAGCAGGACAACATCAAAAATGTGGTGCTTCAGTTAGTAAAAATCCTCAAAGTCAAGACTAGTAAACTAGTTCTGATATATCGATTTGTAAGGGTAAGCTTCTGTAAGTTCAACCCTGACCTTCCACGCACCACCCTGGTAAATACCTGCAGCAAGGAAACAGAGGAAGCCTACCAATTAGGCACCAAATGAATTTTTAAGTGCTAGAGAGCAGATTGAAGGATCAAAATGTTACCATATAACAGCAGACTAAATACCACTAAAAGAACGCCACAATGACTTGAAAAGCAATGCGGTAGAGGCAGTTAACATATACTACTTGCAAACTGGAAAGATATTGATTGTAGAATCCCATCTGAAATTCTGAACCATGCATACAACACCGAGACTACCACGGACAGAACAACAAATGGCTTAACAAGGAGTTATTTTACAAAATGGAAAGCTAACAGCTCTTCATAGGGAAGTAAAAGCAGTTAGCAAGATAGAATGGCCTAGAAAATGCAGCATATCCTTTCCAGAATACACAACCTCTTAAAGTCAGAGCACTACAAAACTCCAATTGCACACAAATGCAAGAGTTCACCTAGAGAATCCCACACTATGCAATCCTAAGCAATTGCACTAGAAAACTTTGTCAGCAATTGGCTCCGACTATGAATGGAAAACACTCAAGCAGGTCAACAAAATGGGTGTATCACATCAAACATAGTAGCTGGCAAGGCACATGAATTAGCAAGGCTGTATAAATGTTCCAGCTATCCACCTATTTACAAATGGGTTGTTGGTGAGCCCACTTGCTGGCAGGCGAATCTTGCAAAACTGCCGGAAAAAGAAGCGAGCTATTCGATCAAATCTGGGTCTCGAGAAGGGTATTGCATCTAATCTCGAATTTAGCATCAATTTCACGCAATCAAATCAGAAGAAGGGGGTAGCAAAGAGATGGATATACCAGAACTTGAACTCGGGGAGGCGGCGGATGAAGGGCTTGAACTCGTTGTTGCCGCGGGTGGGGAGCGCGGGGCCGGCCTGGTCGAGCGCCTCGAGCTCCGGATCGACCATGGGGGAGAGGAAGCCGATGAGGAGGTTGAGGAGGTAGATGCCGAGGCCGTAGGAGATGACGTAGAAGCCCTGCACGTAGTAGACCCGCGGCGTGTAGACGGCGGCGGCCAGCAGCGTGCCCGCCCACTTCCCTACCTTGTGCGGCTCCGGCAGCAGCGGCGCGAGTGCCTGCGCTGTCATGGCCACCGCGAGCTCGCACGAGGACGGCGCCGCCTTGGATTGGGCGTTGTGCCCTGCGCCTGTACCTGCACGAGTGAGAGGGAGGAAGGGTGGGGTAGGGAATTGGTTGCGGTTTGATTGGTTGCGGATCGAGGAAAGGTCAACGGTGGGGTGGTGCGGCCGCCGTGGGCGAGGATGACGGCGGGGTGGGGGCGGCCGCCGTGGGCGAGGATGACGATAGGGTGGTGGCGGCCGCAATGGGCGAGATCGACGGCGGGGTGGGGGCGGCGGTTGTGGACAAGCACGATGGATCCGGGCGGGGCTGGGGACGGGATCGGAGGAAGATGGGATCTACACGAGGCTTTCGCCTGGGTTTGTGGCGTGGTGGAGGCGGCCGTGAGGAGGGAAGGAGGAGAGGCAAAGGGAGGAAGGGAGCCGCCGCCAGCGACGGGAAGCTAGGGTTAGAGAGGGGTGGTGGCATCTATCTGGATCGAATCGATATCTGAGGGAGGGAGAGGGCGGCGGCTGTGGGTGCGTTGGGGGGTGAGTTAGGGTTGCGGGGGGAGGAGGTGTTCGATGGGATCTGAGTTAGGGTTGCATGAGGGGGAGTGCAATGGGAGAGTGAGGCCGGTGGCGGGTGGGTGGGTGGATGGGACGAGGGGTGAGACGGTGAGTGGGTGTGGGCCGTTGGATCTGGGAGTATCCGACGGTCTCTGATGCTTGATCCGCGTGACATGCCGATAGACCAATCAGAACAAAGTATAGACTTTGATGATGTTATGACCTTCTAAATTGGTCGTAATTGATTAACAATAGGTAGATGCTACCAGTCAGCTAGATGATTTTGCCTAGAAATCATCCGCCTAGCTAGCCGCCCGATCTGTCCATTGGTGGTCGTTCGATCACATCAATATGTCACAGCAGCACCGAGCGTGAAAAAGCTTCAACGCAGCACCGATGACATCCCCATAAAGCTCCATTGCATCTCTCGACGGTGCTTCAAGAGTTTCAGCACAGCACCACGGCGCCCGACGAAGCTCCGTTGCAGCGTCGGGGAGATCCAACGCAGCACCACGACAACCGGCGGTAAGTTTCCTTCTCTTTTTTTGACAATGTTTGCTAAGGTTCCTCATAAGTAGAATATTTTTCCCTCGAATAACAAAAAAAACATTTTCCATTTTTCGAGTGAAAAAAATGAGTTTTTTTGTGAAGGACCTACCATATATTTGTTGCAAAATTGGACCAAATCATTTTTCTAAAATAATAGGTCATATTTAATGCACAATTGACCAAATGGTTGGGTGCAAAAAGTTTTGATCCACCTCTCGTGAAAAAGGCAAATTTCCGCCGATTCAGTTAGAAGCGGGTCAAATTTAAACGGTAGCTACCTTGTAGTTTGCTCTTTATTTTTTTCCAAAAATTATTTCTAGGTACTTAAGTATCTATTTAATCAGAGAAATACCAAAAAAATTCCAAGATTCAACCACTAACTAGGAACGGTCATTCCCGTTGTTTTGACCGCATTTTGAAACGGGCATAAAAAATTCAAAAAAATTCAAAAAATTGGGAAACCTTCGCATTGTGTCATTATATGTGGCCAAGTTCGCAGGAAAAATAATAAAATTGTAATACGGCAATTATTTTAAAAAGTGTTCTAAAAAACGAGCTATCACGTGTGGAGATCAATGGATTTCAAGCTAAATGATCAATCTTATGGCCACATTCATGGCATAGTTTGTTCAAATGATCTCATATTGTACACAAGGGTGCATATAGGAATGACAAACAATATTTCCTAAGGAAGTTTTCATTTTCTTTGAACGAAAAAACCATTTTCCATTTTTCGAGTGCCCCAAAGGAGGGTTTTTGTGAAGAACCTACCAAATAATTGTTGCAAAATTGGACCAAATCATTTTTCTAAAATAATAGGTCATATTTAATGCATAATTGACCAAATGGTTGGATGTACAAAGTTTTGATCCACCTCTCATGAAAAAGACAAATTCCCGCTGATTCAAGTGGAAGCAGGTCAAATTTGAATTGTAGCTGCCTCGTAGTTTTCTTTTTATTTTTTCCAAAAATAATTTTTAGGTACATAAGTATCTATATAATCAGAGAAACACCAAAAAAATCAAGATTCAACCACTAGCTAGGAACGGTCATTCCTGCTGTTTTGATCGCATGTTGAAATGGGCATACAAAATTCAAAAAAAATCAAAAAATTGGGAAACCTTCGCATTGTGTCATTATATGTGGCCAAGTTCCCAGGAAAAATAATAAAATTGTAATGCGGCAATTATTTTAAAAATGTTTTCTCAGAAATGAGCTATCATGTGTGAAGATTCATGGCTCTCAAGCCAAATGATCAATCTTATGGCCACATTCATGGCATAGTTTATTCAAATGACCTCATATCGTGCACAAGGGTGCATCTTAGAATGACAAACAATGTTGCCTAAGGAAGGTTTCATTTTCTTTGGACGAAAAATTCATTTTCCATTTTCCAAGTGCCTGAAATGAGTTTTTTTTGTGAAGGACCTACCATATTTTTGTTGCAAAATTAGACCTAATCAATTTTATAAAATACTAGGCCATATATAATGCACAATTGACAAAATGGTTGGGTTTACAAAGTTTTGATCCACCTCTCGTGAAAAAGACAAATTCCCGTTGATTCAGTTGGAAGCGGGTCAAATTTGAACAATAGTTGCCTCGTAGTTTGCTCTTTATTTTTTCCGAAAATATTTTTTAGGTACATAAGTATCTATTTAATCAGAGAAACACCAAAAAAATATCAAGATTCAACCACTAGCTAGGAACGGTCATTCCCGCCATTTTAACCGCATTTTGAAATGGGCATAAAAAATTCAAAAAAAAATCAAAAAATTGGAAAACCTTCGTATTGTGTCATTATATGTGGCCAAGTTTCCAGGAAAAATAATAAACTTGTAATACGGAAATTATTTTAAAAAAGTGTTCTCAGAAACGAGCTATCATGCGTGAAGATTCATGGCTTTCAAGCCAAATGAACAATCTTATGGCCACGTTCATGGCATAGTTTGTTCAACTGATATCATATTATGCACAATGGTGCATCTTTGAATTCCAAACAATTTTGCCTAAGAGAGTTTTCATTTTCTTTGGACGAAAAATTCATTTTCCCTTTTTCGAGTGCCCGAAATGAGTTTTTTTTGTGAATGACCTACCATATATTTGTTGCAAAATTGGACCTAATCAATTTTATAAAATACTAGGACATATTTAATGCACAATTGACCAACTGGTTGGGTGTAAAAAGTTTTGATCCACCTCTCGTGAAAAAGACAAATTCCTGCTGATTCAGTTGGAAGCGGGTCAAATTTGAACTGTAGCTGCCTCGTAGTTTGCTCTTTATTTTTTCCAAAAATCATTTTTAGGTACATAAGTATCTATTTAATCAGAGAAACACCAAAAAAATTCAAGATTCGACCACTAGCTAGGAATGGTCATTCCCGCCGTTTTGACCACATTTTGAAACAGGCATAAAAAATTCAAAAAAAATCAAAAAATTGGAAAATCTTCGCATTGTGTCATTATATGTGGCCAAGTTTCCTGGAAAAATAATAAACTTGTAATACGGAAATTATTTTTAAAAAGTGTTCTAAAAAACGAGCTATCATGCGTGAAGATTCATGGCTTTTCAAGCCAAATGATCAATCTTATGACCACATTCATGGCATAGTTTGTTCAAATGATCTCATACTGTGCAGAAGGGTGCATCTTGGAGTTCCAAACAATGTTGCCTAAGGGAGTTTTCATTTTCTTTTCACGGAAAATACATTTTCCATTTTTCGAGTGCCCGAAATGAGGTACTTTTGTGAAGGACCTACCATATATTTGTTGCAAATTTGGACCTAATCAATTTTATAAAATATTAGGACATATTTAATGCACAATTGACAAAATGGTTGGGTGTCAAAAGTTTTGATTCACCTCTGGTGAAAAAGACAAATTCTCATCGATTTAGTTGGAAGCGGGTCAAATTTGAACTACAGGTGCCTCATAGTTTGCTCTTTATTTTTTCCAAAAATCATTTCTAGGTAAATAAGTATCTATTTAATCAGAAATGCATGGTTTGATGGAGAGACATCGAGGTTTGGACGGTGGCCGAGGGCCCCAACTCTAGAGCACATAAGCTCGCATGCCCGCCGCGTGGTCACCGCGTGACCATGGCGTTGCCATGCGTTCTGGGCGGCCTAGGCATGTCTAGTGGGTTGGGCACTCCCCATGTAGGTGCTAGGAAGAAAATTATAACATAAGATTCTCATGAGGAGACCGAACTATGCTCAAACATGAATTAGCAGCCAAGTGTTTGATTAGCGGTACGGGAAATGCACATGGCCAATGGGCGTGAGTTTTGGCTGAGGATGATCAAATACTAAGAAGAATGTCTTCACAAATTTTTAGGGAAATCAAGAATATATAAATAACACTTCCTTCACAAAGTGCTGCTCTGAACAGAATAAGAAAATGAATATTGTTGAGTTATTTTTTAACTAGGCAAGGAAGGTTTTTGACATATTTGATGAAGATATGATCCAAAAAATTTATGAGAATTTTTTGGGAATTTTTGGAATAACAGAAATATAGGTTGCTTCACAACCTAGGGCAAAAATTAACACATGGACATGACACATAGGTAAAACTGATGAGATGGCGCCTAGTCATCACAACACACCACAATCTACAAGGCTATGACCATCTATATTGGTCGTTAACAACTAGAAATAAGGCAGAGGACCAGCACTGTTTACTTTATGGCCATTTTGTGTAAGGAAATTACGACCTTTCTGACCAAAATGGTCGCAATGGTTTAGGGTTTGGAGCCCCCGGAATAGCTTTTGACCAATTGGTCTCAAATGGTCACAGATCTATGACCAATTCTTTCAGGGTCACTGACAGAAGGTCACTAGTTGACATATTTCTTGTAGTGCATCCGCACCCCCGGCGACCTGGCCCGTCTCAAGTGCGCATTTCCCCATCCCTTTTGAACCCGTTTCCGTTTATGTTGTTGCGATGAGGCTAGATTTTGGTCGATTTAAGAGACGACATGGCTCAGTGGCACTATATGATCTAGCACCACCGTAAGGGAGGCTGTAGGCCTGAATTCTTGGTGGGCCAGCGAGGTAGCGATTACACCAGTAAACAGTGTCAGCATCGATATTAGGGAACAACCCGGCAGGCAACAAGAGAGCAGGCCCTAACCCCAGTTTGCCCGTGCCGGCGAACAAGGCACGCCCGCCGAGCCCTTGCTGCATTGGTAGGGTGATCCTCGCCCCCAGATCCACATGGTGCACCTCATAATCTTTCCGGGATATGTTGTTTTTGTCATACGGGATCTGGTGCGCAAGAATTAGCTTCCCGCCGTTGTCCACTAGTTTCACAGTCCAGTCGTACAACCGCATAGAACCTAGAGCGCCTAGTTCAGACGCCACTGCCAGCTGCGGCGGTTGCGGTGGTGTCTACTACGATGATGGCCTTCTTGGTGATGCAGTAAAAGCGACCCGTGAACAACGAGGATGCAATGGTCTCGTCGCCGAAGCCGATCTACAACCGCGTCCACTGCTTATCGCCGGGCTTGCCGGTGACCAGCCAAGTCGCGTCCAAGTGGAGGGCCACGATCGAGTCATCGGCGAGGCCGACTCGCAACACACGTAGGAACTGGAGCGTGTACTTGCCGTTACGCGTTTGGCTGCTCGTCATATACAATAGCATGCTTGCGGGAGGGAGGCTGGTCAACTGCCGGGTGAGCGGGTTGAGGAGGCGGACGATGCAGGTGCACTTGTCGCACAACACGATGAGGCTTCCATCGGAGGTGGCCCCGAACACGTACTGGTAGCAGAGTTCCAGGAGGTCCACCTAAATACGCTCCTCGGTCGAGACATTCAGGAAGTCGCGGCGCTTCCGAATGGTGCCCAAGGTCTGTGGGAGCATGATCCACTATTGAGGGTGGAAACGGTGGTCCAGGCTGCCGTGAGCATGAGGGGACGGGGCTGATTGCCGCCCAAATCGGAGGATGGTTTTGATACGAGGTTATGGCTGGCAACGAGGCGACGGATAAGATGGTGGTAATACTTTTTATGGGCTAGGTCAGTGAACCACGAGCCCATCAAGAACGAGTTTTGCTATGAAAATGTTGACAGACCTATTTCTCGCCTTTTGCCAGACCGAACTCCGTCTCGCCTTTGGCGAGCGCATTAATGGGCCGACCCATTAGCAGCATCACGTTTGGTCATTTTTATCGGTTTTTTCACAATTTGTAGCAATTTTCTATGGTTTTCCATATTTTTGTTCTTTTCTTTCCCGGTTTTGCTATGGGTCAACTCGGCGGAAAAGGCGCTGTAGAGGAGCTTCCGAAGACGAAAGTATGTTGTAGTCTCTTAGCAATCCATCCTCGAGAACCACTTAGAATAGCCAAACAGATTATATTTGACGAGAAACGCAAAATGGTATGGAGATGATCCTCATTATTTATTTTGACCCATTGTATTATTTCCTTGTGTATTCCTGTAGGAGGTTTTTGTACATGTGTCTTTACTTTCCCTTTTATCATCTCGTCCAGGAGAGAAAGTTCTTCTAATTATATGAATCTTTCTAGAATCCTTTTCTCTTGAATATCTGTTAAGAGAGTTTCGGATTGCCGGGTATTCCACCAATTCTAATAGCACATCTTTTTGGTCAGTTATAAAAATATATTCTAATGAATATTTCAAAATCTGAACATTTTTAGGAAACACGAACAGATTTTTAGAAGAATCGAACAATTATTGTACATGCGAAAATCTTTTGAAAGGACGGACATTTTTTCAGATTGCAATCATTTTTTTAAAAACATGAACAATTTTTCAAACACAAAAAATTCTCCTAAAGTCAAACATTTTCTGAAAAAATTACCCGAACAGAAGACTGTCGACTATAAAACAAAATTCTTCAGGGACGAGCGTCTGTTAGAAAATTCTGTGATTTGGCTTGGTCCATGATGTTCATAACCCCTTTGCTCGTATGAAACCTGGTACAATTCAATTCACTGCAGCCCATCCAATTACTTCAACTGACTTTCTAATGTCTTCTTAATTCAATTTGTGTTCTAAAACAGACTCAATTATTGTGATTGGTTCATGCATTATACTCTATATTAAATTAGTAATATTAAAAAAACTAGTGGGCCAAACAAACCCCACCAAAGATATACCTCCCTCAACACGGAGCTTCTAACTCGGGGTCACCCATGATGGAAAAAAAGCCTCAGGGTCACCCGTGGGCATGGTTAGTCGAAAACATAATGTCTGAAGCAACTTCCAACATGAATCAGAGTTGTCTCCCCACGAGTTTCTTGGAACCTCACATTTCCAAAATTACAAAGTTTAGAACTTTCAACTAGCAAAAAATACAAAAACAAATGGAGTTGCAAGTTTTAGAAAGTACAAAATTTGGAGTTTTCAGCTTTCAGACTATATAAAAAAACTTTACACAGTCCACAACTATCCCTGGACATTCAACATAAAACCGCGTTTTCGGATAATGCCTTGCATCTTTCCACAAAAAATATTGCACTTCTCAACAATTGTTTATGACATTCAATAATATTAAGCACATAAATTTGTTTCAACCAGTAAAAAAGGTAAGAACGAAAAAGAAGTGTCTACACCCAGCTCTAGGATATGGTCGCACCCACCTAATGTCCACTCATATCTAGCAGAGGCCTGCTCGCTGTCACCTAGATCAAGCGAAAGACAATCTCAAATTGGTCTCCGCCGCGACTCTTCTTATTGGCTCCGATAGCGCAGTTCTTCTTATTACAATTGGACAACGTTAGGGAAGAATGGTGATTCATCTGCTCATCGTTGCCAAGGGAGAAGATAGGATCAGACGGTCGTCACGATCGGGGTGGGCAAGCGAGAGAGACAACATGAAAATCACTTCTAGTTTTTAGATTTATTCTTTAATGTGGAAGGTTGGAAATATATCTTTTTTATATTTCAAAGATAACAAACCTTTTTGTGAGCCCTAGTAAATGCGTACACGCAATGCACATTGATATTAGGGAGAAAAATAATAGACGTTAATATTAGTTAGGATATCAATTACGCTTTAATTATATTGATAAGTATATGTTGATATATGAAATGATATTAACTGCAAGCTTAACATGTTGAGCGGGTCGCTGGATTGACACAGTTTGATGGCCAAAATTTGTTGGATCTGCCCCTTTGGTCCCTTTATATTGGTACTAGGTAATTGCTCGTGCGCTGCCACAGGAATATAGATACATATAGCTCAACCGAATAATCTATTTAGCTCCGAGTTACCGCACATGAAAATGCATGTTATCAATCGTTCTATGCAAATTTTAGATTTGGCTCATCATGAAAGAAATACCATCATCAACCCTTCTATGAAATTGTACTCACACAAATATTGTCCCAAATAATATTCTTCTTAAATCATATACATGCCCACATTGACTGTTATTGGCGATGATGCACAAGCATGGCCTCATTGTGTTCAATGATCATGCAAATACATAATACACCGATAGACTAAATAATAACTCTTACGGAGAAAACAATGGAAAGACATTGCATCACAAGTTGAAATTAAGAAACTTGTGAAAACAAATAACCAACTCACATTCATATTGCAGAGAATATGTCCATCGCAATATGTTGCTTGTCTGCGGACATGCTATGTTCAACAACGGCCATTTTTTCTTTATATTTCTATGTTACTATTAGACGCAACTCATACAAATATTCTTCAGGTTACATTGATCAAGGGGCGCTTCATCTTTTGGAACATAACAAATGATGTGTAATGAGAAAGATACCATTCAGTCAATCTTTTGCGGTCCATTGTGAAGTTTGTGAGATTCCTCTTTTGATGGTTGCTCTGTACATCTTCTGTCCCATTTTTCTTAATTTTTATCACATGCAAAATTTCCATCCATGAACGGGAATCAAAATATTCATGAATAACTTGTTCGACCATTTCCTTGCCGGCATCATTGTATAGAATCCGATAAGTAATGTTCCGTGTGAACTCATATGGACAACTCACTATAAGGCCAGCCGCAAATAGAGGAACAATCAGACTTCACAATAAAATTGAGTTTTGTAAAATAGGTAAGTTCACTTGCAGAGGACTAAAAGGAAATTACCAAAATTTATATATGTAACCAAGGACGGTATTATAATCAAACGAAGTCAGAGGATGATATACAATCCATCAAACTAATTTACAATTAGGTTATATTAATGTGGAGTAAAGGTCAAGATCACAAAGTAGATATGCCATAGGTTATGGTATAAAAAACATGACTAATAACTGAAGTGATTAAAAACATGACATAGATTGTTCTTATAAACCTAAAAAAACTGAGAAGTATTGTGCAAGGAATATTAATAAATAGTGAGAAGGGTGATGTTCTATGGAATATCTGAACGACCCAACTGTAATACTACATGTCTAGATTGTATGTTTGGTTAGAGAGAATTCAGACAGTATATATAGCTAAGATATATTACATAATGCTAGTCTTCCAAGGATAATGAGTCCCTTCTAGATCGCAAATAATTCACGTTTTCTTAAACACGAACAGAATATAGCTAAGATAAATCAGTGTGTATTGATCGTCTGATTTTCATGAGAAATATGACAAACATATTCATGGGAGCAAGTAAAGTACATAACTGCATCATGCATGTTAGCTTGCCATCAGGGCATTGCCCCTTGAAGATCCCTGTAACTATATCAAGGAAAAAATACATCAGATATGGCAATGAAGCAGACAAGAAATATAACTGAAAATTATAAACATGAAAGCATTTATAAATCACTCGCCACCGCCTCCTTGTAGCAGTTGACGATCGAGTCGTTTGCCTGGAGTGTGTGGTCTGGCCAACCTCCATCCTCGGGAAAAGATGCACGGCCTCCGGCGACATCTTCCTGCTTCCCGTCTCCTGGTGACTCGATGATGAAAAAGGCTTGGTGATGGTTCTACGCTGGAATGGAGAAGGGCAGGAGGCTTGTGGGGAGGCCCGGTTCGACAGTGATGGTCAGGCGATGACTTCGAGAAAAGGGCTCGGCGGCAGCACTCAACGTAGGTGCGCAAAGGAGACACGGATCTGGGCCTCGAGTGTGTGGCATAGAGCCGTAGACTTCAGGCGAGTACTTGACAACGCAATGATTTTCCCTGGTCATCGTGCTCCGGCCTCTTCTCCTAGAGAGGGTGGAGGACTCCCGGCGCGGTGCGAGCGGGATCCCAGCGGCGGCGCACGTAGGGTCTTGCGTGTCCTAGCGCGGCAGGCACAGAATCATGGGATGAATGAGAATAAATCTGCAAAGGAAGGGAGACATATATATAGAGAAAAATGAATAAGCAGAAAAGGAAGAAAATAAACCGATATAAGGAAGAGAAGAATATGTACATGATTGGCGTGAATTGATTGCATTATGCGTTGGCAAATAAGAGATTGATTACCATATGAGAATTGATTGTATTACCAAAGATTGATCCTGATTTGTACGGCCAGATCAAAACCAATTTAAATAGAAAGTCATGAGGGGGAGAAAATCGGTGGAGATCAAGGTGGGGAGAGCACACAGAGGGATGGACGTAAGGGTGGGACAGCGTAAGGTGGGAGAGGAACCTTGCGTTTTTTTAAGGTAAATAGTAGAGATGGGAGAAAAAAGAAGATTGATTAAAAGAAGAAAGGAGATTGATCACCGTCATTGAGAAGATATTTGTTACCATACATGAATTGATTGCGTCTGTATTTTTTTTCTAGGAAATGATTGTGTCTGTATTAATTGTGTTTGTATTACCAATTAAGAGATTGGTTTCCATACATGATTTCTGTGATTCCAAAGATAGATTGAAAAACCGGTAAATAGGGAAACCGGGAGGGAGAAAACCGGTGGAGGGAGGGAGAAAAATCGATGGAGGGGTGGGGAGTCGTACGAGGAGAGGCATGACGAAAGGTGGGGCGACGTAAGAGGGGAAACGAAACCTTACGGTTCTTTTAGGTACTCCAATAGAGATAGAGAAGAGATATATAATACTCCCTCCATTCCTAAATATAGGGTGTATAGTTTTTGGCACGGAAATTAAAGAACGCACATGGAGGGAAAATTTCACAAGTTTTGGGCGAAATTGCGCCTAACTAATTGACATGAGAAGATAGAGGAGCTTGCCTAATATAAGGAAATGTAATCAAATCCCCAAAAACATTATTTAGACGAGTGGTGCAACGCAATACACCTTATATTTCGGATTTTTTCTCAAAAATCTATACACCTTACATCAAGGAACGGAGGGAGTATATATATATAATCGATATAGATATAGATTTAAAATATAATAAACTACTCCCTCCTTAAGATAGTTTTGCAAGCTGAAATAGCTCGCAAAACGATCTTATATTATGGAACAGAGTAGTAGAAAACAATCTAGGCATGCATTACCATGTATTATTGTAAAAGAGACGTACAATAACATATTCCTAGTATTATGTAAATAGACACTCGAGATGTATGCCGCATGAGGTGGTTGTCTCTTGGAAGTAAGGGCCAGGGATGTAGCGCCGGCACGTCGGATCCTGCCGGTACTTGCAGATGCACATCTCCTCCGCTCGGAGGTTCGAGCAGCACAATGTCGTAGGAGCCTTGCCGTCTCTGATGGCTGGATCGCAAGCCAGGAGCAACTGCGGTCTGCACTCCAACTCCGCCACCACCGCGCTCAGCGGCACCACCACTATGAATACCACACACATAATCAGGGCTGCCGGTCTAGCCATGATCTTGGATGTCTGCGACTTGTCTCTAAGCACAATGTCCTCGAGTTGGTGTGGTGCAAGGTAAGCCAGACACACCACTTGTATTTATAGGCAGGAGCGAGGCAGTTTCGGTTACTAATTAGCCATTAATACCTGCCATTTTTTACCCTCAGATTTACGGGAATCCCGATCGATCAAATTCATCTCGCCATAATCGCTCGCACAATTAAAATGGGTCATTAAAAAGATGGAGCCATTACTACCGTACCATTTGTTACCCTGAGATTTGTACAGCAATCCCCTCGTTCCAATTAATCTCGCCAAAATCGCTCGCTCGAATGAAATTACGTCATTGCGTCAAGAATAAAAATATAACGCGGCTGGAAAATCGCTAGTGCACATGTGGCCCCAACAGGAGTCCATCACGGCAACAAAATGGAGCTAATCCGCAAGTCTTCAATTTCCATTGAGCCGAGATTACCTCATCCTACAAAATTTATTTCCTCCCTAATTCTTTTTTGCCACAAGATCTCAACAAACTGCAGGTCGATCGTCGTTCTATCGTCGTCACCTAGCAGGAAATTGTGGCAGCCCACAGCCCACCACTGTTGGGGTCTTGGGGCTGCCTCTCGCAGCAGTTAAGAAGTAAATATCTCGTATTGATTAGCATTGATCACAGGTTTATATATATGGAGTGACAGCACACGCTAGGATCCTAGTATAAACCAGGAGAGAAGGATGGGATAAGTACAACACACACCACTATACAACAGAATGTGTATTCCCTCCGTTTTTATTTACTCCGCATATTAAAGTTGACTAAAGTCAAACTTTCTAAAGTTTGACCAAATTTATAGAAAAGAATAAAAATATTTATCATAATAAATTTATACGATGTGGAAGTACAGTCAATAATGAATCTAATGGTATTGATTTGTTATTGTATATGTTAATACTTTTGTCTATAAACTTAGTCAAAGTTAAAGCTTGGCTTTGACCAAAGTTAATACGCGGAGTAAATAAAAACAGAGGGAGTACAACTCACACCACCCTCAGATGGAATGTTGCCTTGCAAGACGTTCAAGCTAGATCTGAAATCGAGAAAGACGGTTGTTGGTAGTCCTTTGGTGAAGATATCCGCAAACTGAGAGTTGCTGGGCACATGTAGAACATGAGCTTCACTAAGAGCCATTATGGTGTTGGTTGCCAGCTGCGCTGAGAGACTTCATCCTAGGGAATCTCACTCGAAAATGCTCCCAAGGATGAGTACACAAAGATGCTTCCATATGCTGGTAGTTCTTGATGAGAAGATGCAAGTATGGAGCTAGCTCTTTCTTACAACTCAGGAGGATCCACCAAAACTTGCCTCCAAGCATCGTTGATGGTGTAGTCATGACTTGCAGATACCTATCTTGCCTTTCCATTTGTTGATTTCAGATACTCGATTGGTGGTTACAATCCTGAGGCTAGAGCAGGGGTGGCCACTGTTGAGCTGTACGACCCAAGGATGCCATCATGGGTGGCAGTCGAACCAATGAAGTATTCCAAGGCGTGCCATTCTTCAGCCGTGCTTGGTGGCTCGATATTCACATTCGGTGCCTGGAAGATCCAGAACAGAACATCTTGGACGTGGTAGGTAGCTACACCAAGATCTATACTTGCATAAGTAAATCTATATCAAGCATCAGATTACTAACGTCCAAATCGTATATAGTTATAGAACATACTAGTAAACTTGGTGGTTGCATTGCATGTATGTATCTGTGTCATCATACATACGTGCTCCTTCAAATACACGAATACACGAATAAGTGACATTGACCATTCATATAACTTCTAATGAGCATCTACCAAATGATCAACCATGGAATCGTCAGCGTTACACCATCACCGAGAAAATTAGGATCAACCGGTTTTAAACATTACTAGATGGTGACGTGCGCTTTGCCGCGCCGTTTCTCGGTTGTGAGTTAATTTTTTGTGTGGCTATTACGGTGAAAGATGAGCATTTCCACATTGAAAAACAAAGAACCAAACTGAACTGATTTGAGAGGTAATCTGGTTTACTTTGTTTATGGTGTTTGGATTGATGTTTCCATCTATAGTTGTTTGTGTGTTGGTATATTGCCAGTTTTTATTCTACATAAACAAAATTGATTATCAAACCATTTGCACAGAAATAGACATCTCTTTTCTCTAACTTACCTACTTTGCGCACGTGCAGGCATAGCCCTAGACCCATGTACGTCGCACGCCCCATCCACCCCAGTTCACTTGTGCCTCTGCTCTCAGAATCACTCCCCTTACATTGGTTTTCATCCCCAAAAAGACCCTAATCTCACTACGTAGTTGCCTCCCAAACTTGAGGTAATGAGGTTAGGTTTAGTGCAATGAGACATATCTATAATGGTTCTCCGACAGGTTCCCATGTTGTCTTGGCTTTTCAACGTTTGATTTTTTTTGTTCTAGCTCTCCCGGCGCCAACACAATGTCGGTCTTTCACCACGAATCCATTGCCCGAAGAACCAAGTGGGGAAGACGGAGAAAGCGGTGACCCAATTGCTTGCCACAGAACCAAAAAGCTGGTACCACCCCCTCACAAACGCACAAAGCAGAAAACTGGTTTGCCCCTCCACCGACAGCGAAATAACCCGCATGCACAGGAGGTACCATTCAACATGCAACGCTTCGAAGGACGACCGGGACGTTCGCTTCGGTTGGCTACCAGTCCCCCTATTAGGCCTGAGCCCACCCAAAGAAGTGGAGGAAAAAATAAAGAGAAGAAAAAACAAAAAACAGTTGTTAAGGTGTTTCAAATGTTAAGAATTTTTTTTAAAATATTCACAAATTTAGAAATGATCATGAATTTATAAATGTTTTACGGATTTAAAAAAAACTGCTCGGGATTCCTAAATTGTTTGGGAATTTTAAAAAATGTTACTCGCAATACAATCTTGAATAAAAAAATATTCATGAATCCGGAAAATGTTATCAGATTGCAATAGAAGTTCCCGAAATTCGGAAATGTTCATAAATTCAAAAAATAATGAATTTATAAATTATTCATGACTTTAAAGATTTGTTTATTGATCAATATAGTAGCGCCACGTCAATGTGTGAATAAAAAATCAACCGTAGCCCACAATCGATCCACTTTCTGACATATGGGGCCACAAATGCAAAAACCACCTTACACTGGGCGGCGGTCGGCACTGTGTGCATGTGCCAGAGTTAGGTCTGAAGGCATCGATTTGAGCCAACCAGCTTGTGCCTGGGCTTTGGTGGCTTCACGTTTGGACTCAAAATGAAATACATGTTGATAAATCTTGCACAAGCGACACACAAAACACATTTCTGGATCCAGCTTGCACCCCTAAAAAACTTCAGTTTAAACCAACGCTTACTCCAACATACAAGTGGGGTCAACCATGGGCTCCCTATTTCTAGGGAGCTTAGTATCTCTAGTGATTACAGCAGTAATCAGCATCTTCTTGTGCACACTTACACCAAGGCTAAAATAGCAAATAGGATTCCAGTGTAATCTTGCCGTTGATATCATCGACATGGTGCAGTCTCCACGGGTCAAACTGTTCACATGCTTTCAGGCAACCGGAGACAATACTCAAGTCTTCATCAACCACCTTGGCCTTCGCCTTTATATCAATTTCGATCAAGCAGCATGTTGCGAGTATTCCTCTTGCAGGATTCCTCAGGCATAAATAGCCACCTTTCTAAAATGTAGGGAAGAGACTTAATGTTGATTATTCTCCATAAATAACATCAATGATGTATATGAAAGAAGGAAGGATTACGTACTGGGTCAATTGCTTGTGCATTCTCTCTAGAGCAATGGAAAATGTAGTTGCGTGAGAAATCCAGGTGATCCCTTACTGCGATCACGCCATAGACCTCGATATTATTCGATTGTACCATATTGTCACGCATAAAATTGACGAAACAGTAAGATTTCGTATACAGCTCGGCCATGACATCAAGGAACTGTAGCATAGGGACAGGGTTGTGTGGGCATCTCTGTCATCACCACCAAATTCACACGAAGCGTATCTCATTCTCATCGGACGTGGCCGAGCTGAATAAATCAAGAAGTTTGGGTCATACTACCAATTGTATCATCATCATCAGATTGGAAAGAAAGAAGAAAGCTAGTATTGATTGGTAAAAAGATTTGGTTGTGAAACATAAAATTAGCTTACCTGGTGAGGGTCGGTGTAGGAGGTGTAGCTGGTGGTATCGAGTCCACAGAAAAGCCTTTGATTTCTGTATATCCCTGGACAACGTTTGTTCGGAGATATGGTGGTTCGGCCGCCGGGTGTCCACGGTCTGCGCCGTCGTCGTCTTGCCGTCCTCATCGTCATCTGCGCATTCGTCGGCGTAATGCCGCCCTTGCAGCACCGCCTCCCAGTCCTCTCGCTCCGCCTCCTGGTGATGTCTGTCCGCGAAATCCAGTACCTCAGCGAAGGCAAAGGCGTCGGTGAAGACGCTGCAGGGCCCGCCGGCGCCGGCGATGAGTTGATGCATGCGGCGTTCCTCTTGGGTGGGCTCTTGTTCCTCCCGGCACGAGATGTCGACGATCCGGCGCCGCGTGTCCTGGGTCATGCTGGCCCACGCCTCGTCCGTGAACATGTGGTCGAACTCGGGCGGCCGACGCAACTCATCCATTGACGGCGACATGGCGGCATTCGAGGTTGGGGATTGGGGATTAGGGATTCGGTCGATCCCTCTCTCACTCTCGCGAGGGCTCTACTGATATCGACCTGGGCTCACCAGGCCAGATCCGAGCGTGAGTACACTTGGGCCGGAATCAGCCGCTGTTTGGACCATTTCTTATTGGGCTAAATTGCTTAATCTAATTTACATTGGGCTGAAAATAGAAAACATTGAAAACGAATAGGAAAACAACCCGAAAGAAAATTGATAAATAGTCCTATAGCTCATCTCATCCAAAATCAATTAGTTTTTATAAAAAAGCTAATCTATTTTAAGATTCATGGAATTGTGCGTTGTAAAGCATAAAGTAAAAACAAATAATGACAATTCATCTAGAAATTTTTTTGGGCAACTATGATACAAAAGATTCTAGAACAAAGGAGAAGTGCTTGTGTTTTGAGGTTTGTGCATTATGCTTAAGTTCAACCATGGAGTCTTCTAGATTGTACATGTGGCAAAATCTGGTGGAATATAGATGATATCCAATGTCCAGTAGTGCTCGGATTTGCCATCTCTGCACCGTCGGATTGACTTCATCCAACGACCATCTTTCAAAGTATTCACACACTATATAGGGGAATAGAAAACCGCTCGCCCACAGCTTATTGGGCTGGCCCACCATGCGAACTATGTAAACAAGAGTTGCTACGATCTTATAATCAGCCAGATTTAGCATTTGCGGCGATAAAGCAACATAGAGTAGCAGATCGCTCGCTGGCGCTTATGTTGCGCCAAGGGCCCGAGGCCCACTAATGGGTGCTTGTGTACTCTCTATGCTTGTGTCAGGACTAGGACGAAAGCTCGTCCTTGCGGCCTCGTCATATTGGGGATTGTCAAACAATTTGTTTTTGGAAGGATACATGGCTTGAGGACACGTCTCCAGCTTTTCAGTACATTTATCTTTATAATTTATTCAGTGCAAAGAAGATTAAATTGCACTGTTTTAGGGGCCAAATCCGTTGAATATCTAGTTCAGAAAAACTTTGATAAATAATAAGTGATTAGTATGGGTACATTATTTAGCATGAAGGTTGATGCGTAACACCCTTACCAATGTACCGGACACATCTTACATCTTACATTCTTAAGAAGTTAATCCTCTAGTGGTACTAATTCTCTCAACATGTACCTTTTTTCAAAATAGATTTTGAAAAAAGGTTCACAGATTTGAAAAAAAATGTTAATAGAATTTGAAAACAGAAGTTCAGGTTTAAGAAAAGTTCATCAATTTTGAAAAAAAATCAAATCGAAAAAGATCATACATTTTCCAAAAAATGGTCCATGAATTTGAATTTTTCATCGAATTTGAATAAAAAAATTATCAAATTTGTAGAAAAAGTTCATCGATTTTATAAAAAAAGTCCAAAAAAATTGAGAAGTAGGAAGAAGGAAAAAGAAAAAGGGGAAAGCAAAAAATAAGATAGAAGAAAAGATGGAAAAATATGTAAGTGATCACTTCAGGTTAGGTGGCGGGGTGGTTATTGCAGCATTCTTGATGCATGAGGTCGCTGGTTCAATTCACTCCACGAGCACACTTTTTCCAAGTTAAAAAACAGAACATAAATAAATAAAAGGTAGACGGGTCGGCCCAGCGCGAACTGGGGATGTGCTCCCGTTTACAGAGGGCCAAATAGGAAATGCCCCAAAACCGGGCGGATGGTTAACCAATCCACACCATAAGTAAAAGCGCTCGCACACAGCTTATTGGGCTGGCCCACCGTGCGAACTATGCAGACGAGAGTTGCTACCATCTCATAATAAGCGAGATTTAGCATTTGCGGCGATAAAACAACATATAGTAGCAGATCGCTTGCTGGCGGGCCCGAGGCCCACTAATGAGCGCTTGTGGACTCTCCATATTTGTCTTAGGACTAGGACGAAAGCTCGTCCCTTGCGGCCTTGTCATATTGGAGATAGTCGAGCAACTCGTTTTTGGGAGGATACATGGCTTGGGGACACGCCTCTACTTTTTCAGTACCCTTCTTTTTATAATATTATTGAGTGTAAAGAAGATTGCACTGCACTGTTCTCGGGGTCAAATCTGTTGAATATCCCGTTCAGAAAAACTTTGATAAAGCATAAGTGGTTTGTGTGGGTAGATTATTTAGTAGTACCAAGGTTGATGCTTAACACCCTTACTAATGTATCCGACACATCTCACATTCTTAAGAAGTTAACCCCACGAAGGAGTATATCTTAATGAAACCTCTAGTTTTCACTACAGGTTTCTCTCTCATACCCATAGCATACGGTGGGGAACAAATTACTGTTGGGCAATTGATAGAAAAGCGCATAGTTATGACATATTCATGGCAATGATCATGTATATAGGCATCACGTCCAAGACAAGTAGATCGACTCCTGCCTGCATCTACTACTATTACTCCTCCAATCGACAACTATCCATCATGCATCTATGATATTAAGTTCATGACAAATGACATGATGTAGACAAAGTAAACTCAATTAATATGAATAAACTCTGTTGTTTTATCCTTAATGGAAACAATACAAATATGTGTCATGTCCCCTACTATGTCACCGGGATATAGAGCACCGCAAGATTGAACCCATTACAAAGCACCTCTCCCACTGAAGATAAATCAATCTAGTTGGCCAAACCAAACGGATAGACCAGAGAGAAATACAAAGGTATAACAATCATGCATAATATAAAGTTCAGAAAAGTTTCAATGAATAATCCGATCATAAACCCACGATTCATCGGATCCCAACAAACACACCACAAAAGAAGATTATATTGGATAGAACTCCAAGATGATTGAGGACCACATGGTATTGAAGATCAAAGAGAAAGAAAAAGCCATCTATCTACTAGCTATGGACCTGTATGTCTGTAGTAAACTACTCACACATCATCGGAAGGCAGCAAGGATGATGTAGAAGCCCTCCGTGACCGATTCCCTTTCCGCCAAAGTACCGAAAAAGGCCTCCAAATGGGATCAGGGAAGAACAGAAGCTTGTGGCGGAGGAAAAAGTGTTTCGGGTGGCTCCTTGTTGGTTTGGTAATATTTGGAAATTTATAGAGGTGGAATTAGGTCATGGGGTGCTACGGGGGCTCACGAGCTCAGGGGGCGCGCCCTGTGAGCTCGTGGCTCACCGGTAGCTCTTCTGGCCTCCTCCCAAGCCTTTTAGGGCCCCTTCTGGTCCATAAAATATCACCATAAAGTTTCATCGCATTTGGACTTTGTTTGGTATTGATTTTCTGAAAATCCAAAATCAAGCAAAAAGCAGGAACTATCACTGGGCACTTGGTTAATAGCTTAGTCCCACAAAATCTTTCCCTAATAAAGAAAGCATAGATTGACTCCGTTGGGTTCACAGTCACAATACGCTTCTCCCCATGAATTTACGCTTTCAGTTTTTTTCACCTATATTATTTATCCGAGGTGGTACTATTCATCCAAAAATGTTTAATTCCAGAAGTTTATCCGTTCATGTGTGGGCCGCTTGCCCTGTCCGCTTCGCTGGTCTGACTCCCTCGCTGTCATCGGCTCGTGTTGAAAAAAATGTTTCGTTGTTTACTCCTCGCCTCCATCTCCTTCTTTGACCCACACACGAACAAGCTAGGGTTGGAGCCGCCGTCCCTCCGGCCTACCTGCCGGAGCTCCATCTGCCCCTCTTCTCCATCTTCTCCCCCCACCTCTACTCCCCCAGGCCCAACTATGGTGGATGACATGCCCACCGGCGCTCCATACTCCCCTCTTCGCCATCTTTTCCCCCGCCATCTCCCTCCTCACTCCCTGTTCTGCCCCACCCCTACTACTGCACGCTCAACCTGGTGGTCAACACACTACTGGGATCAGGATCTTTGCCGTTAGGCAGCTCTTTGCCGTCAGCTAGCTGATGACAAAGAATGTCTTTGTCCTCAGCTTACAGAAAACTGACGGCAAAGAATGAGCTAACGACAAAGATCATGTTTGTCATCAGCCTACTCTTTGCCGTCCGCTAGATGACGGCATAAAAGCTTTGTCGTCAGCTAGAAGACGGCAAAGAGGGTGGGTGACCCACTAACAAGAACGACCTAATGGTTGCCTTTCGCTAGCAGACGGCAAAGAAAGTGGCCTACGTAATGGCCATTCCCACCGGCCCCACCCAAATACATAGGCTCTTTGTCGTCTGCTAGCAGACGGCAAAGAGCTTTGACCTAACAAAAACGATCAGCGCCCGCTCCCACCCCCTCTCTGTCCCCTCTAAATCTCTCCCCTCACAGAATCGTCCCCGTGCCCGAGCCGCCCCCGCCGCCGACCCCCACCACACCCACCGCCCCGACCCCCACTGCCCCCGACTCCAAGGCCGCCCGCTGC
>NC_041383.1:773758987-773760192 GCF_002162155.2 Triticum dicoccoides
CGCTGCCCCGCCGCTCAGGCCGCCCGTCGCCTCTTCGTCCAGCCGCCCCGGCCGCACCCCGCCGCCCGTCGCCGCTCCGCCCCCTAGTGAGGTTCTTGCCTTTATTTTCTTTCTTTTTTCTTGCTGATTTAGTTGCTTTAGGTTAGTTGATTTAGGTTAGTAGATTTAGTTGCTTTAGGTTAGTAGATTTAGTTGCTTTGGGTTAGTTGATTTAGGTTAGTTGATTTAGTTGCTTTAGGTTCGTTGATTTAGTTGCTTTAGTTTAATAGATTTAGTTGCTTTAGGTTAGTTGATTTAGTTGCATCTTTAGGTTAGTATATTTTTGGTTAGTAGATTGTAGATTGTAGGCTAGCTCCTTTTAGGTTAGTACATTGTTGGTTAGTAGATTGTAGGTTAGTTTTTTATATTAAGAAGATGAGAAGAAAAAGTAGAAGTGGAGAGGAAAAAGGAAAATAAGGAAAATGAAGAAGAAAAAAAGACAAGAGGAAGAACGAAAAGAAGGAAGAAGAAGAAAAAGAAGGAGAGAAAAATGGAAAATAAAGAAGAAGAAGAAGAAGAAGAAGAAGAAGAAGAAGAACAAGAGGAGGAGGAGGAGGAGGAAGAGGAGTAGTAGTAGTAGGAGGAGGAGAATAGAATAAGAATAAGAATAAGAATAAGAAGAAGAAGAAGAAGAAGAAGAAGAAGAAGAAGAAGAAGAAGAAGAAGAAGAAGAAAGAAGATGAAAAAGAAGAAGTAGAAGTAGAATATAAAAAAAGAAGTAGGAAAAGTAGAAAAAGAGGGTCGCCGATGGTCGAGGGTTGCCGAGGGAAAAGAGGGTCACCGAGTGGTCTAGGGGTCGAGGATCGAGGGGAAAAGGAGTCGACGGTCTAGGGGTCAAGGATCGAGGTGTCGAGGGGTCGAGGGGAAAAGGGGTTGAGCGGTCGAGGATTGAGGGGAAAGGAGTCGAGGGTCTAGGGATTGAGGATCGAGGTGTTGAGGGGTCAAGTGTCGAGGGAAAAGGGGTCAAGGGGTTGAGGATTTTCCATACCGACCCCGACATCCCGACCCCGACACGACACCGCGACCCCAACACGACACCCCGACACCGCGACCCCGACACAGCACCCCGACCCCGACACGACACCCCCGACCCCGATATAGCACCCCGACCTGACACGACACCCCCGACACCCTGACCCCCGACATGGCACCCTCGACCCCGACCC
>NC_041383.1:773760584-773763330 GCF_002162155.2 Triticum dicoccoides
GACCGCGACACGACACCCCCGACACCCCAACCCCCGACACCTCCGAAAAAAGCTGCTCTTCGGCCTTCCAGAGGTCGACGGGGTCATATATTTGTGAATTATGTATATATATATATATATATATATATATATATATATACACACACACACACACTACTAGAGAAAAGCTTACCAGTAGCGCGGGTACCAGCGCTACTGCTACGATGCTACAGCTATTTTCTAGCAGTAGCGTCTTTATAGACCAGCGCTACTGGTAAGTTCAACTACTAGTAGCGCATTTTTAGGCCAGCGCTACTGCTAACATTTGTGTTCTCTTTTTAATATTTTGGCGTTGTACATGTTTAAACAGACATATCTTTTATACAATAACAACTCATCATGAACTAGTCTGTTTAAATAGCATATTCATTACCAGTAGTCATCACCACCAAACAATGTTCGTCAATGAGACATCATATATATAACAAGTTGGTCACTAGTCATAATCACAACTCCTCATCCTCCTCATCAACTCTAACACATTATATCACATAATAACACATTCTACCTAGGACCTACTCCTCTCATAGGACCTACTCTACCCTCTCTTAGGTAAAATATCATAAAACAAGATAGGCATTGACTCTTCATTAAGGAAACTGAACTCTCCATAATGAAGAACGGAGATCATCCTATCTGCAAGTCTTGGCCTACGCACAATGTTGCTTCCAAGTAGCTCTCTACGATGGTTGAAACATTTTTTCCAATCATTTATTATCATGGCTTCCTCACTTTTAGAAATCCGGTATGGACATGAGTGATGTGGATACTGTGGCTGACCTGGCCGTGGTGGCCCTAAGCTCATAAATTCAATGCGACCTCTTGGCAACATCAGAGGAGGCACACAATCAAGCTGTCAAATATTTTGAAATTAACAATATAAATTACTTAGTAAATATGTTTAAGAAACTCACACAGCGGTAGAACTGGAAGCGTGTCAACAAGGACCCAAATGGTCATATCATTTTTGTCGATGTCAGGATCACCAAGATCGAAGGTGAGAAGCATACCCTCATGAAAATCATACGCCTTGGAAAGGGCTTCCCAATTCGGGCAACCAAAATTGGATGAGTTCACAGAATTGTATAATTTTACAGCAAAATCATAACCATGATGGGTCCTTAGTTGAATTATCTTTGTCTCCGTGCTTTCATGATCTTCAAAACCCATCTTCTCCAAGACATAGTGTCTTGCATGGCATGGGATAAGCTAGTCAAATTGTAAAACACGGAAATTACACGTTGAAAAAGAAGAGAAGTCGTGCAAAAATAACATAAAAAACTTGTCATCGTTGCGTACCATATCAACATCGAAGGTCTCTTGGAGCTTGATGCTGAAGCGCCGACCTTCCACCAGGTGAGGTCTGTCACACATACCGCGCTTATCTTCGCAGTAATCGCACATAGCAAATTCCCTTTCGTCGTCAGACATTTCCTAATAGGTAATTAGTAATCCATCATGAATAAATATGTAGTAGTTTGTAGCACAAAGGGCGCTCATCTTTTGCATTCAATAAGCAAATAACCAATAGGCAATTAATAATCCATCATCGAATGCATATATAGTAGTTTGTAGCAAAGATCATCATATAATAAGACTAATACATCTCAAATAATAGCTCCTCTAGGTTCAGTGGGCCGCGGTGGACACCCAAAGAGAAGGAACCATCACCGGATCATAGCTCTGGTGAGATCCCCAAATAATCTGCCAGGTATTGGAGAACTGGCCGTTCGCCAACGCAACCAAGTAGCGCTGGACGTGCGCGTTCTCCTCTGTGACACAGTGTTGAACCACCTGCGCGGGGGACTGAAGCCTCTCCACCGATGTAGGCCCACGTGACTGCCACCAAAGAAGCTCCGGGTCGATGACGGGCTGGCTCCTCACTAAGCTGCGCTCACCAGAAGGTAGCACAACCCAGTACCAGCCCGGCGGAGCCCAGTCCCGGACATGGCCCCTCGGCTCAAGCAGGAGTCGTCCGCCGAGTCGACGACGAGGATGCGGGATAGGCATCGTCGATGTCAAGAACAAAATGCTTAATTATGAAAACAAAATTAATAAACACTTAGCAAAATTTGACATGACCTTTGCTAAAAACAGGACCAATCGAGTGCCTGAAATTTGCCAGAACGTAAATGAATCGACATTTCTGGCAAAACATAGGCCACTCGGAAAAATATGACATGTCCAAAATGTGACATGTTCAAAACATGACATGTCCACTGCAAATTTGCATATAACAGGAAAAATTGCTTTAACTAAAAAAAATAACAACAATTGCTTTGACTAACAAAATACTTAGAATTCTGTTAACTACACCTAAAACAACTAAAACACCTAAAATTCTATTAACTACAACTAAAACAACTAAAACACCTAAAACTCTTTTAAGTACACTTAAAACACCTAAATTCTATTAACTACACCTAATTAAAAACCTAGCTGAATTTTTGTCCTAACTTTAAAACCTAGCTAAATTTAAAAACCTAGGGTTCATACGAATTAACTAGGGTTCATACCTAATCTGTCCTAGCAAGGGTTCGATCATAACCTACATTACTCTAATAACCTACATTTTTTCAACTACATAGGATTCAAATAACTACTCTAATAACTATAACTAGGGAGGGAGGGAGGAGGAGGAAGGAGGAAGGAGGGAGGAGTACCTATCGGTGGAGGAGGGCCGACGCGGGGGACGGGGCGGCGGGCG
>NC_041383.1:773763739-773878549 GCF_002162155.2 Triticum dicoccoides
TAACAGCAGCGCGGGCAATGGGCCAGCGCTACTGCTAAGCCCACTAGCTATAGCGCTGGTTGGGCGAAAAGCGCTGCTAACATTTATTGATCAGGGGGTGTGTTGTTTTACACTTAGCAGTAGCGTGGGGCTAGATAACAGGCGCTGCTGCTAACAGTTACCAGTAGCGCTCTTTCTAGGCGGCGCTACTAGTAACTACTAGTAGCGTGGGGTCATAAACAAACGCTACTTGTAAACTTCTATCTATAAGCGTTTTCCTAGTAGTGATATATAATATATATATTATTAATAAGTTCATGTTATTAGGTATTCAACTTTTTATTATGTTCATGATGATGATGCACACTTAAATTTTTTATTATGTTTATGTTGTACTAATTTTGTTTACTCTTTGTCACTACAAGTGTTGACAGATGGTGGGCGCGGGTCGAGAGCGCTCCGAGCCTCCTTCCTCGGCGTGTGCTGGGAGGGGTGCTATTATTCCACCCCAGCACCTCCGAAGAGCACTGGCAGACAATATGCAGACACCGGCGGGCGCTTCTTCTTCTACCGGGAGAGGTCGAGGGAAGACGAAGAGGGCTGCTAGAGGTGGACATGGCGACAGGAGAGGTAGGAAGGCTGCTGCACCTTCCTCGCCGCCACCCCAGCTGATTCTCCCAACCACAGGAGTGCTCCCTCTCAGGTGGACCCATCTCACTTGGACCTGTCTCGGACTTCGATTCACAAGCCTCGGGTTGCCGAGCCTTCGTCCCATGAGACTCGGGTCCCAGAGTCTTTGTCCCACGAGACTCCGGTTCCATAGTCTTTATCCCACGTGACTCTGGAGACTAGTGGCCATGCCGATGGCGAGGTCAGCTTTTCTGAGGATAGCTATGTTGGGAAACGTAGCATGCAATTTCAAAAAATTCCTACGCTCACGCAAGATCTATCAAGGAGATGCATAGAAACAAGAGGGGAGAGTGTGTCCAAAAACCCTCATAGACCGAAAGCGGAAGTGTTAACTTAATGCGCTTGATGTAGTGGAACGTCTTCTCAAATCAACCGATCAAGTACCGAATGAACGACACCTCCGAGTTCTGTGCATGTTCAGCTCAATGATGCCCCTCGAACTCTTGATCCAACAGAGTGTCGATGGAGTTAATGAGTTCAGTCAGCACGACGGCGTGATGACGGTGTTGGTGATGTGATCCGCGCAGGGCTTTGCCTAAGCACTACGATGATACTATCAGAGGACTCCACGGTGGAGGGGGGCACCACACACGGCTAAGACAATGTTGTATCTTTGGGGTGCCCCCTGCCCTCGTATATAAAGGAAGGGGGAGGAGGCCGGCCACCAGGGGGCGCGCCATGGAGGGGGGAGTCCTACTAGGACTCCGCTCCTAGTAGGATTCGCCCCCCTTTTTTCCTTCTTTCTGGAGTAGCAAAGGGTGAAAGGGAGAGGGAGTAGGAGAGGGAACGGTGGGGGCGCCGCCCCCACCCCTTGTCCAATTCGGATTCACAAGGGGGGCACCTCTGTAGGACCTTGAAGTATGTCTAGATGTGGGGTGATTAGACTACTTGACCAATTAAAAACTTAACCTTTTCCCAATTTTAGTCTTTGGCAGATTTTAGCTATCTTAGCACAAGTCAAGCAATCTTCACACAATTCAAGCAAGCATGCAAAGAGTATATGAGCAGCGGATATTAAAGCGTGCAACTTGCAAGAATGAAAAGGGAAGGGTTTGGAGATTTCAAACGCAATTTGGAGACACGGTGATTTTTGAGCCGTGGTTTCGATAGGTGGTGCTATTGTACATCCACGTTGATGGAGACTTCAACCCACAAAGGGTCCACGAAGAAGCAACCTTGTCTATCCCACCATGGCCGTCGCCCACGAAGGACTTGCCTCACTAGCGGTAGATCTTCACGAAGTAGGCGATCTCCTTACCCTTAGAAACTCCTTGGTTCAACTCCACAATCTTGTTGGAGGCTCCCAAGTGACACCTAGCCAATCTAGGAGACACCACTCTCCAAGAAGTAACAAATGGTGTGTTGATGATGAACTCCTCAATCTTGTGCTTCAAATGATAGTCTCCCCAACACTCAACTCTCTCTAATAGGATTTGGATCTGGTGGAAAGAAGATTTGAGTGGAAAGCAACTTGGGGAAGGCTAGAGATCAAGATTCATATGGTAGGAATGGAATATCTTGGCCTCAACACATGAGTAGGTGGTACTCTCTCAGAAATGGTAATTTGGAAGTGTAGGTTTGTTCTGATGGCTCTCTCCACGAAAGAAGAGGAGGTGGAGGGGTATATTGTAGGGGAACGTTGCAGAAAATTAAAAATTTTCTACGGTTTCACCAAGATCCATCTATGAGTTCATCTAAGCAACGAGTCAAGGGAGTGAGTTTGCATCTACATACCACTTGTAGATCGTGTGCGGAAGCGTTCAAGGGGATGGTGATGATGGAGTCGTACTCGACGTGATTCGGATCACCGATGACCAAGTGCTGAACGGACAGCACCTCCGCGTTCAACACACGTATGGTACGGGCGACGTCTCCTCCGTCTTGATCCAGCAAGGAGGAAGGAGAGGTTGAGGAAGACAGCTCCAACGGCAGCACGACGGCGTGGTGTTGTTGGTGCAGCAGTACTCCGACAGGGCTTCGCCAAGCACGTACGGAGGAGGAGAGGTGTTGGGGAGGGGAGGGGCTGCGCCTTGGCTTATAGTGCGGCTGCCCTCCCCTCACCCCTCTATTTATAGGGGAAGGGGCAAGGGGGGCCGGCCCTCTAGGGGAAACCCTAGAGGGGGGCGGCGGCCAAAGGGAGAGGGGAAAGAGGGGAGGCTTGCCCCCCAAGCTAGGGGGGTGCCCCCTTTAGGGTTTCCCCCTCCCATGCCTTAGCCGCATGGGCCTAGGTGGGGAGGCGTGCCCAGCCCACCAGGGGCTGGCTCCCTCTCCCACACAGCCCATGTGCCCCCCCGGGAGGGGTGGCCCCTCCCGGTGGACCCCCGGAACCCTTCCGGTGGCCCCGGTACAATACCGGTATGCCCCCGAAACTTTCCGGAGTCCGTTTAACAACTTTCCATATATAAATCTTTACCTCCGGACCATTCCGAAACTCCTCGTGACGTCCGGGATCTCATCCGGGACTCCAAACAACATTCAGTAATCACATACAAGTCTTCCTAATAACCCTAGCGTCACCGAACCTTAAGTGTGTAGACCCTACGGGTTCGGGAGACACGCAGACATGACCGAGATGCTCTCAGGTCAATAACTAACAGAGGGATCTGGATACCCATGTTGGCTCCCACATGCTCCTCGATGTTGTCATCGGATGAACCACGATGTCAAGGGTTCAAGCAACCCCGTATACTATTCCCTTTATCAGACGGTATGTTACTTGCCCGAGACTCGATCGTCGGTATCCCAATACCTCATTCAGTCTCGTTACCGGCAAGTCACTTTACTCGTACCGTAATGCATGATCCCGTGACCAGACACTTGGCCACCTTGAGCTCATTATGATGATGCACTACCGAGTGGGCCCAGTGATACCTCTCCGTAACACGGAGTGACAAATCCCAGTCTCGATCCGTGTCAACCCAACAGACACTTTCGGAGATACATGTAATGCACCTTTATAGTCACCCAGTTACGTTGTGACGTTTGGTACACCCAAAGCACTCCTACGGTATCCGGGAGTTACACGATCTCATGGTCTAAGGAAGAGATACTTGACATTGGAGAAGCTCTAGCAAACGAACTAACCGACCTTTGTGCTATGCTTAGGATTGGGTCTTGTCAATCACATCATTCTCCTAATGATGTGATCCCGTTATCAACGGCATCCAATGTCCATAGCCAGGAAACCATGACTATCTGTTGATCACAACGAGCTAGTCAACTAGAGGCTCACTAGGGACATATTGAGGTCTATGTATTCACACGTGTATTATGATTTCCGGATAATACAGTTATAGCATGAATAAAAGACAAAATCATGAACAATGAAATATAATAATACTTTTATTATTGCCTCTAGGGCATATTTCCAACAGTCTCCCACTTGCACTAGAGTCACCAATCTAGTTACATTGTGATGAATCGAACACCCATAGAGTTCTGGTGTTGATCATGTTTTGCTCGCGAGAGATGTTTAGTCAACGGATCTGCGACATTCAGATCTGTATGTACTTTGCAAATTTCTATGTCTCCATCTTGAACATTTTCACGGATGGAGTTGAAACGACGCTTGATGTGCCTAGTCTTCTTGTGAAACCTGGGCTCCTTGGCAAGGGCAATAGCTCCAGTGTTGTCACAGAAGAGTTTGATTGGCCCCGACGCATTGGGTATGACTCCTAGGTCGGTGATGAACTCCTTCACCCAAATCGCTTCATGCGCTGCCTCCGAGGCTGCCATGTACTCCGCTTCACATGTAGATCCCACCACGACGCTCTGCTTGTAGCTGCACCAGCTTACTGCTCCACCATTCAACATATACACGTATCCGGTTTGTGACTTAGAGTCATCCAGATCTGAGTCGAAGCTAGCGTCGACGTAACCCTTTACGACGAGCTCTTCATCTCCTCCATAAACAAGAAACATGTCCTTTGTCCTTTTCAGGTACTTCAGGATATTCTTGACCTCTGTCCAGTGTTCCTTGCCGGGATTACTTTGGTATCTTGCTACCAAACTTACGGCAAGGTTTACATCAGGTCTGGTACACAGCATGGCATACATAATAGATCCTATGGCTGAAGCATAGGGGATGACACTCATCTCTTCTTTATCTTTTGCCGTGGTCGGTGACTGAGCCGAGCTCAATCTCACACCTTGCAACATAGGCAAGAACCCTTTCTTGGACTGATCCATTTTGAACCTTTTCAAAATCTTATCAAGGTATGTGCTTTGTGAAAGACCTATGAGGCGTCTTGATCTATCTCTATAGATCTTGATGCCTAATATATAAGCAGCTTCTCCAAGGTCCTTCATTGAAAACACTTATTCAAGTAGGCCTTAATGCTGTCCAGAAGTTCTATATCATTTCCCATCAGGAGTATGTCATCTACATATAATATGAGAAATGCTACAGAGCTCCCACTCACTTTCTTGTAAACGCAGGCTTCTCCATAAGTCTGCATAAACCCAAACGCTTTGATCATCTCATCAAAGCGAATGTTCCAACTCCGAGATGCTTGCACCAGCCCATAAATGGATCGCTGGAGCTTGCATACTTTGTTAGCGTTCTTAGGATCGACAAAACCTTCCGGCTGCATCATATACATCTCTTCCTTAAGATGTCCGTTAAGGAATGCCGTTTTGACGTCCATCTGCCATATCTCATAATCATAGTATGCGGCAATTGCGAACATGATTCGGACGGACTTTAGCTTCGCTACAGGAGAGAATGTCTCGTCGTAGTCAATCCCTTGAACTTGTCGATAACCCTTAGCGACAAGTCGAGCTTTATAGATGGTAACATTACCATCCGCGTCCGTCTTCTTCTTAAAAATCCATTTGTTTTCTATCGCTCACCGATCATCGGGCAAGTCAGTCAAAGTCCATACTTTGTTTTCATACATGGATTCTATCTCGGATTTCATGGCTTCTAGCCATTTGTTGGAATCTGGACCCGCCATAGCTTCTTCATAGTTCGAAGGTTCACCGTTGTCTAACAACATGATTTCCAGGACAGGGTTGCCGTACCACTCTGGTGCGGAACGTGTCCTTGTGGACCTACGAAGTTTAGTAGCAACTTGATCCGAAGTACCTTGATCATCATTATTTTCCTCTTCAGTTGGTGTAGGCATCACAGGAACATTTTCCTGAGCTGCACTACTTTCCGTTTCAAGAGGTAGTACTTCATCGAGTTCTACTTTCCTCCCACTTACTCCTTTCGAGAGAAACTCCTTTTCCAGAAAGGATCCGTTCTTGGCAACAAAGATCTTGCCCTCGGATCTTAAGTAGAAGGTATACCCAATGGTTTCCTTAGGGTATCCTATGAAGACGCATTTTTTCGACTTGGGTTCGAGCTTTTCAGGTTGAAGTTTCTTGACATAAGCATCGCATCCCCAAACTTTTAGAAACAACAACTTAGGTTTCTTCCCAAACCATAATTCATACGGTGTCGTCTCAACGGATTTAGACGGTGCCCTATTTAAAGTGAATGTATCTGTCTCTAGAGCGTATCCCCAAAATGATAGCGGTAAATCGGTAAGATACATCATAGACCGCATCATATCCAATAAAGTGCGATTACGACGTTCGGACACACCGTTACGCTGAGGTGTTCCAGGCGGCGTGAGTTGTGAAATGATTCCACATTTCCTTAAGTGTGTACCAAATTCGTGACTTAAGTATTCTCCTCCACGATCCGATCGTAGGAATTTTATCTTTCGGTCACGTTGATTCTCTACTTCATTCTGAAATTCCTTGAACTTTTCAAAGGTCTCAGACTTGTGTTTCATGAAGTAGACATACCCATATCTACTCAAGTCATCAGTGAGAGTGAGAACATAACAATATCCTCCACGAGCCTCAACACTCATTGGACCGCACACATCGGTATGTATGATTTCCAACAAGGTGGTTGCTCGCTCCATTGTTCCGGAGAACGGAGTCTTGGTCATCTTGCCCATGAGGCATGGTTCGCATGTGTCAAATGATTCATAATCGAGAGACTCTACAAGTCCATCAGCATGGAGCTTCTTCATGCGCTTGACACCAATGTGACCAAGGCGGCAGTGCCACAAGTATGTGGGACTATCGTTATCAACTTTACATCTTTTGGTATTCACGCTATGAATATGTGTAGTATTACGCTCGAGATTCATTAAGAATAAACCATTGACCATCGGAGCATGACCGTAAAACATATCTCTCATATAAATCGAACAACCATTATTCTCAGACTTAAATGAGTAGCCATCTCGTATTAAACGAGATCCAGATACAATGTTCATGCTCAAACTTGGCACTAAATAACAATTATTAAGGTTCAAAACTAATCCCGTGGGTAAATGTAGAGGTAGCGTGCCGACGGCGATTACATCGACTCTGGAACCATTCCCGACGCGCATCGTCACCTCGTCCTTCGCCAGTCTCCGCTTATTCCGCAGCCCCTGCTGTGAGTTACAAATATGAGCAACGGCACCGGTATCAAATACCCAGGAGTTACTACGAGTACTGGTAAGGTACACATCAATTACATGTATATCGAATATACCTTTAGTGTTGCCGGCCTTCTTATCCGCTAAGTATTTGGGGCAGTTCCGCTTCCAGTGACCCTTCCCCTTGCAATAAAAGCACTCAGTCTCAGGTTTGGGTCCATTCTTTGACTTCTTCCCGGTAACTGGCTTACCAGGCGCGGCAACCTCCTTGCCGTCCTTCTTGAAGTTCTTCTTACCCTTGCCCTTCTTGAACTTAGTGGTCTTATTGACCATCAACACTTGATGTTCTTTCTTGATTTCAACCTCTGCTGACTTCAACATGGAAAATACTTCAGGAATGATCTTTACCATCCCCTGCATATTGTAGTTCATCACAAAGCTCTTGTAGCTTGGTGGGAGCGACTGGAGAATTCTGTCAATGACCGCCTCATCAGGGAGGTTAATATTCAGCTGGGTCATACGGTTGTGCAACCCAGACATCTTGAGTATGTGCTCACTGACAGAACTATTTTCCTCCATCTTACAACTATAGACTTGTCAGAGATGTCATATCTCTCGACCCGGGCGTGAGCTTGGAAAACTAGTTTCAGCTCTTCGAACATCTCATATGCTCCGTGATGCTCAAAACGCTTTTGGAGCCCCGGTTCTAAGCTGTAAAGCATGCCGCACTGAACGAGGGAGTAATCATCAGCACGAGACTGCCAAGCATTCATAATGTCTTGGTTCTCTGGGACGGGAGCGTCACCTAGCGGTCCTTCTAGGACATATTGTTTCCTGGCAGCTATGAGGATGATCCTCAAGTTCCGGACCCAGTCCGTATAGTTGCTGCCATCATCTTTCAGCTTGGTTTTCTCTAGGAACGCGTTGAAGTTCATGTTGACATGAGCGTTGGCCATTTGATCTACAAGACATATTATGCAAAAGGTTTTAGACTAAGTTCATGATAATTAAGTTCATCCAATCAAATTATTTTAATGAACTCCCACTCAGATTAGACATCCCTCTAGTCATCTAAGTGTTACACGATCCGAGTCGACTAGGCCGTGTCCGATCATCACGTGAGACGGACTAGTCATCGTCGGTGAACATTCTCATGTTGATCGTATCTTCCATACGACTCGTGTTCGACCTTTCGGTCTCCATGTTCCGAGGCCATGTCTGGACATGCTAGGCTCGTCAAGTTAACCCTAAGTGTTTTTGCATGTGTAAAACTGTCTTACACCCGTTGTATGTGAACGTAAGGATCTATCACACCCGATCATCACGTGGTGCTTCGAAACGACGAACTTTAGCAACGGTGCACAGTTAGGGGGAACACTTTCTTGAAATTGTTATAAGGGATCATCTTATTTACTACCGTTGTTCTAAGTAAACAAGATGCATAAACATAATAAACATCACATGCAATTATATAAAGTAGTGACATGATATGGCCAATATCATATAGCTCCTTTGATCTTCATCTTCGGGGCTCCATGATCATCTTGTCACCGGCATGACACCATGATCTCCATCATCATGATCTCCATCATCGTGTCTTCATGAAGTTGTCACGCCAACGACTACTTCTACTTCTATGACTAACGCGTTTAGCAATAAAGTAAAGTAGTTTACATGGCGTTCTTCAATGACACGCAGGTCATACAAAATAAAGACAACTCCTATGGCTCCTGCCGGTTGTCATACTCATCGACATGCAAGTCGTGATTCCTATTACAAGAACATGATCTCATACATCACAATATATCATTCATCATTCATCACAACTTCTGGCCATATCACATCACATGACAATTGCTGCAAAAACAAGTTAGACGTCCTCTAATGTTTGTTGCATCTTTTACGTGGCTGCAATTGGGTTCTAGCAAGAACGTTTTCTTACCTACGAATAACCACAACGTGATCTTGCCAACTTCTATTTACCCTTCATAAGGACCCTTTTCATCGAATCCACTTCAACTAAAGTGGGAGAGACAGACACCCGCTAGCCACCTTATGCAACTAGTGCATGTTAGTCGGTCGAATCCACTTCAACTAAGGTTGGTCCCGCCGCTTCATCCCACAATACCGCTGAAGCAAGATAAGACTAGTAGCGGCAAGCAAGTTGACAAAATCTACGCCCACAACAAAATTGTGTTCTACTCGTGCAATAGAGAACTACGCATAGACCTAGCTCATGATGCCACTGTTGGGGAACGTTGCAGAAAATTAAAAATTTTCTACGGTTTCACCAAGATCCATCTATGAGTTCATCTAAGCAACGAGTCAAGGGAGTGAGTTTGCATCTACATACCACTTGTATATCGTGTGCGGAAGCGTTCAAGGGGATGGTGATGATGGAGTCGTACTCGACGTGATTCGGATCACCGATGACCAAGTGCTGAACGGACAGCACCTCCGCGTTCAACACACGTACGGTACGGGCGACGTCTCCTCCATCTTGATCCAGCAAGGAGGAAGGAGAGGTTGAGGAAGACAGCTCCAACGGCAGCACGACGACGTGGTGTTGTTGGTGCAGCAGTACTCCGACAGGGCTTCACCAAGCACGTACGGAGGAGGAGAGGTGTTGGGGAGGGGAGGGGCTGCGCCTTGGCTTATAGTGCGGCTGCCCTCCCCTCACCCCTCTATTTATAGGGGAAGGGGCAAGGGGGGGCCGGCCCTCTAGGGGAAACCGTAGAGGGGGGTGGCGGCCAAAGGGAGAGGGGAAAGAGGGGAGGCTTGCCCCCCCAAGCTAGGGGGGCGCCCCCTTTAGGGTTTCCCCCTCCCATGCCTTAGCCGCATGGGCCTAGGTGGGGAGGCGCGCCCAGCCCACCAGGGGCTGGCTCCCTCTCCCACACAGCCCATGTGGCCCCCCCGGGAGGGGTGGCCCCTCCCGGTGGACCCCCGGAACCCTTCCGGTGGCCCCGCTACAATACCGGTATGCCCCCGAAACTTTCCGGAGTCCGTTTAACAACTTTCCATATATAAATCTTTACCTCCGGACCATTCCGGAACTCCTCGTGACGTCCGGGATCTCATCCGGGACTCCGAACAACATTCGGTAATCACATACAAGTCTTCCTAATAACCCTAGCGTCACCGAACCTTAAGTGTGTAGACCCTACGGGTTCGGGAGACATGCAGACATGACCGAGATGCTCTCAGGTCAATAACCAACAGCGGGATCTGGATACCCATGTTGGCTCCCACATGCTCCTCGATGTTGTCATCGGATGAACCACGATGTCAAGGGTTCAAGCAACCCCGTATACTATTCCCTTTATCAGACGGTATGTTACTTGCCCGAGACTCGATCGTCGGTATCCCAATACCTCGTTCAGTCTCGTTACCGGCAAGTCACTTTACTCGTACCGTAATGCATGATCCCGTGACCAGACACTTGGCCACCTTGAGCTCATTATGATGATGCACTACCGAGTGGGCCCAGTGATACCTCTCCGTAACACGGAGTGACAAATCCCAGTCTCGATCCGTGTCAACCCAACAGACACTTTCGGAGATACCTGTAATGCACCTTTATAGTCACCCAGTTACATTGTGACGTTTGGTACACCCAAAGCACTCCTACGGTATCTGGGAGTTACACGATCTCATGGTCTAAGGAAGAGATACTTGACATTGGAGAAGCTCTAGCAAACGAACTAACCGACCTTTGTGCTATGCTTAGGATTGGGTCTTGTCCATCACATCATTCTCCTAATGATGTGATCCCGTTATCAACGACATCCAATGTCCATAGCCAGGAAACCATGACTATCTGTTGATCACAACGAGCTAGTCAACTAGAGGCTCACTAGGGACATATTGAGGTCTATGTATTCACACGTGTATTATGATTTCCGGATAATACAGTTATCCATGAATAAAAGACAATTATCATGAACAATGAAATATAATAATACTTTTACTATTGCCTCTAGGGCATATTTCCAACATATATATAGCCTCCACACAAAATCTAACTGTTACACACAATTTACCAATCTCGGTGGGACCGAATCAACAAACTCGGTCAGACCAATTTAGTAAACCTAGTGATCGTTAGTGATTTCAGTGGGACCGACATGCAACTCGGTGGGACCGATATGGTTAGGGTTAGGGCATAACGTAATCTCGGTGAGACCGATTACACAAACTCGGTGAGACCGATTTTGGTAATAAGCTAACCAGAGAGTTGGTCAGGTAAACTCAGTGGGACCGATTCGCTCTTTCGGTGAGACCAAAATGTTACGAAAGGGAAACAGAGAGTTTACATTGCAATCTCGGTGGGACCGATCGCTCACTTTGGTTAGACCGAAACGTTACGAAGGGAAACAGAGAGATTACAATTCCATCTCGGTGAGACCGAGATCCCTATCGGTGAGACCGATTTGCCTATGGTTTGTGGCTATGGATATGACATATGAACTCGGTGGCGCCGGATAGAAAGAATCGGTGGGGCCAAGTTTGACTTTTGGTTTAGGTCATATGTGGATATGAGAAAGTAGTTGAGGGTTTTTGGAGCATATCACTAAGCACTTAAAGCAAGAAACTCATCAAGCAACACCTCATCCCTCCTTGATAGTATTGGCTTTTCCTATAGACTCAATGTGATCTTGGATCACTAAAATATACAATGTAGAGTCTTGAGCTTTTGAGCTTGAGCCAATCCTTTTGTCCTTAATATTTTGAGGGATCCACTTTCATCATCCATGCCATGCCATTCATGGAGCTTTCCTGAAATATTTGTCTTGGAATAGTATTAGCTCAGTGAGCTATATGTTGTTATGAATTACCAAAACCACCTAGGGATAGTTGCACTTTCAATCTCCCCCTTTTTGGTAATTGATGACAACATATAGATCAAAGCTTCGACAAATGATAATAGGATTAAAAAACATCGTCGCTTTGAGAAGTATGTGATAAGCTAGAGCTCCCCCTAAATTTGTGGATAGTTTAAGTTTTGCTTTGGACTACAAATGCACAAAGAATTAGGCTCATGGGTTACTCTTCCATATCACATACATCTTGGTGGAGCGCTCAAAATAATAAAGATTGAATACATGCACTCATCACCAAGCAAAGTGAATGATCATATAGGGATAAATAAGATAATATCATCTAACAAGCATAAGTGTAGCTTATGATCAAACACATGATCATCAATGTCTCACAGATAATAGCATAATATCTCAAGCAAGCAAAAGTAAACAAAGTTCAACCACGAAGACAGGAGAGGACAAAAGCAAACACACTCTCTCTCTCGAAGCCTATGATCTATACATTTTTCTCCCCCTTTGGCAACAAGTTACCAAAAAGTTCATAGAAAATGCATAGTACTATGGCGTCTTTCAGGCTTGGTATTCAGGTGGTGGTGTAGAGATGGCTCCTTGGACGAAGAGTTCTGTTGATGTAGATGGAGCTGGAGGAGTTGGTGCTGGAGCTGGTTGCACTGGAGCTGTAGCTGGTGCAGATGAAGTGGCTCTGGTGTCTGTCACAGGCTCTGCAACTGATCTCTGAGCTCGAGGCACTCTGGCAAATGCATCAGTAGTTTATCTGCCCTTCCTCTCCTGCATGTGATCCTGTAGCTGCTCCACAACTGACTGAATCTCAGTTACTTTCACATCAAGGTCATAGAATTTTTGTTCCATGATTCTTTCCAAGCTCTCCTGGTTTTGAGTTAGGGTGGCCAACGCCTTCTCAATCCTCAGAGTTGATGCTATCAAGTAACCAAGTTGGTCCTGCTTGCTCTTCAAAAAGTATTCAGATGCCTCCTCTAGAGTTGGAATCTTGGCAGCCTTCTCCTTCTTTGCCTTCTCCTTCTGCTCTTGAGCTTGCACTGAGGATGGTTCATTCTCATTCATGACAACTTGATTGTCCTCAAAATCTGGATAGATAGCAAAGCGTTCTTTATCCAACATATATTTTCCTGTGCCCATCTTTGAGTTGATCAGCTCCTGGATTTGTGGGGCATACCCACAACTTCTCTTTGGGTCTGCTGCTGTCCTCTTGATAGTCTCAACTATGAGGCTCATGACCTTGAATCTCTGTGGCACATCAAATATGTGTAGCATATTAATTGCATGCCCTCTGATCATGTTGTGGTCACCTGACTTGGGCAAAAGAGTGTGCCTTAGGATCCAGTTGATCGTTGGCAGCCCTGACAGAAGAAAATGGACAGACCCAAACTTGAAAGTCTCAAGTGCCTTGTCTGGGATCTCCTTGTACATATGGGACATGAAATTGTGATCCTTCTTCTTCTTGGAGTAGACATCCAAGTCATCTTCTTTCTCCTTTGGGGCATTGATCAGATTGGCCCATTCCTCAATAGTTGATTGGTACCTTGTACCTTCAGACATCCAAACAATTCTGCCATCAGGATAAAAGTGAGCTGAGTAGAATTGCATAACTAGCTCATCATTCCAGTTTGTGAACTTATGTCCAACAAGCTCATCAACTCCACAAGCCTTAAAGCTGTCAAATACTTCTGGGTAGTGATCCTCATTTTCCTTCATGTATTTCCAGTCTACCCACCTCATGTTATAAACTATGGGCTTCTTATCCAACAACACAGTCTCATAAAAGTCCTGCTGTTCCTTAGTGTGGAACCTGTAATCCACAGCAGTTCTTCTCCTGATTGCATATGGATCAGACAATCTCCACTGCCTGAGCCCTGCATCCTTCCTCAGCTTCATATTCTCAGCCACTGGATGAGCATCGTTGTGGTCTAGAATCTTGGGTTTGAGCTTCCTCAGGACTTGTCCTTCATCATCTTCCTCAGTAGCAACTTCAGGCACTGGGGCCTTGTTCTTCTCAGCAGCTGGTATGCTCCTGGTATTCCTCTTAGGTGCAGACTTGGCCTTGGAGGCAGCTTTGGGCAAATTGCTAGGAGTGCTTCTGCTGCCTTCATCTGAGGAACTAGAGGGACTAGTGCCCTCACTCATGTGAATCTGCTCTTCTTCCTTGTTCTGGCTGTCACTTTGGTCTGACATGCTGAACACACTGACTGCTGACCCTGTGAATAGTTATTGATGAGATAGAATGGATGAGCATCACAAAATGCAGAGATTTTTGCAAAAGAATGATTCAAAAACTTAGTTTTAGTTTTCCAGAGAAAGCATTTCGGATCAACCGATTTTCAAACTCGGTGATACCGAAGCAGCTTTTGGAACCTAAACTAGTGATCTCGGTCAGACCGAGTCACAGTTCGGTGGCACCGAGACTGCTAGGGTTTCACTGAGTTCTAAAATCGGTCACACCGATTAGCAATTCTCGGTCAGACCGAGAGTCACTTGTGCAATGGCGTTAGCCGAATCGGTGGAACCGAGTTTTTCAACTCGGTGGGTCTGAGATGGTTTCGGCGGAAACCTAACCCTAAATTTTCAAATCTCATCTATTCTAAGGATTGTTTTGACTGGATAGATGTGTTTTAATCGTGGCAAGAATCATAATGAACACAATGTGCTAGGAATCAGACAAGGATAGCACTTTGATCGAGTTCATACCCTAGTTTGGCGATGAACTCGCTACGGCGGCAAAAACTGGGTTGAATTCCGTTGACAGCGGTGGAGACCAGCGACATGAGGCGGTTGGCGACGAAGTCGACGATCCAGAGACCTGGAAGGCAGAGCGAGCTATGCGCGGGCGAAGAGGTTTGGAGAAGTTTTCCAAATTTTTGCCCGGGTGTATATATAGCCCGACCCTGTCGGTGTGACCGAGTGGAACAACTCGGTGGCACTGAGATGCATAACTGTTGACAGTTACAGCAACTTGGTGAGACCGAAAAGTTCAAATCGGTTGCACCAAGATTGAAAACCTAGATCGACTTAGTGATCTCGGTATGACTGAAATGGAAGAATCGGTCAGACCGAAACACACAAAGAAGTTTTGGAAGTTTAAGTCTATGACGAATCGGGGACTCCAAGTGCTCCTCACACAGAGTGGTTCGAATCTGACTTGACCAAATTTTGTGATGTAGCATGAATAGAGTTTGAGACAAGAAAAGCATAGATATCTAGAGAAGGTTCTTAGGCATTCTTGTCCATCCACTTGGCAAAAGAAAAAGAAACAAATCAATCAAAGCAACAAGTGGATGTCCTCGAATGAGTTAAATATGCAACCAACATGCTCACACAATAAATGGCAAATGAAATATGTGGCGAAGCATGCACAACTAATTCTAGCATCTATCAAACAATTGGCGATGACTAGGTCATCTATATATGAGTATATTGACTTAGGAGTCAAATGAGAACATTTGATCATAGGTCATACGCATCGTTTAAGCTCAAGTGGGGTTACCACTTTTACATAATGCATTGATGTGTTCACATCATTAGAGTTCCTTTGACTCAATTCTTAGAGTTAAGATCCCCCTAGATGTGAGATCCCCCCTTAGAGGCATGAACTAACATTGGGTTTTGTCGATGATGACTTCATGTAAGTGTTGAAGATTTGGATGCTCAATGTTTGTTGTAGATTATTTGGAGCTATCCTTTGGGGTGAGTTGCACTTTTAATACCTACACGGGTTAGTCCCACAAGGAACAAACAAGTATATCCATAGACATAGAGTGATGCACACACAAAATGATGTCCATGAAAGCATTAGGTCACCTTGTCCCTTGCCTTACCAACATGAGGGTTTGTGACTCCTTGAACTAGTGCAAGATGTGGAAGTTGATTGCACTTGTCCTTGCCATAATGGTATGAGTGAAGAATGTTGGCGGAGTCACCCTCAAGAACTCTCTAGTTCTTCTTCTTCGGGATCCACATCATCTTGATGGGAATCCTTGGAGTTGTAGTTGTGCTTGATGAAGTAGAACTTGACGTAGTCTTGGGAACCCACTGAACCAAGGCCTTAGGAGCTTCTTCAAATGCATCAATCTCCTCTTGAAGCTTGTCCTTGCCTTTGTGCTTGTGGTCTTGTGGTGGAAGATCATCCTGAGCTTGTGTTCCCGTGAAGGAAGTGGGATCATACTTGTCTTTGTTGAGGAACAAACTTTGTCTTGGGGTATTGATCTTCTTCCCACTCAACTCAATTGGCATTGAACTTTCGTTCAAAACCAACACCTTGATTCTTCCGGTGTCTTCCTTGCTTGCGTACAATTTCCTCGAATTGCTTACTCCCGGCAAGGCTCTTGTAAACACCTTTCTCGATAATTCCCTTCAATAAGCTATTTTCTTGCTCAAGTGTAACTTGGCTAAGAGAATCATTAGTGGAATCAAGAGAACTACTAGAAGCAACAATATTGGATTTAGCATGATTATTGTTACTACTAGAGGAAGAATCCTTCTTGTTCTTGTTACTAGACTTGACTTGAGGCATGTAAGTAGATAAGAGTAAACGCTTGGGAATGTAAGAAGAACTTTTCTTGCGAAGATCATCATTGATTGCTTTTAAGAACTCATGCTCTTGCTCAAGATTGAGCTTTTCAAACCGTAACTTCTCATGAGTCCTCAAAAGATCTCGATGATCCCCTAAGATAGTTTCATGAGCTAACTTAAGAGTGTTTAGTTCTTTAGTTAGAAGCTCAATCTTCTCCTTATCATTGTCATTCGTTTTATCTTGTTTAGCATGATTAATTGACATTTCATCATAGTATTCATCACTAGAGTTGTCAATAAGTAAATCATCATCACCTAACAAGTCATCTTCATCACTATTGAAATCAACATACTCTGGGTGAGTTACGTTAGGGCCTTTAGCCATGAATCATCTTCCAATTCCTTCATTTGGTGAATCAAATATGTCGTAGGAGTTGGTCGACACAAGTGCTAGACCGGCAACACCTTCATCTTGAGTATGTTCGGAGTCAGAGTGATAGCTTCTCTCGGAGTGATGTTCAGAGTCAGAACCGGATACCCATTCACCAACATGAGCTTGATGTCTTCGTTTTGTGTAGCTCTTTGATGACTTGTCCTTCCTTTTCGAATCCTTGCTTCTCCGAGATGTTCTTCGTTCATAACGATCATCTCTACTCCTTCTCTCTCTTGGCGGTGATTCTTCTCTTCTACTTCTTCTCTTGGGAGAATCTTCTCTTCTTTTGTAGTGTGCCGTACACTCATTGGAATAGTGTCCGGGTCTCCCACAATTGTAGCAATTGCGCTCTTGACTAGAAGATCTTTTATCATGGTAAGACCTTGACTTGGAGCTTCTCTCTCTGCTTCTACTCTTGTAGAATTTGTTGAAATTCTTCACCATTAAGCTCAATTCTTCATTGAAGGTTTGTTTATCACTTGATGATGTAGGGGATTCACATGAGGCTTTGTAAGCACCACTTGACTTGTTGTGAAGTTCCTCCTTATCCTTGAGTGACATCTCATGAGCAATGATTCTACCAATGACCTCCGTTGGCTTGAGATTCTTGTAATTGGGCATCATTTGGATCAATGTGCACACGGTATCATATTTTCCATCCAAAGCTCTTAGGATATTCTTGATGATGAATCTGTCGGTCATCTCTTCACTTCCTAAGCCCGCAATCTCATTTGTGATAAGAGCAAGCCTAGAGTACATTTCAACGACACCTTCACCATCCTTCATTTTCAACTTGTGAAGCTGACTATGGAGCACATCCAACTTGGATTCCTTGACAGAGTCGGTACCTTCGTGCATATCAATCAATGTATCCCAGATTTCCTTTGCATTCTCAAGACGGCTGATCTTTTTGAATTCTTCGGGGCACAATCCGTTGAAGAGGATATCACAAGCTTGAGCGTTGTATTGCAGCATCTTCAATTCATCCGCACTAGCTTCACCGTTTGGTTCCCTCCCATCAAAGAATTCACCTTGCAAGCCAATACACACAATAGCCCAAATGGCGGGGTTATGTCCGAGAATATGCATTTTCATCTTATGCTTCCAACTAGCAAAATTAGTACCATCAAAGTAAGGACCTCTACAGTGATAATTTCCCTCGCTAGACGCCATACTCTCCTAGGTTGTGAAACCAAGGCTATGACCACCGAAAGCTATGGAAATCAAAGAAAATGGAAACCAGGCTCTGATACCACTTGTAGGACCTTGAAGTATGTCTAGAGGGGGGGTGATTAGACTACTTGACCAATTAAAAACTTAACCTTTTCCCAATTTTAGTCTTTGGCAGATTTTAGCTATCTTAGCACAAGTCATGCAATCTTCACACAATTCAAGCAAGCATGCAAAGAGTATATGAGCAGCGGAAATTAAAGCATGCAACTTGCAAGAATGAAAAGGGAAGGGTTTGGAGATTTCAAACGCAATTTGGAGACACGGTGATTTTTGAGCCGTGGTTCCGATAGTTGGTGCTATCGTACATCCACGTTGATGGAGACTTCAACCCACGAAGGGAAACGGTTGCGTGAGTGCACGGAGGGCTCCACCCACGAAGGGTCCACGAAGAAGCAACCTTGTCTATCCCACCATGGCCGTTGCCCACGAAGGACTTGCCTCACTAGCAGTAGATCTTCATGAAGTAGGCGATCTCCTTGCCCTTACAAACTCCTTGGTTCAACTCCACAATCTTGTCGGAGGCTCCCAAGTGACACCTAGCCAATCTAGGAGACACCACCCTCCAAGAAGTAACAAATGGTGTGTTGATGATGAACTCCTTGCTCTTGTGCTTCAAACGATAGTCTCCCCAACACTCAACTCTCTCTCATAGGATTTGGATCTGGTGGAAAGGAGATTTGAGTGGAAAGCAACTTGGGGAAGACTAGAGATCAAGATTCGTATGGTAGGAATGGAATATCTTGGCCTCAACACATGAGTAGGTGGTTCTCTCTCAGAAATGGTAAGTTGGAAGTGTAGGTTTGTTCTGATGGCTCTCTCCACGAAAGAAGAGGAGGTGGAGGGGTATATATAGCCTCCACACAAAATCTAACCGTTACACATAATTTGCCAATCTCGGTGGGACCGAATCAACAAACTCGGTCAGACCGATTTAGTAAACCTAGTGACCGTTAGTGATTTCGGTGGGACCGACATGCAACTCGGTGGGACCGATATGGTTAGGGTTAGGGCATAACGTAATCTCGGTGAGACCGATTACACAAACTCGGTGAGACTGATTTTGGTAATAAGCTAACCAGAGAGTTGGTCACGTAAACTCGGTGGGACCGATTCGCTCTTTTCGGTGAGACCAAAATGTTATGAAAGGGAAACAGAGAGTTTACATTGCAATCTTGGTGGGACCGATTGCTCACTTCGGTTAGACCGAAACGTTATGAAGGGAAACAGAGAGATTACTATCCCATCTCGGTGAGACCGAGATCCCTATCGGTGAGACCGATTTGCCTAGGGTTTGTGGTTGTGGCTATGACATCTGAACTCGGTGGTGCCGGATAGAAAGAATCGGTGGGGCCGAGTTTGACTTTTGGTTTAGGTCATATGTGGATATGAGAAAGTAGTTGAGGATTTTTGGAGCATATCACTAAGCACTTGAAGCAAGAAACTCATCAAGCAACACCTCATCCCTCCTTGATAGTATTGGCTTTTCCTATAGACTCAATGTGATCTTGGATCACTAAAATATAAAATGTAGAGTCTTGAGCTTTTGATCTTGAGCCAATCCTTTTGTCCTTAATATTTTGAGGGATCCACTTTCATCATCCATGCCATGCCTTTCATTGAGCTTTCCTGAAATATTTGTCTTGGAATAGTATTAGCTCAATGAGCTATATGTTGTTATGAATTACCAAAACCACCTAGGGATAGTTGCACTTTCAACCTCCTATGGCCGACCCTCTCTTCTCCACTAAGGACCATGTGGCCCATTAACTGTCCCGGAGGGTTCGGGTAACCTCCCGGTACTCCGAAACTTATCCGAAACTTCCCGAAACCATTCTGGTGTCCGAATGTAACCTTCCAACATATCAATATTTACCTCTCGACTATTTCGAGACTCCTCGTCATGTCCTTGATCTCATCCAGGACTCCGAACAACTTTCGATCACGAAAACACATAACTCATATAATACCAATCATCATCAAACGTTATGCGTGCTGACCCTACGGGTTCGAGAACTATGTAGACATGACCGAGACACCTCTTTGGTGAATAACCAATAGCAAAACCTGGATGCTCATATTGGTTCCCACATATTCTACGTAGATCTTTATCGGTCGAACCGCAATGTCAATATAGTTATTCCCTTTGTCATCGGTATGTTACTTGCCCGAGATTCGATCGCCGGTATCTCCATACCCAGTTCAATCTCGTTACCGGCAATTCTCTTTACTCGTTCCGTAGTGCATTATCCCATAACTAACTCATCAGTCACATTGCTTGCAAGGCTTTATATGATGTGCATTTCCGAGAGGGCCCAGAGATACCTCTCCGGTACTCGTAGTGACAAATCATAATCTCGATCTATGCCAACCCAACAAACATCTTCAGAGATACCTGTAGAGCATCTTTATAATCACCCAGTTACGTTGTGACGTTTTATAGCACACAAGGCATTCCTCCGGTGTCTGGGAGTTGCATAATCTCATAGTCGGAGGAATATATATTTGACACGAAGAAAGCAGTAGCAATAAAACTGAATGATCATTATGCTAAGCTAACGGTTGGGTCTTGTCCATCACATCATTCTACTAATGACGATCCCGTTACCAAATGACAACTCATGTCCATGGCTAGGAAACTTAACCATCTTTTGATCAACGAGCTAGTCTAGTAGAGGCATACTAGGGAGACATTGTTTTGTCTATGTATCCACACATGTATCAAGTTTCCGGTTAATACTATTCTAGCTTGAATAATAAACATTTATCATGAATAAGGAAATAAAAAATAACAACTTTATTATTGCCTCTAGGGCATATTTCCTTCAGTCTCCCACTTGGACTAGAGTCAATAATCTAGATTACATTGTAATGAATCTAACACCCATGGAGACATGGTGCTGATCATGTTTTGCTTGTGGAAGAGGCTGAGTCAATGGGTCTGCAACATTCAGATGCACATGTATTTTGCAAATCTCTATGTCTCCCTGCTTGACCAAATCTCGGATGGAGTTGAAGCGTCTCTTGATGTGTTTGGTCTTTTTGTGAAATCTGGATTCCTTCGCGAAGGCAATTGCTCCAGTATTGTCACAAAGGATTTTCATTGGACCCGATGCACTAGGTATTGCACCTAGATCGGATATGGACTCCTTCATCCAGACTCCTTCGTTTGGTGCTTCTGAAGCAGCTACGTACCCCGCTTCACTCGTAGATCCTGCCACGACGCTCTGATTGGAACTGCACCAACTGATAGCTCCACCATTCAATATAAATACGTATTCGGATTGTGACTTAGAGTCATCCGGATCAGTGTCAAAACTAGCATCGATGTAACCATTTATGACAAGCTCTTTGTCACCTCCATAAACGAGAAACATATCCCTAGTCCTTTTCAGGTACTTCAGGATGTTCTTCACCACTGTCCAGTGATCCACTCCTGGATTAATTTGGTACCTCCCTGCTAAACTTATAGCAAGGCACACATCAGGTCTGGTACACAACATAGCCTACATGATAAAACCTATGGCTGAACCATAGGGAATGACTTTCATTTTCTCTCTATCTTCTGCTGTAGTTGGGCATTGAGCCTGACTCAACGTCACACCTTGTAACACAAGCAAGAACCCTTTCTTTGACTGATCAATTTTGAACTTCTTCAGAACTTTATCAAGGTATGTGCTTTGTGCAAGTCCTATCAAGCGTCTTGATCTATCTCTATAGATCTTGATGCCCAATATGTAAGCATCTTCACCAAGGTCTTTCATTGAAAAACTCTTGTTCAAGTATCCTTTTATGCTATCCAGAAATTCTATATCATTTCCAATAACCAATATGTCATCCACATATAATATTAGAAATGCTATAGAGCTCCCGCTCACTTTCTTGTAAATACAAGCTTCTCCAAAAGTTTGTATAAAACCATACGCTTTGATCCTCATCAAGGTGTATAGTCCACCACCTAGATGCTTGCACCAATCCATAAATGGATTGCTGGAGCTTGCACACTTTGTTAGCACCTTTAGGATCGACAAAACCTTTTGGTTGCATCATATACAACTCTTCTTTAAGAAATCCATTAAGGAATGCAGTTTTGACATCCATTTGCCAGATTTCATACTCATTAAATGCGGCAATTGCTAACATGATTCAGACATACTTAAGCATCGCTACGGGTGAGAACATCTCATCGTAGTCAACTACTTGAACTTGTCAAAAACCCTTTGCAACAAGTCAAGCTCTATAGACAGTAACATTACCATCAGCGTCAGTCTTTTTCTTGAAGATCCATTTATTCCCTATGGGTCACCATCATTGGGCAGATCCACCAAAGTCCACACTTTTTTCTCATACATTTATCCTATCTCAGATTTCATGGCCTCAATTCATTTATCGGAATCTGGGCTCATCATAGCTTCTTCATAGTTCGTAAGTTTGTCATGGTCAAGTAACATGACTTCTAGAACAGGATTACCATAGCACTCTGGTGCGGATCATGATCTGCCAGACCTATAAGGTTCTGTAGTACCTTGATTTGAAGTTTCATGATCTCTATCATTAGCTTCCTCTCCAATTGGTGTAGGCATCACGGGAACAGATTTCTCGGAAGAACTACCTTCCAAATTGAGAGCAGGTACAATTACCTCATCAAGTTCTACTTTCCTCCCACTCACTTCTTTCAAGAGAAACTCCTTCTCTAGAAAGGTTCCGTTCTTAGCAACAAAAATCTTGCCTGCGGACTTGTGGTAGAAGGTGTACCCAATTGTTTCCTTAGGGCATCCTATGAAGACACATTTCTCCAATTTTTGTTCGAGCTTATCGGGCTGAAGCCTTTTGACATAAGCACTGCATCCCCAAACTTTAAGAAACGACAACTTAGGTTTGCTACCAAACCATAGTTCATACGGTGTCGTCTCAATGGATTTTGTCTTTGCCCTGCTTAAAGTGAATGTAGCTGTCTCTAATGCATAACCCCAAAACTATAGTGGTAAATCAGTAAGAGACATCATAGATTGCACCATATCCAATAAAGTGCGGTTATGACGTTCGGACACACCATTACGCTGTGGTGTTCGAGCACTACAAAAAAAATACACTTCCGTGATGATATGTGTTTGTCACAGTAGGTCGCGTTTTTTTGTCATGCATGTACATCCATGACAAATTTATGACAGAATCAAGATAGTCATACCTGTGCTGTCGTAGAAGTGTTCCATGAAATTACCAAAATTATCATCACGGAAGTGTCCACTTCCATGATGATAAATCGCGCGTCACAGAAGTGCTTTCGTCAAGGGTGACTGACACGTGGCATCCACCGTAACGGAACACCATTGATATCGGGTCGGGTTTTGGATCCGATAACCCGTTAACAGCCTCGACCAATGGGGATTTTCCACGTGTAAAATCATCATTGGCTGGAGGAAACACATGTCGGCTCATCGTTGGGACAGATGTCATCCACTCATTGGACAGAAGGCGCCTATGATACGTCGACACATGGCACGGCCCGACAGAGGCCCATTCCTGTGAAAAGGCTGGCCCATTTTACTTGGTCAAAAGATGGGGGGCCGGCCCATGTAAAGCCTGTTAACGACCTGTTCGCATATAGCCCATTTACAGCCCGCTAACCCATGTCCCGTTACACCCTATCCAAATTAGGCCCAATAGCATCATCTGGGCCATCCAATATGATTCCAACCCATTTTCACTTCTGGCCCATGTATGGCCCATGACGTCTTTTGGCCCATAAGAGGCCCTATGTAACTCTTGGCCTATTAACGGCCCGTGGTGAAACTGACCCGTAATGAACAGTGTATCACTTTACACCCATTAACGGCCCGTGGTGAAACTGGCCCGTAATGAATAGTGTATCACTTTATACCGATTAATGGCCCATTATTCCGTTGGGCCGTTTCCAGCCCATGTTATCTTTCGGCCTTCTCAGAGCCCATTTATTCTTGGGCTCATTTCCAGCATTCGTTTACTTACGGCCCGTTACTGTCATTTTATGCTTGTGGGCCAAATTCAGCCCATGGTTACAGTCGGCCTGTTTGTGGTCCGTTAATACGTTTGGCCGTTTTCATAACGTCATCAAATACGGCCTATTAACGATGGCCCGTTATGGTCGGCCCATGAACGGACAATTCCAACTCTAGCCCGTTTACGGCCATATCGCGGCCTGTTATTTTCCCATGTTTGGCCAACCGATCATACGGCCCGTAGAAGGCCCATTGATGATACGGCCTGTAGAAGGCCCATTGTTTCTACGGCCCGTAGAAGGCCCATTGTTTCTACGGCCCGTAGAAGGCCCACTATTTCTACGGCCCATAGAAGGCCCACTGTTTCTACGACCCATAGGAGGCCCAGTGTCACTACAGTAAATATGCCCATGGTTATTGTGGCCTAGTTTTAAAAAATAGGTTATTGCAGCCACTAGCAAACCGCGGAAAAAGAACTGCTATGACTACAAGCAAACAAATAAACAAGACAACAAGGAAATAAATAAGCAAGCAACTTACGCTAGGCTATCACGGCTATCACGCATATTACATGCACCGGGCATCAAAGTTCGCCACCAGTGCAAATAAACGCGCTGACAAAAGAATATACAAAACTAAGAGCACTTTAGAAGGCACTAGGCCTGGCCAGGTCGGGCCTCCCAAACAGCTGAAGAAGCTGAGTAGACCTCAGTTGTGTCAACGATAGATGCATAAACACTAGATTTAAGGCATGATGGTGCGCACGGCAGTCCTCTGACATCTTCATTGCATCTTTGACTTCAAGTCGGAGCTGAGCTGAAGCAAGCCTTTCCGCTTTAAGTTGAGACTGAAGAAGTCGAACTGATTGAGGCAGCGACTGCACAGAGGTTGTCTCACACCTGCTGGTGAGTAGCTTCAACTCACTGTCTTCATCAAGACAGGACCTTGGGTCATCTCGCTGTCCTCAAGATGGTTTGGCTCACTATCTTCCCTAAAGTTCTGCCTGGCATAAGAGATACGACTCTGAAAGAGAAACAAGGAGACATGTAACATGTTTCACAATTATATAAGCAAATAAATGGATCTGTTCTGCATAAGGAACATGTTTTTACAACTACAATTTGAAACTGGTAGTTGTTGCAAACATCCAACCAGATGTAAACAACAAATCAAACAGCAGTGGAGGAAATGATGCCTATCCAAATCTATACTAGAACAAAGTTTGAAGGCTTGAGAAGGATAAACTTACATTACATGTTAACACGGGCTGGACAAAGCCCTTCTCCATGTTGATGGAAGGATAATTCAAAAAATTCGCCAAAGAAAATTATTTATAAGCGTTGCCATTACTCTACATTTTGCAAAGAGTAAATATAGATCAAATAATATTGGAAGAAACAGAGGATAATGAAGCTTAGGTGCAGACTGATGATACATAATCAAATAGCAATTAATTAAGTACATCGTTACAAGGCAAAAGGGAGAAATGTACTGACAAGTGCAATGCAGAGCCCATTATTGTTTTGAGATCGTATGATCCTTTGAGCAAGGAGATTCATCTGAAATTAGTTTTCATACAAGAGAGAAGGTAAGGCACAAGCAGAAATTTAGGAGTTCAAATTTTGAATTGATATCATAGACAGTACCTGACGCTGGGCTCCCAGCAGTTCTAATAAGGGTTTGGCCACTGGAGTAGGGGTAAAGTGTGGTACAGTTGGGCCTGTGTTTTCTGTGGCTGCTGATCTATCTGATTTACCAGGTATCACTACCTTCTCCAAATACCTAGTTTGTACTCCTTGAGGATCTGCACTCACCCTCTTCCTTTTGGACATCTATTACGAAAGAACAACATTTGACTGGAAAAACATAGCATGATGACACATGGAAAAGGTACAGAAAATGGATAGGTATGGCATATACTCATATATGATGCTTAAACTAAGCAGATGGTGTAACAAAGTGGAAGTAATGCAAGAGGTCAGATGCAAAATATGTGCGACCAATACAACTTTGCAAAGTTAGAGCAAGCACCTTGATGGGTGAATAAGATAGGCCATCCTCCACCATGCCAAGTTTGTTAGCTAGTGGATCGTTCCGCAATATTCCTCTCATGCGCCCATTCTCATATTCATTTTGATAATGTTCAATATCTGACATGCATGAAAACATAAAAACAAGTGAGATTTTCTTTGTAATGCAGAAGTGATCTAATCCAATACTGCCTCCCTGTAAACCCCTTTCTGCTATCTCTGCAATTCTTTTAAAAGATGCCATGCATGCTGTAATTTGGTGTGTGCATTAATATAATGTGGCCTACTACTCAAAATATGAGAGCTCCAGAAGTGATGACACTTCGCAGATGACAGCTTCAACATATAGTAAAGAAGAACAAGTCGACCAGACCTGACAGATTCAAAATATACTAAGGGAGAACAACTCGACCTGACCAGTCGACCGCAAGAGAAGAGTATCATCTTAAAGTAGAGCAGAAGAGCAAGCAGATTGAAGATATTACAAGTCTTTCAATACAATGTTGGTTGGCCACCCATGATGAACCAGTGCGCACAGAGAAATACTATTCTTTCCGGTCTCTCCATATGTGGCTCACATGCATTTCGAAACTAAAGTAGGAAGATTTAGCTAACCAATTAAACATCTCTCAGTTTTACTAATATCACCAATAATATCAGATATGAATTTGTACAACTAAGGTTGTTTAGCTCGATGGGTGGAGCAATGCTATTACGACATGAACCACGTAGGCTGATTGTGGTCATCATAAAATGGGGAAAACATAAGCATGATGAGTACAGTGTTGACCGTGGTAGTGGGATGGAAGATCTGAAGCTGCAAACCGCGCAAAGGGTAGTTAGCAACCGATGTTTGCTTTGAAATAACAACTAAGATTTGGTATGGACAAGAAAGTACGGTCAACAAGTGACAAAGAAATGCAATTATGCTGTCTCTCTATATGTCGCGACATGCAGTTGGAAACTCAAGTGGGACCTTTAGCTAACCAATTAAATGTGTCGGTTAAGTAATATCAGTATCATATCACAATGATATTTGAACAACTAAGCTTTCGAATTTTGAGTGCATGTTGTTTAGCTTGAAGGGTGGAGTAATGCTAGTATGACAGAAAGCACCTACGCAGATCATAGTATAGTAGATAAAAGGGGAAAACCCTAAGCATCAAGAGAAACATCAGGAAAGTGGAACTAGCTGGACCAGTGGATGGCGCACATGCTTTTCGAAATGAATTTAGGAACATTAGGTGACCAATTAAATGTTCTCTGTTTTAGTGATATGAGCATCTTATCAGATTCGTATTTCAAGACGTAAGGTTTGGGTTGAGGTCTTGAGGAGCAGTGCTAGCACGACACGAAGCACCTACGATGATGGTAGTGAATATAAAGGGGGGAAACCATAAGCTTTACGAGTATATTGCCCGTGCCATGGCAGATCTGAAGTTGCAAACCGGAAAAAGCTACTTCGCAACGAATGTTTGCTTTCAACTAGCCACTACGTTTTGGTATGGACAAGAAAAGTATAGTAAACAAATTACGATCTATTTTGCGGGTGAGCTCAATAACTTAAGCACATATGGAAGAGTACCACCTCTCTTGCGACGCCGTGTAGGCCTATGCTGATACGTTGAGGGTGCTGCGGGTGCGATGGCTGTCGGCGGTGGGGAAGAAGACTTTAGACGGCAGACGGCCGGGTCGGGGGATATATCCTGTTGCCGTGGACGAGGCGGTCGTAGGAGCGGCAACGACAAGGTGGACGACGGCACCGATGAAGCGAGAGGAGGCGATGAAAGGATCCTGGTCCAGCGCCATGGATGAGAGATGTCCATCTCTTGCAGTGGACGACGGGGTAGGGGTAGCGGCTCCGGCAAGGTGGAGGATGGGGTGGCGGACGGAGGAGGCTGGCCGCAGTGCGGAGGTTGTCGTGCCACCGATGGTGTATGAATGGGGAAATGGGGGGGAGGGTGGGATCTCAAACTTTGGGACGCGCTTCTCTGAAATGGGGGGAAGTTACGAACTTATCCCCCATTTAAAATTTCGGACATCGCGTCGGTTGGGGATAGGACGGTAATCTCGCATCTCCCAAATATTTGCCGGTAACTATTTCGGGCGAGGAGAGGGTGTTTTGCCGCCCATGGTTGGCGCCCATGGTGTATGAATGGGGCTGACAGGTACGGTGGTTATGTCACGTCTAATGTTAGTTACACATCTGCCCCTATTTAAAATATTAGCCTACATCGATTTCGGACGAGGAGAGTTTGTTTTGCCGCCCACCGTGTATGAATGGGGAAATGGAGGAAAAGACACATGTCTTTCGGACAAGCTTGAATCAAATGTGTTTTCCCACCCACGTTTGGCGCCCACCGTGTCTGAATGGGCTCAGAGTCCATCATGTCACGTCTGATTGATGTTACTAGTCTACCCCTATCGGCAGCAGTGTAAGGGGCTGTTTGGATCATGCCTCAGTCAGCCCTGCCAAAATTGGCACGCCAAAGATTTGGCGCATGATTTTTCCGCCGAGATCTCGCCAACACGCAGGCGTAGGAACTGAACTGGGCAACCAAGAAATTGGTGTGGTTCCTATTCTCTGGCGCTGATCCAAACGGAGCCCCTGGTAGCAGTCAACGACCAAAAAATTGGTTGGGCGAGCCACGGCTGCGATCCAAACAGCCCCTAAATCCGGTCGATAAGGATGTGAAGTGTCAGGGGTAGACAGTAATTTCCATCTCGCAAACACTTGCTTCAGGCAACCCACAACTTATAGTGGGTGTTTAGCCGCTTCGTTCAAAACTTGGGAGAATTAGCATTCACGTTTGCCCTTGGCCCTGGAAAACTAAATTCAAATCCAATTTGTATTCAATTACGAATATCCATAGATAATTATACGTTTTGTTATTTATTTCTTCAAAACCACAACAAAGATTTATTCCAGCTTTATATATGATTATGATTTAGAAATGCCGTGATCTTCGAATTTAGTAGGTTGGATACACTCTGAGTCAAACAGTTATTTCAGCCAATACAACATGCTCACACGAAAAATAGTTCACCTTATGTCAATCATACAAATACTGAGGATTACCTCGCCTAAAAAATCCGGATCATTACAACACATGGACAACATAGGGGGTCTTGCAACATAATCCATTCAGAGACATGACACAACATGCAAGTACAATAATCTAATGACAATTTCAACTGGTATCTAAAGAAGAACCGGGATTACCTTGGGCTTCAAATAGCAGAAACAGCAGGACCTCCTCCGTCTTCAAATGCAACATTCTTACTTCCTCCAATTCTTGGGTTGCTTGCATAATGCGTGCCGCTAATTCCGTAATTTCCAGCCTCAAGATAAAGATTACCTCATTCATGGCAGCCACACCATCTCTTTCTGCCTCTAGTAGAGCCTCAAGCACTATAATATCTATGCTCAGACTGCTCTCCGGCGGTGTTGCCTCTGAACTGCTAGCATCTGGTAACATGGATGGCGCATTGCTTCCACAAATAGATTCTGGGGTTGTACATTGTATCCTAGTGTGAACGACATCCTGAAAGGTTTCTGCTGGACATAAGTAAGAGATAGTTATCGTATGATCTAGGCAGTAAGCTTACATGGTAAACGACGGACGAATTATTGCCGAGCATGGCAAACTATATTTAAATGGTTCGAAGCAGCATCAGCCGAAAAGAAATTAAAATGGTAAGATGAAACTTGAAGGGAGTGTACCAGTGCTATATTTAAGTTGCCAAGGCATCTAAGCAGTTGAAATAATCTGAGAAAGCACTTAACAGTGTGGCCTCATATAAACTACGAAGACAGTCTTGTGATGAAGTTGAGAGGAAAAGTTAAGGACTCAAATGAAATAGGCATGCATTTCTTTACGATAGTACAGCAGGCACTGCTGACATATTGGCCAACTTAGGTATAGCGTAACAACAAACAAGCATTCGAATCAAGCAATACAAGAAAGTAGACAACTGATATATTTGTAATTCGGTAGGATTACAGGTTGAGGGCACAAGCCAAGAAAGCAGCCCACTCCCATTACATTTCACATGTACTAAAACACACTGGCTTACCATATGTTGTTGTGAAGCCTCGCTGTTGTTGCAATGTTCTTTGAAGATATCGTCAGCATCCCGTGGTTGCAAATCTAGTTGTTGTAGTTTATTCTGTACCCTCTATTTAGGTAAAATTAAATTTAATCACATGCACTGGTCCGAATTGATCATCAACGGTTCATCTAAACTAATGAAAGAATGGTGTGTGCATACACGACAATATATCTGCTTCCCTCTATTTTTATGCTTGTTCGAGGTGCCAGCCCCAAAAGAACAAATATTTTGCTTGATGGGGTTGGCAGCTCCATAATTAATAGAAGCATCAAATTAGTCATGCAACTTGGGAAGATCAAGAATAGACAAACAAGTAATGAAGAGAGGCTCGGAGCAGTGATGTAATAGCTAGCATCAGAAAATGTAGGGTAAAACAAACAAAAAGCAGCGGAACCACAAGCTATTTTGCTGATGTGTAATTAAGCATAGAGAACATTAAGCAGTCTGATTGAACCAACAGGTGGCATCAAAACAAAACTAAAGCATATTAACTATATGTGCACTGGTATGTAATTTAGCACATATAACATGTTCACTGCCAGAAGTATGGCCCTACAGGTGCAAGCAGAATAACGCGTCTCATGAAAAACTGAATGATGCCCTGAAGAAATTCAAAGGTACGGTGCTTATGCTAGGAAAGTGAACGTAGGCACCGGGCGTTGGATAATAGTACCTGATTCTCGGCGGCATATGGGTATCATTGTCATACTTGATAGCTAAGGATCATTGATGGTGCTCGTGTTGCGGTTGAGTTTGGGCCGGCTGTCGCCGTCGCCGAAGCGGCTTTGGTGCTTGATACGTCTCCGTCGTATCTACTTTTCCAAACACTTTTGCCCTTGTTTTGGACTCTAACTTGTATGATTTGAATGGAACTAACCCGGACTAACGCTATTTTCAGCAGAATTGCCATGGTGTTGTTTTTGTGCAGAAAATAAAGATTCTTGGAATATCCTGAAACTCCATGGAATATCTTAGGATAATTAATAAAAAATCCTCGCAAAATATGAAGACCAGCGGGCCCACACCTTGTCCATGAGGGTGGGGGGCGCGCCCCCTGGGCTCGCCCCCCTACCTTGTGGGCCCCCTGGTGGCCCTCCGACGCCAACTCCAACTCCATATATTGGCTTTCCGGGAGAAAAAAATCAGAGAGAAGAAATCATGGCGTTTTACAATACGGAGCCGCCGCCAAGCCCTAATCTCTCTCGGGAGGGCTGATCTGGAGTCCGTTCGAGGCTCCGGAGAGGGTAATTCGTCGCCGTCGTCATCATCAACCATCCTCCATCACCAATTTCATGATGCTCACCGCCGTGCGTGAGTAATTCCATCGTAGGCTTGCTGGACGGTGATGGGTCGGATGAGATTTATCATGTAATCGAGTTAGTTTTGTTAGGGTTTGATCCCTAGTATCCACTATGTTCTAAGATTGATGTTGCTATGACTTTGCTATGCTTAATACTTGTCACTAGGGCCCGAGTGCCATGATTTCAGATCTGAACCTATTATGTTTTCATGAATATATGTGAGTTCTTGATCCTATCTTGCAAGACTATAGTCACCTACTATGTGTTATGATCCGGCAACCCCGAAGTGACAATAATCGGAACCACTCCCGGTGATGACCATAGTTTGAGGAGTTCATGTATTCACTATGTGCTAATGCTTTGTTCCGGTTCTCTATTAAAAGGAGGCCTTAATATCCCTTAGTTTCCAATAGGACCCCGCTGCCACGGGAGGGTAGGACAAAAGATGTCATGCAAGTTCTTTTCCGTAAGCACGTATGACTATATTCGGAATACATGCCTACATTACATTGATGAACTGGAGCTAGTTCTGTGTCACCCTATGTTATGACTGTTACATGATGAACCACATCCGGCATAATTATCCATCATTGATCCGGTGCCTACGAGTTTTCCATATACTGGTTCTTGCTTATTTACTTTTCGGTTGCTACTGTTACAATCACTACAAAATACCAAAAACATTACTTTTACAGTCTTTACTTTTGTTACCATTACCACCACTATCATATTACTTTGCTACTAAACACCTTGCTGCAGATAATAAGTTTCCAGGTGTGGTTGAATTGACAACTCAGCTGCTAATACTTGAGAATATTCTTTGGCTCCCCTTGTGTCAAATCAACAAATTTGGGTTGAATACTCTACCCTCGAAAACTGTTGCGATCCCCTATACTTGTGGGTTATCAAGACCTTTTTCTGGCGCCGTTGCCGGGGAGCATAGCTCTATTCTTTGAGCCACTTGGGATTTATATCTGCTGGACACTATGAAGAACTTGAAAGACGCTAAGACCAAGATTTTGCCTTCAACTACGAGGGGAGGTAAGGAACTGCCATCTAGCTCTGCACTAGATTCTCCTTCTGTTATAAGTAATCTTGCGACATCTAAACCTGCTACCGCTATGAATTCTGATATGTCGCATGTTATTCATGATGCCACTTCTGCTATGCATGATACTTGTGATGAAACCACTCCTATGCTTGATACTACTGTGCCCCTTGGTGAATTTCTTGATGAGCAAATTGCTAGGTCTAAAGAAAGAGAAATCATTGCACCTAAATACAATGATGAGAGTGATGATGAAAATATGCCTCCTATTCCTGAAGGTTACCTTTTTGATGCAGAATCTTCTGCCGCTATTTTTGCTTGCCAGGATAGATATGAACTTAAGAGGTTGCTAATTAAATGGGGTAAAGAATCTCTTAGAGATAGAATGAGACCCGACCCTGCTTTTGCCACTTCACCTATTTGTGTTCCCGATAAGGATTATTATGATTTTTCTGTTGATCCAGATATACTTACTTTGGTTGAATCCGATCCTTTCTATGGCTATGAATCTGAAACTGTTGTGGCACATCTTACTAAATTGAATGATATAGCTGCCCTATTTACTAATAATGAGAGATCGCGCTATCTTTATTTACTCAAAATATTTCCGTTCTCATTAAAGGGTGATGCTAAGATATGGTTTAATTCTCTTGATCCTGGTTGTGTGCAAAGTCCCCAGGATATGATTTATTACTTCTCTGCTAAATATTTCCCTGCTCATAAGAAACAAACAGCCTTGAGGGAAATATATAACTTCGTGCAAATCGAAGAAGAGAGTCTCCCACAAGCTTGGGGGAGGCTTCTCAAATTACTTAATGCTTTGCCTGATCATCCTCTTAAGAAACCTGAAATATTTGATATCTTTTATAATGGACTAAGTGATGCTTCCAGAGATTACCTGGATAGTTGTGCTAGTTCTCTTTTCAGGGAAAGAACACCGGATGACACTGAAATTCTACTGAATAATATGTTGGCAAATGAAAATAATTGGGCACCTCCTGAGCTACCTCCCGAGTTACCTCTTGAGCCAGTTCCTGAGCCAACTATTGAGCCTATTCCTAAACCAACTCCAAAGAAGAGAGGTGTTCTATTTCCCAGTCCAGAAGATATGCAAGAGGCAAAGAAATCTATGAAAGAAAAAGGTATTAAAGCCGAAGATGTTAAGAATTTACCTCCTATTGAAGAAATACACGGTCTTAATTTACCGTCTGTTGAAGAAGTATATGATCTCAATTACTTATTTACTGAAGAACCTCCCGATATCCCAACACAGGTAGTAAAGGTAAATTCTCTCTATAGATATGATAAAGCTGAAGTCCCTCCTACTAAAATTGCTAGTCAGTGCTTGGATGAGTTTGATAATTTTATGTTTAAGCAAGATGACTTTAATGCTTATTTTGGTAGACAATTAAAACAAGATGCCTATATGATTAAATGCTTGGGTGATTATATGGCTGATATTAGAGGTGAACTTAACCTTGTTAGCAAACATGCTTCTATGGTTACCACTCAAGTAGAACAAGTACTTAAAGCTCAAAAAGAAGCGCTTGATGAAATGAATAGTAAGAAAAATGATTATGCTGTTAGAGTGGCTACTAGAACTGGTAGAATGACTCAGGAACCTTCGTATCCTGAAGGCCACCCTAAGAGAATCGAGCAAGATTCTGAGAGAAATGATATTGATGTACCTAGTTCTTCTAAAAAGAAGAAAAAGAAAAATGATAGGACTTTGCAAACTTCTAGCGAACCTATCGCTGAGCCACCTGAAAATCCAAATGATATTTCTATTTCTGATGCTGAGACACAATCAGGTGATGAACATGAACCTAGTGATAATGTTAATGATAATGTTCATGTTGATGCGCAACCTAGTAATGATAATTATGTAGAAGTTGAACCTGCTGTTGATCTTGATAACCCACAATCAAAGAATCAACGTTATGATAAAAGAGATTTTGTTGCTAGGAAACATGGTAAAGAAAGGGAACCATGGTTCAAAAACCCATGCCCTTTCCCCCGAAACCATCCATGAAAAAGGATGATGAGGATTTTGAGCGCTTTGCTGAAATGATTAGACCCATCTTTTTGCGTATGCGATTAACTGATGTGCTCAAAACAAATCCTTATGCTAAGTATATGAAGGATATTATTACTAATAAAAGAAAGATACCTGAAGCTGAAATTTCCACCATGCTTGCTAATTATACTTTTAAAGGTGGAATACCAAAGAAACTTGGAGATCCCGGAGTACCTACTATACCTTGCTCCATTAAAAGAAATTATGTTAAAACCGCTTTGTGTGACCTTGGAGCCGGTGTTAGTGTTATGCCTCTCTCTTTATATCGTAGACTTGACTTGAATAAGTTGACACCTACTAAAATATCTTTGCAAATGGCTGATAAATCAACTGCTATACCGGTCGGTATTTGTGAGGATGTGCCCGTTGTGGTTGCAAACGTTACTATTTTAACGGACTTTGTTATTCTTGATATTCCTGAGGATGATAGTATGTCTATTATTCTTGGAAGACCTTTCCTTAGTACTACAGGGGCTCTTATTGATTGCAACAAAGGCAATGTCACTTTTCATGTTAATGGCAATGAACGCACGGTACACTTTCCGAGGAAACAACCTCAAGTTTATAGTATCAACTCTATTGGAAAAATTCCATCGATTATATTTGGAGGTTTTGAATTTCCTCTCCCTACTGTCAAGAAGAAGTATGATATACTTATTGTTGGGGATTTTCATATCCCCGTTGAGGTAACTTAGTGTCATCCGAAATTTCTCCGGTTCCGTGAGTATTCAGAATGAGTTTGTTAACAAGACCTGATCAACCTTGTTAGTGGGTTCATTTTGATGATCACGAGATGGATGAAATTAGAAGAACAACCTTCTGTACCCTCTTTATATTTTCTGATTTTTAGAAGAAATAAAGTAAAATAGTATTTTTCTGTCTGTCTCCCGACTTATCCGCTCAATATAAAAATATCCCGAAAATAAAAGTCCTCAGAATGCAATGCCAATTTAATATGATTTTTTCGGGAATATTTAAGAATTTACTGTGCAAAAATCACCGCGGGGGGAGCTGCCACTTGGCCACGAGGGTGGAGGGCGCGCCCTACCCCCCTGGGTGCGCCCTCCTGCCTCGTGGGCCCACGATGGCCCTCCTCCACTTATTCCTGCACCCATCTTCTTCCTCTGCCTCACACAAACACGAAAAACCAACTCAAGCACGAGTTCCAGCCCCCGTTGCTGTGATTTTCGATCTCCTTGCTCAAAGCACCTCTCGCAAAACTGCTTTGGGAGATTGTTCCGTGGTATGTGACTCCTCCATTGGTCCAATTAGTTTATGTTCTAGTGCTTTATTCATCGCAAATTTGTGCTGCATAGGTGACCATGTTCTTGAGCTTGCATGTCAAATTTATATGGTTCCAAGTAGTTCCAATGCTTTATATAGGCTCTAGGCACTTGCAGGAGTTGTTACTATCAATTTTGTTGAAGTTGGTTTACTTTTATTTGAAGTTACTAAAAATTTCAGATTGTTTCAGAATTAATGAAGAGATTTTTGAGGGGCTCATCGAGCCGAAGCTCGAAGGAAAAACAAAAGGAAGAATAACAGAAGCCCAAATTTAATTTGCCTCGCAGCGCGGAGGTCCGGCCGTGTGAATGGCCTTCCGATGACTTCTTGAGGAGAGCCGGGATTTATGAAGACTTCTACTTATTAATTGAGAATGCTGGCCTCACCGATTTCCTCCGCGACCAACGTCATCAATATATCTTACTCACAAATACTTTTGTGCAAAATTTCTACTTTTTCCCTAAGAGTTCACCTCCATTGGTATAATTTCATTTATATGACGTTGTTAAGCGGATGCCATTAGCTGAATTTTGCGAGGTTTGCAAATTACCTTTTGAGGGCACCTTGGATGAACCACACCCTAATGAAATAGAAGCTTTCATTAACACTGTCATAGTGGGAGAAACCAGGAAGGTTTCCGATGCACGAATCACTAGCATACATTTTCCTGTTTTACGCTACTTTGCCTTATTTGCTAGTCGTTGCCTGATAGGTCGCGGAAACTGTGGAAACCTTAGTATTCCTGATGTTATCATTTTGTTCCATGGTTTATATCGAAGTAACTCTGTTAGTATTGGTGGAATTGTTGCTAGGCGGTTAAGTCTGAACCGTACTAAAGGCCCCATCATCGGAGGCATTTACGCCTCACGCCTAGCTGAACATTTTGAAATACCTATTAGGCATGAGGAGGAATAGGAAACATCGCTGCCTTGTGCTTATTTAGATTATAGGAGTATGCTAGCGCATGATTTTCTTGTTAAAAGCCGCGAAGGGGAGCTCAAATATAAATTGTACTTTGATAAACATCACCCTGAGATTATTACTTTGCCTGCTCCCTCTTTGTTTAACTTGTCTGCAGGTCCTCACATCGTTCCGTGGGCGGCCATTCAAGCCTATCGAAATCATGCAGCCGCCACGACTATCTGTTTATTCTTGGGATCCAGAGGAGGCTACCAGCCAATGGCAGCCGGAGCCTTCTTCGTCACAGTATGACCCCAGCTTCACTTACGGGTATCCGCCAGGCCATTCCTGGCAATAGTCCAACTTAGGCCAAAAGCCTAAGCTTGGGGGAGTACATATTTCTCACCAACATTACATTCATGTTTACACACACTCATTGCTAGATGTCGGTGTTCATACTCTTTCACTATAATATCCATGCTAGTTTATTTTCTTTTTCCTGCTTTCTTCTTGTGTGTTTAATAAACCTTAAGAAAAACAAAAAAATTAGTAGTACTTTATCTCTTTGTTGTAGTAATCAAAACTGAAAACCCAAGAATATTTCCCATTCTTCTTTTGCTTGTTGGGAGCTTTCCCGTGTAAATAGTTTCTTTTCTTTTCTTTTCTTTGGGGGTCAGTAGGAGAAGACCATATTGAAAATGCTTAGTGGCTCATATATGCATGAATGACTATTTAACTTAGAGCCCATATTACTTGTCTTCTCTCTTGAGTTGAATGCTTGCAAATTCCAGCTTAGTCCAATGCACGTGCACTCTTATTATTATTCACATCGTTCGGTCATGCAAGTGAAAGGCAATATGATGATATATGATGGACTTATTGAGGGGAGAAAAGCTGGTATGAACTCGACCTCTCTTGTTTTTGTAAATATGATGATTCATCGTTCTTGATTCAACTATTATGAAGTAAACATATTTGCAATGACATTTAGAGATTATAGTTGCTTGTGCCATGCTTGATTAGCTATGAGTTATAATGGTTTACCTTGCATGCCAACATGCTATTAGAATGATTATGATATGGTATGAGGGGATGGTATCCTCCTTTAAATGAATTGAGTGACTAGACTTGGCACATGTTCACGCATGTAGTTGAATCAAATCAACATAGCCTTCATGATATTTATGTTCATGGTAGATTATATCCTACTCATGCTTGTATTCGGTGTAAATTAATTTTGATGCATGTTTACGACTGTTGTTGCTCTCCTAGTTGGTCGCTTCCCAGTCTTTTGCTAGCCTTCACCTGTACTAAGCGGGAATACTGCTTGTGCATCCAAACTCCTTAAACCCCAAAGTTGTTCCATATGAGTCCACTATACCTTCCTATATGCGGTATTTACCTACCGTTCCAAGTAAATTTGTATGTGCCAAACTACAAACCTTCAAATGAAATTCTGTTTTATATGCTCGAGCAGCTCATGTTTCAACTAGGGCTGTCCTTATCTTCCATGTTAGGCGGTTATTCTCAAGAGGAGTGGACTCCGCTCCTCATTCACGAGAAAATGGCTGGTCACCGGGATGCCCAGTCCCATGCTTTATGCAAACTTAATCGAAATAACTACAAACAAACTCCCCTTGGGACCCGTTGAATGTTGGAGGCACTCGTTGTTTCGAGCAAGCCATGGATTGATGCTTGTGGAGGAAGGGGAGTATAAACTTTACCATTCTGTTTGGGAACCGCCTATAATTTGTTTAGCATGGAAGATATCGTCATCTCATAGTTGTTGCGTTGACAGTAAGAGTATGCCGCTCAAAATGTTATTCAATCTCTATTTTAAACACTGAGCTCTGGTACGTCTACAAATCCCTGCTTCCCTCTATGAAGGGCCTATCTATTTACTTTTATGTTGAGTCATCATCCTTGTTATTAAAAAGCACCCGCTGGAGAGCACACTGTCGTTTGCATTCATTACTATTGGTTTATATTGGGTATGACTTGACTGGATCTCTTTTACCATGAATTACAATGTTTAGTCAGTCCTTGATCTTTGAAGGTGCTCTGCATTTATGTTTTGCGGTCTCAGAAAGGGCTAGCAAGATACCATTCCGTTATATCATGTTATGATTATTTTGAGAAAGTGTTGTCATCCGAGTTTTGTTATTATAGCTCGCTAGCTGATTATGCTATTGATATGAGTAATTGTGAGACCTTTGTGTTATTGTGAGAATGGTTAGTTCATAATATTTGCTGAAACTTGAATGTTGGCTTTTTATGTTTAAAACAACAAGAGCAAACAGAGTTTGTAAAAGTTTTTCTTTTTCTCTTTCAGTTTGTCAACTGAATTTCCTGAGGACAAGCAAGGGTTTAAGCTTGGGGGAGTTGATATGTCTCCGTCGTATCTACTTTTCCAAAAACTTTTTCCCTTGTGTTGGACTCTAACTTGTATGATTTGAATGGAACTAACCCGGACTGACGCTGTTTTCAGCAGAATTGCCATGGTGTTGTTTTTGTGCAGAAAATAAAGATTCTCGGAATGTCCTGAAACTCCACGGAATATATTAGGATAATTAATAAAAAATCATCGCAAAAGATGAAGACCAGGGGGCCCACACCCTGTCCACGAGGGGGCCCACACCTCCGACGCCAACTCCAACCATATATTGGCTTTCGGGGAGAAAAAAATGAGAGAGAAGAAATCATCGCGTTTTACGATACGGAGCCGCTGCCAAGCCCTAATCTCTCTCGGGAGGGCTGATATGGAGTCCGTTCGGGGCTCCGGAGAGGGGAATTCGTCGCCATCGTCATCATCAACCATCCTCCATCCTCAATTTCATGATGCTCACCACCGTGCGTGAGTAATTCCATCGTAGGCTTGCTGGACGGTGATGGGTTGGATGAGATTTATCATGTAATCGAGTTAGTTTTGTTAGGGTTTGATCCCTAGTATCCACTATGTTCTAAGATTGATGTTGCTATGACTTTGCTATGCTTAATGCTTGTCACTAGGGCTCGAGTGCCATGATTTCAGATCTGAACCTATTATGTTTTCATGAATATATGTTAGTTCTTGATCCTATCTTGCAAGTCTATAGTCACCTACTATGTATTATGATCCGGCAACCCCGAAGTGACAATAATCGGAACCACTCCCGGTGATGACCATTGTTTGAGGAGTTCATGTATTCACTATGTGCTAATGCTTTGTTCCGGTTCTCTATTAAAAGGAGGCCTTAATATCCCTTAGTTTCCAATAGGACCCCGCTGCCACGGGAGGGTAGGACAAAAGATGTCATGCAAGTTTTTTTCCATAAGCACGTATGACTATATTCGGAATACATGCCTACATTACATTGATGAACTGGAGCTAGTTCTGTGTCACCCTATGTTATTGACTGTTACATGATGAACCACATCCGGCATAATTATCCATCATTGATCCGGTGCCTACGAGTTTTCCATATACTGGTTCTCGCTTATTTACTTTTCCGTTGCTACTGTTACAATCACTACAAAATACCAAAAACATTACTTTTACAGTCTTTACTTTTGTTACCATTACCACCACTATCATATTACTTTGCTACTAAACACCTTGCTGCAGATACTAAGTTTCCAAGTGTGGTTGAATTGACAACTCAGCTGCTAATACTTGAGAATATTCTTTGGCTCCCCTTGTGTCGAATCAACAAATTTGGGTTGAATACTCTACCCTCGAAAACTGTTGCGATCCCCTATACTTGTGGGTTATCAGTGCTACGGGTTGCGGCGCCTGTCGACATACAAGAAAGCTCATCTGTGGTAATTGAACATTTGCACGATAAAGAGAAAAAATGAAGGAATACAAATTGAAATAACCTGATGAGGGTGCAGCGTCGGTAAAGCAGGGCCAGTGGAGTTGAATATGGCGTCCATGGAGCGGGTCCGGTGCAGTGGACGAAGGCTTTGGCGGGCGCATTGTACAGTGCTTTCGGTGAGGCAGATCTGTTGCGGTGGACGAGGGCTTGTATGAAGGGCCAGCGAAGGGGCGGACGAGGGAGTCAGTGAAGGGCCTACGCTGTGGTGGACGAGGGGCCCGGTTAAGCAGATCCGGTGCGGTAGACCATGATGGCGGTCAAGGAGATCTGGAGCGGTGGACAAGCCAGTCGCTGAAGCGGCTTCGGTGAAGTGGTGAGTTGGCAGTTGGGGGTTCGAAGGTGGGGAAGGTAGATCCGGCGGGGTGTGAGGTCCACCGCTGCGGCGGAGGACTAGATTCGGCAGCTTGCCGTGGTTGGGGGGTCGGGGAGGGGAAGGGGAGGGGCTCTATGGAAGAATGTTGGGGGCAAAGAGGGGAAAACAATGGAGTTACCAAAGCAGCCCTTTTCCGTTCATGTGGCAGGGGTAACACAGGAATATCACAGGGCTAAACTTTTGGGCGCGTGATATTTCTATGTGAACGGGAAGTTTGAAAGCTTTTGGCGCCTAAAATTATAAGTATTCTGCTCTCCTACGGCCGACTGTGATATCATGGCCGACAATTTGTTTGTTTTGCACGCAAAAAAAATGTGCAAGTTTTGAAAATCAATGTCTCCAACTCGAAACTTAGATTGTCCATTCAATTCAAATATGGATCATTGAGCTACTACAAGAAAATACCATCATACGGTCCAATTCAAATGAAATTCCAAATGTGTTTATCCTAAATATGATGACAAAAGCAAAAATGTGTATGTGTATGAATAAAGTGGATGATTATAAAGTTTGAGCATGCCTGTATGTGTATATCTCTAGGTTTGATATATGAATTTGAAATCACGAAATCCTGGCTTAAAAAATGTACCTCCGTTTAAATGAATTACAAAAGCTAATGATGGAGTCGAATTCCAAAATTCCAATCTTAGATTTGTAATTCTGGTACATCAAGGTATATCACGCATGTTCAAAAGTATCGTTATCTCATAGTACAAACTGTGAAACAAATTGATCAACCATGAGTGCACAATATCTCAATTATGCTAATGTCCCTCAAATATAGACACCTCACTCTTTATCTAAAGTCAACCCCCCCCACCACACACACACACACACACACATAGAGAAGTCGTTCTCGCCCCCAAACACCAACACACGAGCACATTAACACCCCTCTCTCTTCTAAAGTCCGGACCCCAACATAGGTCTCTACCACTTTGTCTCTCGGGCATGCACACATCTCTTCGCTCACTCTCTAGGTCTCCCGCTATCTCTCTTACCCAAGCACACACACTATGTAGAGTGTATATTTCCCTTACACACAAAACGTCGCCCCAAACGTCTATCTCCCTAGTTATCTGGTTCTCGCGCACTCACCTCACACACCACCCCCACTGCAAACAAGTACACTTTGTCTCCTTGTGCACCACTCTCCTCTTTCTATCTCTCCCACATGCAGACCCGCCCCAGCTCCTTCCCTCTATACATATATGTCGTGACTCTTTGCATAGCTCCCTAATGTATAATCGTTCTCGATTTCTCACATTGTTCTCTATACCATCTATTCTAGATCTCTCATGAAGTCCCTATCACACACACGATGACTTGCTTCCCTTGCGTCTCCGTTCATAGGCCAATTTCGGACAACATCAACATTGTCTCCCTATCTATATGCATTTATGGACACAAACGACCCCTCTCGCCCCCTCTCTTCCTCCATGTCTCTCTCCATCGCTAGCTCTCTCTTTCTCTCGCTCTCACACCCCTCTCCCACACACACAGTCGATGTCTCTTCCAAATAGTCTGCTCCCCCCACCCGCACCCATGTTATCCCGCTACTACACATGTCACACCACTCCCCCTTCCCTTATACTAGGTTTACATCATCAGTGGTCTCTCTACTCCACATACACTCTCTCCCTCTCACACACAAACGCGTGCACAAACATACATAGACACGCACAAACACCCATTTATCTGGATCCTCATCTCTCCCCATGTCCGCATGTATCTCACACACTCACTCTCTAATTATGTATATGTGTCTCCATGTTACACAAAACAAAGCCCCTATGTACATGTCTTTCTCTATTCTCCACACACATAGACACAAAGAATCTGTTATCATTGCCTCAGTCTCTAACATATCACACACGCACACTGTCTCTCTCTCTCGCAAACACGCTCAACAAGGGTTTCCTCGTGAATAACGTACCGTCTATTCATCAACAGTATACGGCAAACACGAGACGTGAAAAAGAATAAATCTACACGTGCTTAGACCACCTAGTATGACTACTAGGACTATACCAAGCCAAAAAGCGCGCCGCCGTCACCCCCTCCTTGTCGGCGACGGGAAAATCTTTGTTTTACACAGTCGAGAAGTCATTGTGCTAAGGCCCCACTTGCAGAGACGTTGAATAGAATGTAGATGCTAGTTTATGGAAGCAAGTATCGATAATAGTTTGTATCTCCATACTTATATTTCTTCACTTATAAAAAACCGAGTTGGTGATGATGGTACGTTTGCCCTCTTGCAATATAGACCGTCCGATCTATATCTGACGGATGGAAATTAAACTAAAAGATACACACACCCCTCTCCACATTTGCAGAAAAGGCCTTCCCTCGTTCATCCTTATCTCCAACAAACCTCATTGTTGAGCAATTAAGAAAGGAAGCCTCTGGAACAAACTGGCCTGGTGGCCGCTGCAGGCGTCGTCAATCCCCATGCCTCCGCTCAGTCCCCCACCAACCACCACCACACCCCACTCCTCTTCACCTTATCTCATATTTCTCGAGATATCATTAGTTTTTACACATGGCATTACTCCTGCAAGGGTCAATCACAACAAGTGTTTTATAAAAAAATGCATCTTGATGTTCCGTGCAATGCACGGATCTTGCTAGTACTCCTAAACAAGACTAAGTTGGTGATGCTGGTGTGTCTGCCATCCGTCGTTTCTGACCATTAGATCTACATCTAACAATTGTGAGGTAAGTTGTTGCCTTTTCTCACCAACACCCCACTTGTCTACCAATTTGCAGAAAAACCCATAATTAGTATCCTAAAACCAACCACATCCCTCCCTGACCTCACCAAAATAGCCCAAGGAATATATTTTAATTGAAACATAATATATCTCTAGTGACATATGTATATCAAAAATAGAGTGTTTTGTACCAAGTTTGTGAATAAGTATTATTCTAATTATGATTCGTTGCAACGGACATGAACATTGCTAGTATTTCCAACCATGCATTTTTTTCCTAGTATTCCATAGTTTCGAGTTTTCCATCAAGATATTAGTCACTCATGGTTGATATTTACATTCAATCATGTACACATATGCGCTATGTAACTAGCCTTGCTTATTGGCTTCCAAAGCTTAACTTTGACTCCTACTTACAATATGTAGAGTATTTAACAAAAAACTACCACTTTCAACCAGCCCTAGGAAGAATCTATTGTACAAAAAATAGCAAAAACATACCCAAAATTTCTTAATCCACGCCAAAAACTACTACCTAGTACTCCTACCAGTTAGGTTCGTTTAAACCCATTTATGACAGGGTTGGCCCACAAGCCCGTGCTGACGAGGCAGCTTAAACCAACACATTTTGTTTGACCGTTGACACGAGGGACCCACATCTGACCTTCTATCCTGTTATTTCCCCTCAAATCATTATTTTTCCTGAACATTACTTCAAACAGTACTGATGCGTGTTCGTCAGTGGCGCCGGTGATGAGAGAGTTGGACGCCGCTCCGCCGGACAGGCCGGATGCCGCGCTGGCCTCCGCACGAGTTGGCAGGATGGCTCGAGCGTGACTCACGAGCGAGCAAGCCGCCGCGCTGGCCTTCGCTCGAGCCAAATGGCTGGCCTTAGCGCGGCGCACGCGAGCAAGCCGCTGCACTGCCGTGCCACTCTAGCTAGCAAACCTTGCAGACAAGCAGCTGTATGGAGCTATCTTGGCTAGCTAGCGGCCGTGAGCGCTAGACGGAGCTGGCATTCGGGCTGCCGCAACATGGGCTCCGCACCGCCGGCGGTTTTGACCTTGCCTTCTGCCGGCGGCGGTAGCTGCGTCCCATGGCCGAGGATGACTAGGTGGACGGGCCGGAGGTAGGAGGTCACTCGATGACTTTTGTTGGTAAGAGCATGTACAATGGTTGATAAGGTAGTCTTATGTTAAGTCTGCCACGTATGCAAGTGGTAGTAGTTTCTTGGCATTTTAGTGGTTTCTTGCATTATATGGTTTTCTTGTAAGGAACAATGTACGTAGTACTAGCGACAAAAGGCGATTCTAGGTTGTGTTGTACTCCAACGAGTACTACTAGTGGTCGCGGGAGTGTATACCTCGTTTTGTGGGTTCGATCCCGGCCGAACGCATGGCGGCCTTTTTTTTAAATAGTACTACTACACTTCGCCGCGAGCCAATATTTTACATGGGTAGTTTGAGTTTTGAAGTCAAACGGACATGCGGCCCCACAATCTGGGTGCACTGGATAGCCTAGCCACGTGAACGGGTTTTCCTTCCCAGCATCCCGTGGCTCTCGTGCTCGCCCTAGTCGCACCTCGCTTGCAGATTCCTCATCAGCTAGTAGCATATTTAAAACTAGCACCTCCCAATTAAGCCCGAGGAGCCGGAAAAGCCTGGCGGGGCATTGGGAACTGTGCAATATGGCTCTGCACGTAAAGTGCTCTCCTACTACTCTGTAGCTTGTGGCATTGCACGCATGGACTTCACTCCATTATCGACTCTACTATAAAAGAAATTCCTATTGACGTTTTTTTAAATGGAGGCAAAAGCTTTGCTTCATATCTTCATAAAGAAGGAACTACTAACAAAATTCAACGAGATCCATTACACCTCCACAAATGGAAGCGAAAAGCCTAGTCTCACTTTATCAAATAACTCAAATGTTCTGCCCCCGCAGTAACCGTCACTGATAAGCAGGCTGCTAGTGTGTGCGTGAGAGGAGCGGTTGAGTAGGCCAGCTACGTGATAGGAGCGGCTGAATAGAGCACCGAGAGTACCCACTAGGCCACTACGCAGGTGTACTTTCCCTGCGTTGATAGTACAGCGATGGTTCTAGAGAGCAGTAGTACCCTACACTTCCAACTGCAACTCCTTGGCCCTGAGATTCAAGAGTTCAAAACTGGTGCACTATACTAGAACTAGACAAGAAGTACAGTACATTGCACTACTAGTTGAGAAAAGTAGTACCAGTACTGCTACAGTACGAGTACGTACTCCTTCGTCATAGAATGTAAGACGTTTTTTTGACACTAGTTGGCGTGTACAAAAAATGGCAAAAACATACCCAAAATTTCTTAATCCACGCCAAAAACTAATACCTAGTGCCAAAAATTTCTTACTAGTGCTATTATTTACAGTATAATGCAATCCCATAACATTCCATAATGCTAGTACTAGTAGTAAATAATAGCCTCACCCCTTCACCGAGGAACGATCTACAGTTGGAAGGGACGAGGCCCTGCGGTTACTACGCTCTTATCTCCTCCTCGCCAGTTCCCCTCCCCTCGAAGAGAAGGCAGTTCGTCGCTGCTCCCATGGATTCGCCAGGCGGTTCTCCTCCTCGTCGGGGCTGGGAGACCTTGGACGATGATCCTCTGGGAGAAATCGCATGCCGCTCTGACGTCCTGACCGCCGCAAGACTCGGTGCTTCCTGCACCAACTTTTTCAAGACGCTGCTTAAACAGGCTTGGGAAAAGGCCATGCTTGTTGGTCTTCCATGCGTCCTCGAGGAGAAGGTTCTTCTATGGGACAATCCTTTGAACAGTCCACCGCTCCCTGTCCATGGTTGCACGTTGACTCCGCTAGAGTTGCCGACGTTGAGAGGTAGTCGGATTTTGTCCGATGAGCAGGTCAGTAATGGAGTTTGATCATGTAGTACTTAGTTATTCCATTTCCATCCCGTAATTTCTCCGCTGCCCACCGTCTTATATATAGATCTAGGTCGGTGCCAACGAAGATTGGCTTGCATACCTCCGGCTGGATACCACCATCATTTTGCACAACATCCACAACAGTGCGGCCGTTCCGGTAGACCCCTTCTCCACCGTTGGGATCGGCCTTCCGGACTGGCTGGGCTTGAATACGTATGATGATGCCTACATGAGATTGAAGAAGATAGCAATTGCGGACCCGCCGACAAAGCGACATGGCTACGGCGATTACTATCTCATCGCGGTGTTCGACATAAGGATTGCCATCAATGCAAGAGGCAGTAACGGTAGAGGCTGGCGCATGTTGGCGGTGGCAGATTTGTACCCCTACACGTTCGAAGACGTCGTGCGCCATCTAGGCCGCATCTTCGTGGTGACAAGCCAGGGGACTTGTTTCATCTGGTTGCCATCCTACGGTACGGGAGATTACAAACGGAATGCACAAACCATCATTTGCATCCCTAACGGTAGTCCATTATTTTGCTGGGACTAGTCATCCCCCGATCAAAATAAGATCGTCGATCCTGGATGTGCATTTGCATCCGCGATTTGGTCTAACCTGGAACCTTGTAGCTGACTTTGGCATATTGGGATGAACTATCTTAGCAGTCATTACCCATGGTACCACTGATGTGCAACATGGTCACACAATCTACCACGATCGGACCTTCACCATCTACCTAGGTATTCCATTTTTTAACCCTCTCGCCTTCTCTTTCATTGTTGTACTAGTAGTATACTTAGTAGTACTAGTAGGAGTACTTTTTACCTTGGAGGACGCGTATAGCTAGCTAGGCCCTTGAAGATTTGAAACCACTAGCTGCCACCATTTTTGTTTTTCCATGTCTTACTATCTCATCCATGTAGCCAAGAGTGTGGCTATATATAATAAGCCGGTTATTTTACTTCCTCTATACCGGAATAGTACTATTTGCTGCACAGTATTACTGACCGCCATATTTGAGCACAACATTATTATGCATGGACCTTGACTATGTACGTCACCATGTGTCCAGATCTAGGATGCCGCGTGTACCAGATGAACAGCGCCGAGTTCGACCCCCGTGATGCTACATGGGTGCCGAGGAACACTCTCGAAGAGTGCTCTCTTTTCATCAGGGACAACTACCCCATTGTGAAGCGGATGCCACCTTCCGTGCATGACACGGAAGGCCTGCCGTTCATGAAGCATGGTTGTGTCTTCATTGCACACCGCCGGATGAACGACATGCTGGGACACGCTATCCCTGATTTATGCCGCTTCAGCTTGGATGAGTCTCCATCGTCTGGAACCGGACTAGAAAGCTGCGACAATGATTCCCGTTGCCCACCACTATGGATCGTGCCGTCCATGAAGAACACCTGGGACTGGAACCTGGAGGAGGACATGTAGCCCATCTATAACGTGTAAGTGGAGTACGGTAATTGTGAACGGTAGCGCTGTGAATATATGTGGACTAGTCGTGCACAAATTTATCACATGAATTGGAGATGAACTTGTGTGGCATACTGGCATTTGTCCTTTAGAATTTCTTACTAGTAAATGTGTTATGTGTATGTGCAACTTGTGTAGTTGTTGCACGGGCTCCAACATGCTCTTTGAGAAAAAAAGGTGGCACAGCTTTGGATATACGTGACGTGGCGGCATCATACAGTAGCATCGTTCGCTATAGTTGTAGTACACTCCTACTAGGACGACAACTCCTATAAAACCTTGCGCTTGGCTCTTTGCCTCTTCGGGATGTTGAACAGTTCGTATTCGTGTGAACCTTGCACTTGGCTGTTCGCCTCTTCGGAAGGTCCAACAATGATGATACTATAGTACAATATGCTTCTGGCAATCTGACACCGATTGAACTGTTGCACGTCCACCACGAGGGCGAGGGCGAGGGCGACAGAGAGGGAGAGGTCACTGTAGTCAAAACCCTCTCCTCGTCGTGCGAACCACCGCACGCGTGGGCGAGGGAGAGGCGTAGTAAGCAAGCTTCTCCTCGTTCGGCAAGTTGACGGGACATATCAAAGCAGTACTAGTACTAGTAGTAGTCCGTACTGCATCCTTTCCTATTAATATGGCTTAATTTGAAATGAGAAAAATACACTGGCGGTCAACGTATGTAACAATACGTTCTTTACGGTCACTATATATAGTTTTGCGGTGATTATACAATCACTAGCTCATCATAGAGCACCGTATTGCACCCCTACTGACCGGTCACATAGTCGACATCGCACTTTGTTGACTGGTTAAATTGTCACCTGGTTTCTGGGTCCCACCTGTCAGTTGGCAGAGCAAAGAAATCAGTTAAACAAAACTTTACGCAGGCGCGACACGAGTCCAACCCTTGCGCGCGAACCGCCCTGGCTATGTATGTGAGTGCATGCACGTGTACTCCCTCGGTCTTCCAACAAAGAGTGTACATCGGCTATAAGGTTGGTCATAGTGGAGAGTAACATATACTAGTATCATGCATATGATACTAGTGTATGATATTACATCTATAGTGCATAGTATCATAAAGTAGTATCATAGATGGTCTCATTTATTGCCATGCATGACACATACTCCCTCCTTCCCGGTTTATAGGGCTTATCTCAAAATTTTAGTTTTTCCATTTTATAAGGCTCAATTAGGTTGTTTTCCATCACATGTTCAGATCCAAGGTGCATTAAATCATTGCATGCAAGTATTAAGAGAAAATTGACCAATGCATGTACTTTATGCATGCATGCATTGATAAACATAGGGGGTGTTTTGTTCCAGGGACTTTTTTGTGTTGGGACTAGAAAAAGTCCCTAGCAAACCAAATAGGGTGGGAATTTTTTGAGGCTTTTTGCTAAAAGTCCTTAGAAGCACCTCCTTGGGAGTCTTTTTCAAAAAGTCCTAGGGACTAGAAAAAGTCCTAGGACTAGAGAACCAAACACCACCATAATTTTTTGAGGAAAACAAGAGCATTAATTAGGTGCTTTTGCAAAACTACAAAAAGTATTCCACCACTCACCATCTACCTTGATTGGTGAGATTTTTGAATTGAGCCCTATAAACCGGAAAGGAGGGAGTAGTAGCATAACATTTATTGTGTTACGGTATCTACCTATGTTTACTACTACCCTCTCTCTCTTCTTTAATTGTTTGCCACATAAGCATGTTTGCGAGTCCCAAGTACATGATACTAGTTATGTTACCCCCACTATGGCCAGCCTAAAACAAAGAGTATAGTACATGATGCACATCTACACTTCCAATGCATTTAGCCTTTAATCTAAATCGATATTGATTGACTAATGCACCAACTTGTGCTGTAGGTATAGGCTACATGTCTATCCTTAATTACAGCTTGCAACGGCCTTCATTTAATCTTCTTCTCTCAATGGTCGCATGCACACATAAGTCTGATACTTTTGGGCGTTAATTATGCCCTGGTCAATGTGTAAATCTCTAAATGTAGTATAGTCTTTCACGGACGTAGGGAGTAGGTTGAGCATTTGAGTGTGAGCGTGTGTGTTGCGTCGTGTGTTGTGTACACCGCATGGGTGCGTGAGTGTTGCGTTCGTCCATGTGTACGTGTGAGTGTTGCTTGTTGCATGCATGCATGCATGCATGCATGGGGCTTACTCCCTCCCATTGACATGTTCATATTTCAAGCTTCCTCTGTTCCCTCCATATGGTGATACTCCCTCTATTCCCAAACATGGAGTAAAAGCCTCCCTCTGTTCCCAAATACGGAGTATTTGTCTTTCTACAGATTTCAACAAGTGACTGGCTACAGAGCAAAATGAATGAAGTGAGCGTCGAGGCATAGGGATACTGTAGAAAGGAAGTCCTCGCGATGCAATTATTCCCCATCTCGGTCAGAGAAAACTATTCAACTAGTCTTCGCAGTGAAGTGACAATACACACAGCAGCAGATGGGACATGTAATTGATAAGCTGAACCAGCGTGTTGGTGTTACTAAATCAGGCTTACCCAGTACTGCCATCATGTTTGCCAGTAGAGCACGCTTCCGCAAATACGCCTACGCACCTCTGTCCTCCATTAACTGACATATGGGCCCTCTTGTGGTAGAACCACATGTCATCGGTGTAACTATTTACACTCCGAAGGACGGTATATCCTGGTAGTAGTACTAGTAGAATTGAGATTTAATGCACTTTCTTCCCCGTCTTCCACTCTTCTTCCTCCTCTCTTCTTCTTCCTCCTCTCTTCCCCATCGTCGGCCGGATACCATTTACCCCCACTCACTACTCGCCCGCCCGTGCCATCTTCCTTGGTAACTCGCGTGTACCATATCCCCCCGCTCACTGCTCGGCCACACGAGGAGTAGCTTCTTCGCTCGCCCGCCCGAATCCACTTCCCCGCTGGCTCGCAGGCATCGAAAACCCCAATGGCAGAACCGACTGACACGCAGAGCAACGATTGGAATTCCCTCCCCGATGTTCTCTTGGAGCAGATCTGTAGTCGTATGGACCTACTCAGCCCCGTCCGTCTGGCCGCATGCTCGGTGTCTTTGTACCATCTACTCGTCTTCAACCCACCGTCTCTTTTCAAGACACCCTGCTTGGTGATGCCCGATCCTCGTAGGTGGCCTAGACACCGACTTGACGATCCTACGGAGGTTGCCGTGGTGCCCCTCGACATGCTACCACTACCCGTCCACATGTCCTTCATGCGCGTCCACTACTGGGCGGGCATGAAGGCCAACTGGATCATCCTCATCCACCACTCCGGTAGTCCATGGCGTCTCGTGGATATCTACACCCAGCGAGAGATCACCCTTCCATCATTGGATACCGCCGCCATCGAGCATCGCGGCCCGCCGGACACTCCTGCCTACTACACACGAGACGCATCAAGCATTTGGCTCGACCTCTGTTTGCAGAAAGTTGTAATCTGTGAAGTGCCCACACCATCAGAAGACTACATGGATTACAAGCTGATTGCCTTGTTCAACATGGGATTTGTCTATCTGGAATCCGGTCGCCATACATGGTTATGGCTCATCATCAATCCTGTTGAGGCAACATTTTTCTCTGATGCTATAGTGCACGATGGCATCGTTTACGCGGTCGACGCACATATTGGATGCCTATACTGGTGGAATCTATCGTCGTTTAATTGTTCTATCTCATCTCATCTTTACCTTATGAATACGACTGCCTGTTCATTTGGTACAAATTTAGAATACATAGCATGTCTATAACCACATTATTGTTATATGTTCATCTCATTTCCTAGATTTTTATTACCACACATGTTATTGTTAGAGTTGATATGAGAACAATTGGCATCTAATGATTGTTAGAATACATATTATGAGCATAACATCATGATTGCTATATGTTACTCTCGTTTACAAGATTTTTATAACAACGCATGTTATTGCTTAGAGTTGATATGATAACAGTAGTACTAAGTGCTATGGTAGAATAAAAGTAGGCACTGTCATAGTTGTTTTCCTCTCATTGTTACATGATGTTTGAACCATGACATATTGCTAGAATATGAAAGCCATTGGCTTATTTTTTTAACTTGGGGTATGATTATGACCACGACATTGCAATTCTCTGTCTATGATATGTGTCACTGTTATAATAATCTTAATTCCACACATACTCTGAACATCATTGTTTATTTTTGTCCTTTTGGTCTCCAATTTGAATTGTTGCAGCAGACGCAAATGCGCTGGCCTTCATGATTCCAGGACCTGGAATCGTACCAGCCGATGGGTGGTGGTTTATCGCTCGTTCAGCTGACGGCGGTCATTTGATGCTCATTCGCACGTACCAAATTGACCAAACCATTTCATCAAACCACATGCAGTACAATGCGTGGGGCGTTCGTGACATTGATGGCTATGGCTGCTTCGTATTCGAGAAAGATCCCAGCTCCGTTGGGCTAGGCGTATTCAACTGGAGGCGGGTTTACATCCTCGGCAACCACTCCTTGTTCCCCGGTCTCAATTCCCGATCATCCAACCAATCATCGATCATATCACCGGCGATGATTACCGTGCTATGCAACTTCCATTCGAGAGGGGGGAGTGTGTTTACACATCATACCATGGGTTTCATGAATCACCATATCCAGAGATTCGTCGACACAGCTTGTTGCCAGATAATCTTCAGTGTGTGAAAGGCATCAAGCTTCCATGCGATGGATGGCTTTTGCAAACCCGACATGCGGTGATGTGGTTCATGCCAACATCAAATATGCACAACTTGATTCGTGCTGATATCTAGACTGAGCCATGTATTCTGCTGCTGTATCACGACCCTCTTTTGTTGGATATTATGTACTTTTGTTAGTTTGAAGCACTCATCTGGTCTGAAGGATAGTAGATACCTTCCTGGGATCAAGTGCATCCTAACTCACCTGTGTAGGATGTACTGATAATGATGATGGAGATGCTGTGCAGAAGCCATATATATATATATATCAGTTAGGCTTCAAGTGCGTACTTGTTAGTTAAACCTATGTATAAATTGTGACACTAAATACAACTAGTAAGTAGTACAGTAGCAGTACTAGTATACGTCGGTCAAATTATTCATCATGTCCACACATTGAATTGACGTGACAACATGATGTGCGTGAGGTGACACAAGAATCCCGATGACGTGTTCGATATTTTGGACTTCAGATTTGGAGTACCACTTATCTGTCGAAATCTTTCATCATTCACTTAAAACAGTCGATTGATCATACATTGAGTACCATATAACTCGAATTACCGATGCAAGTCGAAGAAGGATTGGCCGGTGCTGCCAGCTGGCGTCAAGTTCGATCCCACGGATCAGGAGCTGATTGAGCACCTTGAGGCCAAAGTGAGTGCTGACAGCGTGAGATTTCAGTCTCTCATCGATTTGTTCATACCAACCATCGACAGCGAGCACGACATATGCTACACCCAACCTGAGAAACTTCTAGGTAAGACAGCGATTGGCCGTCTACTTGCACAAACATATTCCTTTGTTTGTAGCTCTATTTTTCTTTTTAGACGCAGACCTGGTGAAGCAATTACAATTCAAAAGTTAATAAAAAGTGAAACAAGTGACTGCAAGATGCCAAAGATGTTATAAATGCCAACTACGTACACTAAAACCTGTATTCCACAATACTGCAGGTATCACACTGACTCGCCCAAGGAAGCATTTCTTCCAGCACAATTCCAGGGCGTTCAAAAGGGGCATGTGGACGCGTAGCAAGATACAGTCGGAGTTCGGCATGCACGCAATGTGGCACAAGACCGGCAATACCTTGCTGGTGATGGTCAACGGCCGGCAGACGGGCAGCAAAAAAGGTTCTGGTGCTGCACACAAACAAGAACTTTGACCAGCAGAGGACCAACTGGGCGAGGCACCAGTACCACCTCGGGGACCTGGAGCAAGAGAAGGAGCGGGAGCTGGTCCTCTGCAAGATTTTGTACCAGACGAACACTAGGGCCAGGAGTAAAAAGATTATAAGTTAGTTTGGTATTGGTAGTTGTACTACCTTGTCGTCCGCAAGTTGGTATTGTTGTTAACGATATTTTGGTATGAACTTGCATTTGCTTCCAACCATCATGCCAAGGGTCGACGTGGATATAAAGCTGAATCATTTGTTTCGAAACAAATTTTCAGGCACCTGATTTTTATTTGATGGGTAGCATAAGCACCTGCCGTTCAAATTCCCAGTTATCCAATTTTTTCAAAACAAGTGCATGCACTTATTATCACGATAAAAAAATAATATCCGTGCTGCATCCCATTTATCAATCTGTACTTGCAGAATTCTCTCGTTTATTGAGCACGTATATTGTTTTTTAGGTCAAGCAAGTTTCAACTGGGCTGTAGACTGCCCAGGGTTGGTTTTGTTTTTACCAGGCCCAGTCCATGACGACAACGGGACACAAAGATCCAGCAGGTATCTACTGGCCTCTGGCCCGCTGGCGTTAGTTATATTTTGTCTTACAACATCCGTAGGCAATTTTTTTGCTGAATAAAACACACAGCCCAGTTCTATTTTCCTCTTGAAATGCATGTCCTACATCCGTTTTCTAATCTCTACCTATAGTTTTACTAGTTCATATACACGTATCATTATATTGAAGACACATAAAATTCCGTTTTCATATTCACATCCCTATTTTTGTTGTTTTTCCCACCCAGCCCTGATTTTTTTACCACTGGTTTTCCCTTAAGCCAACTCAATTGTCCCACGTCTTATTTGCTTACAAAAACAAAACGATTTTTTTGGAAAATCAATAAGTTCTTAAAAAATGTTTATCATTTCGGGATTACAACAGTTCGGACTCCACCGAAAGATGCAAAATAAGGTTGACAGCTGGGTCCACGGCCACAACCCAGTTTTTTTGTGACCTGCCAAGTGTAAGTCGCTTTGTCAGGCCTGTTGGGCTGCCAATCTTTCAAGATGAGGAGAGCTTTCATTCGGCTGGCCGAGAAAATGGCCCATCAGTAATGAGAAATGGGTTGTACATTTTTAAACACATCAAACTGGCAATTAGTTTCAAATATCTTTTTTTTCATTTCGAGATTTTAAATTACATTAATTTTTATGCGTGGAGAATTTGTTGGATTTTATGTTGATATACATATTTTTAAAATCAGTTTGAATGTGAGTCGAAATTTCGGGATTAAAAATAGTTCGGACCGCACCGAAATATGCAAAATTTCGTATAATTTTTTAACCATGGCCACAATATAGGCTGTAATGCTACCAAAAAGAATATGGGCTCCAAAAAACCCTTAAGAATTAGCAAATGGGCTGTAAATTATTAGAAATAATGGCAGATGGGTTGTATGCTGTTTTCCATAGATTTGAGGCTTTCCTAAAAAAAGGTTGACGCACAAGCAGTGGCTGTTGGATGTCCATCCAACAGCCGTCGAGCTTTTTCAATCTCTGCTCTTCCTGCTCCAGCCGCACAAACAAGCGCCGGCGGGACTGCCTGCTCCCTCCTCCCCGCGGCCGGCTGTGCTGCCGCGCATGCTGTCGGTGTACTAGAGTAGGGGTACCCTAGTACCCCGAACTTGTGCACGGGCAGTTGCAGCGCCCCGCGGCAAGGGCTTGCCGGGTGACCGCCAAGACACTCCGGGGCTCCTTTGGAGCCACTCAAGAACAAAGTACTCAAGTAAAGAAGACAAGGCCCCAGCAAGAGGAGCTTGCCGGGAAGGCCAACCGAGGCATCTCAAGGAACTTGCCGCGACGCGCCACGCGTCCCGGCAAGGCCCGGTGAGCGACAAGCTTCCGGGCGCGACAAGACCACGACCGCGGCAAGACGCTTGCCGCGGCAAGCGGCCACTCTGTGCCCACGCTCCAGCGCATCCACCAACGTGTCGCCCTGGGGGCCTCTCCAGGCACGCATGGCAGAAGGCTGTGCAGCCAGCGGTAAGCGGTGGCATGCGATGCTGACAAGATCGCCATCGTGGCAGGCGGTGGCGCCCCTGACGGTCCTTTTCTACACTGTTTAGGCGACACAGACGGGCATTTAATGCCCTTGTCTCCTGCCATCAGGGTTAGGTAGAGTACACTGTACATGTAGCTGTACCAACCACCTCTCTTTTTACATTTTTACCCTTTTCTGCATTGCCACCTGTCGGTGACCCCTTTAGCATATAAAAGGAGGCCCATGCACAACGTAGAGGGGGGTTCGGAAAGTTCGAATCATTTGGAAGCCAGAAAAACACCTAGCTCTCTAGAGCAAGAACAGAATACAATCAAACAAGCAGCAGTAGGAGTATTATCTCTCCGGAGAGCTCCGAAGCTGGGTAAACTGCTCGTGTGTTTCGCCTCGATCTGCTCTTCGTGTGACCTCCGCCCCCCACCGAACCGAAAGGGGCCCGGTCCGGCGGTCCCATAGGTGTTCGTGGATCAGTTTCCCCGACATCTTTGGCGCGCCAGGTAGGGGGCGTCGAGATTGTGTGAACCTGATCCGGCATTCACACGAGCTAGATCTTCATTTTCTTCATTGACATGCCACCGAAGAAGAAGGCTTCAGAGGCAGCTGCTCCGTCCGCGTCGATCTCACCGCCACCGGAACAAACGGGTGGTGGGGTTGATGCTGGTGGAAGAACAGACATCGACGAGGAAGCTCACGGTGCTGCCAGGTCCAAGGACAAGGCTGCACAAACCATGGTGTCTTCACATCCGCCGTGCCCCTCTCAAGACGCGCAGGACCGACAACGTCATGGTATTCGCAGTACCATATGCTTGTTGGACCAAGATCAAGCTGGTGGGTCTCGGGGCGCTCAAGACCAGCATGCGCGCCAACATGCTGGCACGAGTGAGGTACTGTCGCCTGGACGGGATACTGCTCCTTCTAACATAGTTAGGAGTCCGAGCACATCCCACTCCTCGCACCGATCGCCACTACCGCCCACCACTCCAGCAGAAGCTCTGGCGCGAGCTCAACTGCTCCTGGACTACCCTCCTGCGGAAGACAAGATCGACCAATGGAGGGCCACCATTCAGAGCCTCATCGGCTTCGCCAACAGCGACACTCCACGGCAGCCGAGCACGTCGCTGCCGCGGCAGGACTGCCAGGCGCGAGCCGGTGGCGACGAAACTGGTGGGGGTGCAACCACCATGCACTTTCCACCCCGAAGGCCAAGATCGCCGACTCGCCAGATCCACCTCGACAGCGTCTCCACCGCATCGTCGGATCCACGAGCTCGTCGCGATCAGCGCCAAGTTCTTCGCGATAGACAGCAAGAAGACGCTCGTACTCGCATCGAGCGCCGAAGAGAAGCGCGACGTCAATCCGACAAGCGCGCTGGGCCCTCTGTTGACATGCATGCGCCCGGAGAACCAGGCGACTTGCCGTACACGGTAGGTTGCCCTGCGTTCACTCGTGAGCTGCGGCAGGTCCAGTGGCCCAGCACGAAGAATTTCAAGCCAGATGTACCAAAGAAGTACGACGGCAAGACGCACCCGTCAGAGTTCCTCAGCATCTACACCATTGCGGTGCAAGCTGCTGGGGGGCGAGACGACAAGATCCTTGCCAACTACTTCCCGTTGGTGCTCAAGCCCAATGTCAGATCCTGGCTCATGCACTTGCCGGACAACTCCATATCCTCCTGGGCTGATTTGTGCCATCAGTTTGTCGGCGCCTTTACAGGCGGCCACAAGCCTCATGGCCAAGAAAGCGACCTTCATCTGCTCGCCCAGAAGGAAGGAGAGCCCTTGCGCAAGTACATTCAGAGATTCAGCCGCGTACAACATAACATCCCAGATGTCCACCCTGCCGCGGTGATCAGCGCGTTCCATCAGAACGTGCGGAACCGCAGGATGCGGGAGGAGATGGCGATGTGCAAGATCAGAGACGTCAGTGAGCTATATGCCCTGGCCGACAAGTGTGCACGTGCTGAGGAGAGGAGGAGACTCCCCGGAGAGAATATAGGAGCAGGAGGATCTGACAGTGAGGATACTGCCCCGGCAAGGAAAAACCGGTGGCGGAATAACAGAAAGAAGAAAGGCAAAGAGGTGCTAGTTGTCGAGCAGTCCGGCAACGGAGGTGGCGCCAAGAAAGCCAAAGCTGGTGGCTCCGGCAAGGAGATTGCCGCAGAGGCTGTGGCGGTCGCCGACAAGCAGGACGGCACCAACAAGCAGTACTGCAAGATCCACCGCACCAAGGGCCATGATCTCCAGAGCTGCAAGAAAGTCGAGCAGCTTGTCGAGCAGCAGAAGGCTGAATACGAGCAGCGCGACAAGGAGAAGGCCCAGGAAGGTGCTGGAGGATCCGACAAGAAACGTCCCGGCCGAGGAGGACGTCGCGGCAAGGCCAAGCAGCGGCAAGGAGATAGACCTCCCCGCGGCCGCGACAAGGATGAAGATGACGACGACGACGAAGACATCGACGATGACGAGATTGATAAGCAGGAGTTCCAGAAAGCCACAGAGGTCATGTGTGTTGACGGCGGTGCTTCTCTGCATACTTCACACCGCCAGCTCAAACAATGGGTGCGGGAAGTCAATGCGGCAGAACCACCCGTCGAGTCACGCAGGCCTCTGAAATGGTCCAGCATGCCTATCATCTTTGATATTGAGGACCACCCTGATCGCATAACTGCGTTCGGGTGCTTGCCGATGTTGGTTTCACCAACTATCCGCAACCTCAAGGTCACTAAGATGCTAGTTGACGGTGGGGCCGGCTTGAACCTGATCTCCTCCGCGGTGCTCCAGAAACTCCAGATCCCTGACAGCGAGCTCGAAGAGACCGGCACATTTCAAGGAATCAATCCGGGAAGGAGCAAGCCGAAGGGAAAGATCACGTTGCCGGTGACATTTGGCAGTGAGCTGAACTTCAGGACTGAGAGGGTCACTTTTGACGTTGCTGATTTCCCATTGCCTTACAATGGGATACTCGGCCGTCCAGCACTCGCCAAATTCATGGCAGCCTCTCACTATGCATACAACGTACTGAAGATGCCAGGCCCGATAAGCGTCATCTCTGTCCGTGGCGACAAGAAGGATGCTCTTATCTGCGCCGACAAGGTCTACCGAGAGGCAGCAGCCGCAACAAATCGCAAATCACTTGCCGCTGAAGCTCCCGGAGGAAAGAAGAAGACCAAGTCTGGCAAGAGTTCTGATGCCCACTCCGGCAAGCGCACCTCTTCGGAGTGCTGCGCTACCGTCGAGGACGCACCATCGAGCTCCACCGGCAAGTGTAAGAAGGCAATGGCAGCTCCACCAGGGACTAAGAAGGTGTCCGCCAAGAAGGACGGCACTGGTGGTACCTTCACCATCAGTGCCACGCTCGACCCTAAATACGAAAGCGCGCTTGTTGCTTTCCTGCGGGCGAACGTCGACGTGTTTGCGTGGTAACCGTCTGACATCCCCAGTGTTCCCAGGAAAGTAATTGAGCACCACCTTGCCGTCTGTCCTCATGCGCGGCCCGTCAAGCAGAGAGTTAGGAAACAGGCAGTGGAGCGCCAAGAATTCATCGCAGAAGAAATCAAAAAATTGGAAGCAGCAGGCCTTGTCAGAGGAGTGCTCCATCCTACGTGGTTGGCCAATCCTGTTGTCATACGCAAAGCCAATGGGAAATGGAGGCTTTGTATCGATTTTACCGATGTCAATAAAGCTTGTCCCAAAGACCCATTTCCCTTGCCGCGCATCGGCCAGATTGTTGACTCCACAGCCGGATGTGACTTGCTTTCATTTCTTGATGCATACTCAGGATATCATCAGATCTTCATGGCAGAAGAGGATGAGGAGAAGACCGCATTCATCACCCCGTGTGGCACGTACTGTTTCGTACGGATGCCTTTCGGTTTAAAGAATGCTGGATCAACATTTGCAAGGGTTGTCCATCACGCTTTTGAGCCGCAAATGCACAGAAATGTGGAAGCCTACATGGATGACATAGTGGTCAAGAGCAAGGACAAAGTGACTCTGATCCAAGATTTAGACGAAACATTTGCAAATCTGCGCAAGATCAACCTCAAACTGAACCCCGAGAAGTGCGTGTTTGGAGTCCCCTCTGGCAAGCTTCTCGGGTTCTTTGTGTCTCAGCGGGGAATTGAAGCCAATCCCGACAAGATCAAGGCCATTGAGCAGATTGAAGCACCAAAGCGCGTCAAGGATGTACGAAGACTTGCCGGTTGCGTGGCTGCCCTCAGCAGGTTTATCTCTAGATCTGCTGAGCGCGCCCTGCCATTTTTCAAAATATTGAAAAAGGCAGGTCCAATGAAATGGACTCCGGAAGCGGAGGCTGCACTGCAGGACTTGAAGAGATACCCGTCCTCCACTCCAACACTTGTCGCACCTAGGCCACAAGAGAAGTTGCTGCTGTATATAGCGGCAACCAATCATGTGGTTAGTGCTGCGTTAGTAGCGGAGAGGGAGGCAGATGATGAGCCAGCAACCACGGCAGAGACATCCAGCGACAAGCAGGGGGCTTCACCGGCAAGCTCTGGTCCGGCAAGCTCTGGTCCGGCAGGCTCTTGTCCGGCAGGCTCTGGTCCCGACAAAGATGGATCTGCGCAGACGCATAAGGAGATGTAGAAGAGACTGGTGTAGCGCCCAGTTTACTTTGTCAGTTCCCTTTTGCAGGGGGCTAGGACAAGGTACTCTGGTGTGCAGAAGTTGCTTTTCGGCCTTCTCATGGCCTCAAGAAAGCTGCGCCATTACTTCCAAGCACATGAGATCACAGTTGTCACTCGCTTTCCGTTGAAGAGGATACTGCAAAATCCAGAAGCAACAGGCAGGATTGTCGAGTGGGCACTAGAACTGTCAAGGTTTGGCCTCAAGTTTGAACGCACTTCAACTAACCAAAGCAGAGCATTGGCAGAGTTCATAGCAGAGTCGACGCCAACACCAGATGAAGAGATTCCAGAAACGAGCATCCCTGTCAAGGAAGCAAACAAAGAGTGGTTGATGTACTTTGATGGTGCCTTCTCGCTGCAAGGCGCCGGTGCGGGTGTGCTACTTGTCGCACCCACCGGAGAGCACCTCAAGTACGTAGTCCGTTGATGGAAGCTTATGTTGATGAAGTGAGAAAGCTAGAAGAACACTTTGACGGCCTACAGATGGAACATGTTCCAAGAGCTCAGAATGACATTGCTGATGGCCTGTCAAAGTGCGCCGCACTTAAGTTACCTGTGGAACCAGGGATCTTTGTGCTCAAGCTGACTCAACCGTCCGTGACACCATCAACTGGACAGAGCAAGAAGAGGAAGTTGATTTCTGGTGACTATTTTCCGGCAGAGCTTCTCGAAGCCGCCGCCAAGAAAGTCTCCAAGATCAACGCCAAGGATGCTGAGGAGCAGTCTGCTCCGACGAGCCCAAGGGTTCGTACCATCGAAGCAGACGCTCCCGACAAGTTTTGTTCCGGCAAGCTTGCCGGGGAACATCAAGCTCCGGCTGAGCCGCAGGTTCTCGCCGTAGAAGCGGATGTTCCCGCAGCAGCAGATGTGCCTTTAGTCCTTGTTGTCGAGCCACAAGCTCTAGCATGGGCACAGCAAATTGTCCGTTTCCTTCAGACAGGAGAACTTCCCGAAGAGCAAGAAGAAGCGGAAAAAGTAGCCCGGCAGTCAAGTATGTACCAGTTTGTCGATAGCATACTGTACAGAAGAACACTCAACGGTGTGAAATTGAGGTGTATTTGCCGGGAAGATGGACAGAAGCTGTTGGCAGAGATACATGGAGGCATATGTGGTCACCACATTGGCGCAAGAGCACTTGCCGGCAAAGCTTTCCGGCAAGGTTTCTTTTGGCCGACAGCCCTCCAGGATGCAACTGCACAAGTAACCAAGTGTGAAGCGTGCCAGTTCCATTCCAAGCAGATACACCAGCCAGCTCAAGCTCTCCAGACGATCCCTTTATCCTGGCCATTTTCGGTCTAGGGGCTCCATATCCTCGGCCCCTTTCCCCGAGCTGTCGGGGGCTTTGAGTACTTGTACGTTGCAATCGACAAGTTCACAAAGTGGCCGGAAGTGGAACCAGTGAGGAAGGTGACAACACAGTCAGCAGTCAAATTCTTCAGGTCGATTGTTTGCCGTTTTGGGATCCCTAACAGGATCATCACCGACAATGGCATGCAATTCACGAGCCGCACCTTCATGCAGTACGTCCAAGATCTTGGCGCCAAGGTCTGCTTCGCTTCTGTTGCTCATCCGAGAAGCAACGGTCAAGCGGAGAGGGCAAATGCTGAAGTGCTGCGTGGGCTCAAGACCAGGACTTTCGACAGGCTGCGCAGGTGCGGAAGAAACTGGATCGAGGAGCTGCCAGTGGTTCCTTGGTCGATCAGGATGACGCCAAATCGAGCCACTGGCCAGACGCCTTTTGCTCTAGTCTATGGAGCAGAGGCAGTTCTTCCCACGGAACTCGTATACGGGTCACCTCGAGTGCTCGCTTATGATGAGCTTGAGCAAGAGCAGCTGCGACAAGATGACGCGCTGCTCCTTGAGGAGGACCGTGTTCCGGCTGCTGTACGAGCTGCTCGATACCAGCAAGCTTTACGCCGCTACCATAGCCGCAAAGTTAATGCCAGAAGCTTCGAGGAAGGCGACCTTGTTCTTCGGCGCATTCAGTCCGCCAAGAATTCCAACAAGTTGACGCCGAAGTGGGAAGGCCCATACCGGGTGAAACGAGTCACTAGGCCTGGCGCTGTCCGCCTTGAGACCGAAGATGGCATTCCGGTGAGCAACTCCTGGAACATTGAGCATCTTCGTAAGTTTTACCCGTAGGGCGCGGTTGCCGGAACCTGTTCCAGCAACCACCTTTTGTACAAGTCTTGCTGATGTTGCATGTAATCCTTTGTACAAAGCCGGGCGTAGACCCCGTGCATAAGTAAAGCTCATGTGCTCCACACATCTTGTCAATTTCATGCTTTTTACTTTATATTTGCATGCTCTATCTGACACTTTGTGCAACACCTACCCCCGTTAAGCAATAACGAGCCGAAAGGCCCCATATCTTTATTTTCTCTTCTTTCTTTTTCTCAACAAAGGAAAGAAAGGTTCCCTCACACACAAGTTTGCCGGGGGGGAGGAGAAGATAATAATGTGGGCCAGGCGTCGTTTAAGGAAGGTTCACCTTGCCGGGAAGCAAACGACATAAAAGCTAAGTTGCCAAAGTCTGAGCAATTAGTTTTAATTTTTAAGTTATCTTCCTCGAACGACTGTGCTTTGTATGGAAAACCTGTGCTCGGAGGAACCAACTCATAGCTAGTTGCGCCCTTACTTTGTTTCGAGTCCGCTCAACAACTTAAGTGTGCTGCAACTAGTCGCGACAAGGTTTCTTGTCGGAGCGGCACCGCCAGCAGGCTGCTGACGTCCCGCACTCAGCGCTCGCGGCTCGGGTGCCTGCGCCGACAAGTTCCCTAAAAGCGTAGGGTAAAGCATACAAAGCAAGGGATCTAGTAAAGGAAATAACATAGCGATCATTATCCAAAACAGAGTTATATTACAAGATAACTTGTCGCGGCTCTAACACATTGTTCCCATGACATGACCAGCAGCGACAAGGAAAAAAGATAAAATGGGCGGCCTAGTCTACACGATCGCCCTCGACCCTCTTGATCCCGCTCACCTTGTCCACAATGGGTGCGACAAGGGCCTTGAGTGCTTCCAGATCGGCGTCGGGCGGCAAAGACCTGAGGACGTTGGTGAGGTTGAGGCCTGGGTTGCGGAAGGCCACCTTCACCAGCACCTTCTGAAGAACTCCCGCGCAAATCTTGCGCGACTCGTCGGCCATCTGCTTTGGGATCTTCTCCCAAAGCTGCTGGAGGGCCGTCGCCACGCCCTTGAAGAACAAGCTGAGCTTTACGCTGGGTTGGAGATGCTCGTCGGAAGAATACCCGAAGTCCTCCATCCCCAGCTGCGCCAGCTCCCCGTCGATGACTGCGGCGATATTCACCAGACCCTCGGTCCAGTGCTCCACCGTTTCCCTGAATGAGTTCTGGGTGACGGCAATGCTCGCCAACAGCGCCTCGTCGGCCTTGATCTTCTCCGACAAGGTCACCTCTCGCTCCTTGGCGCTGTCCAGCGTCTGAGTCAGCGTGGCCAGCTTCAGCTCGAGATCTGCGTTGGAGTCCTTGGCGGCGCTGAGATCCTTGCTTCTCTCAGCGAGAAGACCTTGCAGCTCACCGTGGGTGGCAGCATCCTTCTCGCGCTCGCGCTTGAGCGCAGCGAGCTCCTCGCCGCTCGTCCTGAGATTGGCCTCTAGCTGCGCCACTTTCGCCTCCAGCTCTTTCTTGGCGGCCTCGGCAGCCGCAGCATCATCCCTTGCTTCTTTGAGAGCCCCGCCAATTGCTTGCTCCCATGCAGCGAGCTCCTCCTCGTGGCTGTCAAGGTTCACCTTGCACTACGCCAACTCTCCTTCCTGCGTGAATATGCTTTTAGCGACAAGCCGTTGCTTCTCTTCGGCTTCAGCCTTCTTGAGGAGGAAGGCTTTTCGCTCCTCGAGAAGTTGCTCCCGCTCCTCTGCCAGGCTCCGGAGAGTTTCCTGCCTGAGACCCCGGAGCTCCTCCGCGCGCTTCTCGATGTCGACTCCCGCCTTCGCGACAAGCGCTTCTCGGGAGGCCAGCTTGTCTTGTCGGGCGCGGTAGAGCGACGTCAGCTTCCGCAGCAGCCGCTCCTCTTCAGGCTCGTCGCTGTTGCTTGGCGCGTCAACCAGCGTCAATCCGGCGGAGGCGAGCACCTCTCCGTCAAAGGTTTCTCCCTCGACCGGCGCCCTGGAGCTCGAGCCCAGGGGAGCTTGATGAAGACACCATCGCCGGCCTTCAAGTAGGCGCCGAGCTGGGGCTCCTCGGAGCCTGGCTCTGCGGCAGTGGCGGGAGGATCGGCGGTCGGTGCAGCGCCTGGCGCTCCTGCGGCCTCGGGGCCGTCAGTACGATCGCCGGATCCCTCGCCGGCCTCCGCGGCGGCAGCCCTAGCAGCCTCTTCTCCGGCGGGCTCATCAGCGCCAGCCTCTCCTTCAGCGGCCTCGGTTTCCATCGGCTCAGTGGCGGATGGATCTGAAGAACGAAGAAGGGAGAGAAGTCAAGCTAATATGCAAAAAGAAAGTCAGAAGAAGAAAAGCCCAAGGGCAAGTTTTTAGGCAAGTGGATTACCTGTACTGGGATCTGCGGTCGCGGTCTCAGCCGCTGGAGGATCACTGGTGTCGTCCCTTGCCGGAGAATTGGCCTTTGCCGGAGAGTTCTCCCTTGCCGGAGAGCGCTCCCTTGCCGGGGATTCCTCCCGTGGCGGTGTAGTCGAAGCAGATGGCGCTTCGGGGGCGGCTTCCGGGCCCTCCTGGTGGGGCTGCTCTGCTCCTACACAAATCCAACAATCAAGATATCAGTAAGAGAAAAGAGCACCCATGCGCACCTGACGGCGGGAAGTAAATTATAAACTTACGCTGGGGGCTGCTTTGGGGAGTAGTTGCCAGGTCCGTCAAGGTGGGCTCAGACACGCCCCCAGCTGACACGGTGGGATCGTCTTCGATGACAATCACCGAGGCCTTGGCCCTCTTCGCCGCTCTCTGGGCCAGAGTCCTGAAAAGGAATGGATTCAGATCGAAGCAAGTCAGATACAGAATGAAAACAACAAGATTGAAGAACTACGAGGATAGCAAGGAAGCTTACTCTTCTTCTTCATCATCGGAGCTGAGCGCGGAGAGATCGAAGTCCGGCTCGCCTCCGGTGCGACGAGGCGGAGGAGTGGGCTCCCTTGCCCGCTTGGCAGGAGCAGCAGCGGTGGACCGGGAAGGTCCCGCTCCAGTTGCCGCAGCGGCGTGAGGCGCTCCCGCGGCAACGGTGCTTGCTGCGGTAGAGCATGTCGCGCGGCTCGGCGGTTGTTGACCCGTCTGCCGCCCCGCTACGTCCCCAGCCATGCGGAGGCGCCTTCTTGGTGCAGCCGGGGGCTCCACTTGCGGCAAGCTGTCTGAAGGTTTGGGCTCTTCCTCGCCGGGCTCGCTCGGCTCAGCTTCGGGGCCGGCAAGATCTTCCTCGCCGGCAAACTCCTCGCGCTCGGCAAGGCTTGCCGCCTCAGCTGCCTCTGCCTCCTTCTTAGTGAACCCGAACTCACCCGCAGCAGCTGCTGCCGCAGCCTCTTCCGTCCTAGTGGCGATGCACTTCAGCTCCGCGTCGGTAGTGTCACGGGTGAGGCTCTTCTTCTCGTCGGCGCGGATTGGCACTTCCTCCAGGCTGTCGAAGAACGCCCGTACGACATCATCCGCAGGCTCTTGCCAAGTTGGGGCGATTCCGTGCGAAGCGCACAACGGCATCATCGCGCGGATCCGGTCGAGTGAAGAATTGTTGCACAACGGAACAACGCTCCTCGGCAACATGAACGGATGCTGAGGATCACGTTTGAACAGCTCCAGGAGCATTGCATCCAGCTCCAGGACGGTGAAATTGAAGTTAAGGCCCGGGCGCAGCCTCATGATGTCCGCCGAGTTCTTGAACTCCCAGGCGGGTCTCCCTCTCTCCTGCAGGGGGGCGATGCGGCGACGAAGGAAATCTGCGCCGACAACACCTACAGTGAGCCCGACAAGCCTGAGGCGAAGGATTCGGGTGACTGCGATCTTTAGCCTGTCGTCTTCCGGGGCCACGTTGCTCCAGTCGTTGCCACGTAATATCGGGGCTTGGCGCACGGCAGTGAACGGCTGCGGGTTCTCCTCGACGATCCAGCACCACTCCGCTCTCCACTCCTCCCATTTGCTGTGAAGCTCTCCCTCCAGATAGGCTTCTTTCTTGCCGACTCTCGACATCCAGGCGATTCCTCTGGCAAGGGGCTCTCCTCTCTCAACTCGGGGCATGAAGAAGTGGCGGAAGAGGGCTACGTTTGGGTGGACTCCGACAAAGTTTTCGCACAGATGTGCGAAAACCGCCATGGTCAGAACGGCATTGGGGGTGAAATCAAGGAGGCGGAGCCCGTATGTGTTCATAATATCGCAGAAGAACTCCGAGAAGGGCGGGCAGAGCCTGCAATAGAAGAACAACACGAAGAAGGGGTACCCGTTTGGAGCTAGCTCCGAGGCAGTGGCCGGGAGTACCCTCGTGCGCGGGTGCGCCCGCGTCTCCGTCGACCAGAAGAGGTAGTAGTACTCCCTCAGCTCCTTGGCGCCGAGTTGAGGGGGGAAGAGGGCCCGCTCCTTCCGCAGCGCCGCGAGCTGCTGTGCTTCGGCCGACTTCACGCCCTTCCCCTTGTCGGCTTTCGGAGCCATTGCGGAAGTGGCAGGGGAGATCGACGGCGTTGGTGGTGCTGGTGGCGACAGGGGGCGGAGCGTTGCTCTCTGCGGCGGAGATTTTTGGGGTTGAAGCAACAAACGGCGAGATGGGCAAACTGCCCCTGTTTCCCCTGCTTATAAAGAGGGAGGGGGCAGACGTTTCGCCCCTCCGAATAAAGAACCCTCCCACGATCTCGCCCATGATGCCGCATTCAACGCGTGCCGTTGGGGGAGGGCGCGGTGGATACGGAGTAAGATTCGGCGTTACCCGGGCCGCGCGTGCCCGTGCCCTGTTTTGGGCCTGGCCCAACAGTGCTCGGCACCGTGTGTGGCCCAGGCCCGGGGGCTCCTGTCGGTGTACTAGAGTAGGGTTACCCTAGTACCCCGAACTTGTGCACGGGCAGTTGCAGCGCCCCGCGGCAAGGGCTTGCCGGGTGACCGCCAAGACACTCCGGGGCTCCTTTGGAGCCACTCAAGAACAAAGTACTCAAGTAAAGAAGACAAGGCCCCGACAAGAGGAGCTTGCCGGGAAGGCCAACCGAGGAATCTCAAGGAACTTGCCGCGACGCGCCACGCGTCCCGGCAAGGCCCGGTGAGCGACAAGCTTCCGGGCGCGACAAGACCACGACCGCGGCAAGACGCTTGCCACGTCAAGCGGCCACTCTGTGCCCACGCTCCAGCGCATCCACCAACGTGTCGCTCTGGGGGCCTCTCCAGGCACGCGTGGCGGAAGGCTGTGCAGCCAGCGGTAAGCGGTGGCATGCGATGCTGACAAGATCGCCATCGTGGCAGGCGGTGGCGCCCCTGACGGTCCTTTTCTACACTGTTTAGGCGACACCGACGGGCATTTAATGCCCTTGTCCCCTGCCGTTAGGGTTAGGTAGAGTACACTGTACATGTAGCTGTACCAACCACCTCTCTTTTTACATTTTTACCCTTTTCTGCATTGCCACCTGTCGGTGACCCCTTTAGCATATAAAAGGAGGCCCATGCGCAACGTAGAGGGGGGTTCGGAAAGTTTGGATCATTTGGAAGCCAGAAAAACACCTAGCTCTCTAGAGCAAGAACAGAATACAATCAAACAAGCAGCAGTAGGAGTATTATCTCTCCGGAGAGCTCCGAAGCTGGGTAAACTGCTCGAGTGTTTCGCCTCGATCTGCTCTTCGTGCGACCTCCGCCCCCCGCCGAACCGAAAGGGGCCCGGTCCGCCGGTCCCATAGGTGTTCGTGGATCAGTTTCCCCGACACAGGCCTCACCGCCCCACCGTACTCCCATCACTGGCCTAGCCATCCCTCTACTCACCCACACCTGCTGTTATTCTCCGGTGACGGCAGACGAACCAGTAAACCCTCGTACAGTCGTACTCCCCTCCGCATGGGAAACAACTGCCGAGTCTTCCCTGCCTCCGTGTCGTTCCCTTCCTAGGCCTCGTCGTCGTCCACCGCCCTGGTGCTCTTGGCGCGGCCTGGTCAACATGGTCAACGACCGACATGCATCTGAAGTGGACTGTACGTGGAGAGGCCGACAGCTGGGTCCACGGCCGCACGCAAAGAAATTCCTCCTTATTACGTGCAAAATAATGATTCCTCCACCTGACATCAGGGACCCACCGAAAGGGCCTCTGTATTTCGTGAAAAAATGTTACCGCCGCTGACAGCTCGGACCCACTAGTTATATCTTCGCACGCAAGGAAGTGCCTCCTTATTACGCACAAAAAAAATGAATACTCCCCCTATTAGCTGGGACCCAGTATAGTGGCAGGCTGACTTGTGGGCCTACTAAGTTGACGGGGACGGAGGGCTTTGTCAACTTAGTCAATATGCACGATTCTAGCTCCAGTGACCATACGATGTCCATCCAACGGCCGTAGTGCTTCTTCAACCTCTGGTCTTCTTGCTCCAGCCGCCCAAACAAGCGCCGGTCGTGCCTCGTGTTCCTGCCTCCCGTGGCTGGCCGCGATGAGGCGGAGGCCTCACCACCCCTACTACTCCCACCACTGGCCAGGCCATCCCTCTACTCACCCACACCCCCTGTTAACTGTTATTCTGCGGCGACGGCAGCCTCACACCGCAGCGAACCAGTGAACCCTCGTATTCCTCTACGCGTGGGCGTCCACTGCCGCGCCTTCCCCGGCTCCGCGTCATCCCCTTCCTAGGTCTTGCCGCCGTCCACCGCCCTGGTGCTCTCGGCGTGGCATGGTCAACGTGGTCAAGGAACGACTTCCATCGGGCGTGGACTGTACGTGGAGAGGCTGATAGTTGGGTCCATGGCGGCCACAAGGAAGTGCCTCCTTATTACGCGCAAAATAATTATTCCTCCACCTGACAGCAGGGACCCACTGGACGGGCCACCATATTTCGTGAAAAAAACGTTTCCCCCCTGACTGCTGGGACCCACCAGCTACACCTTTGCACGCAAGTAAGTGCGTCCGGGCAAAAAAAAAAACGATTCGCCCCCTGACTGCTGGGACCCACCAGCTACATCTTCGCACGCAAGGAAGTGCCTGACAGTCGGGACCCACCTGGTCGAAGCGTACATAGCGTTGTCATTCTGGTCGCGAACGTGTATGTACATATTGGTGGATGTAGAGGCGCGCACGTGTCATAGTAGAGGCGCCCTCGTGTCGTAGTAGAGGCGCGCACGTAGCATGTACACGTACATACAACAGCCAGTGTGCAAGAAAGAAAATATGGCCACGTCTGTGTACATACGGGCAGGGTCTCGAACGCCTACTCGCGCATACGTATGGCCAGGGCTCGTGTACATGGTTGGGTCACAACGGAGAAACATCGTCGTAGTCGTGTTCATGGGGAGCCAACCGGCTGGGTCAGAACGGAATGCGTCGTCGTGTTCATCGGGAGGGCTTTTGGATGGAACATGCGATGGAAACGAGGCCTGGCGTACCGCAGAACGGAGGAAACGTCCTTGTGTTCGACCGGCCACATTCGAAACGGGATCCTGTTCATCGGGAGGGGTCTGGCGTACCGCAAAACGGAGGAAACGGACCTCCTACGGTCGAAACGGGGGTCCTGTTGATCAGGAGGGGTGTGGCGTACCGCAAAACGGACGAAACAAACCTCCTATGGTCGAAACGGGGGTCCTGTTGATCAGGAGGGGTCTGGCGTACCGCAAAACGGACGAAACAGACTTGTGTTAGAGCGCTACGGTCGAAACGGGGGTCCTGTTCATCGGGAGGGGTGTGGCGTACCACAAAATGGGACTCCATGGGATACTGTTCATCTCCACCGTCGACCTCCTCCAGCCTTCACGGGCTACTGTTCGTCCACCGTCGACCTCCTCCAGCCTGCACTTGCGACTGTTCATCCACAGGCTCCTGTTTATCCAGCCTCCACCGCGTGCTACTCCACCGGCTAATGTTCAACCACTCCTCCATGGGCACCCCCCACCGTGTACTGTTCATCCAGCCCTCCACACCACGGGGTCCTATTCAACCACTCCTCCACGGGCACGCCTCCACCGTCTACTGTTCATCCAGCCCTCCACACCACGGGGTGCTGTTCAACCACCCCTCCACGGGCACCCCTCCATCGTCTACTGTTCATCCAACCCTCCACACCACGGGGTCCTGTTCAACCACCCCTCCACGGGCACCCGTCCACCGTCTACTGTTCATCCAGCCCTCCACACCACGTGATCCTGTTCATCCAGAGGCAATGCCACCGCTCACTGTTCATCCAAACCCACCCGCAACGCTCACTGTTCATCCAATCGATCGGCTTCAGTTAGTAGCAGTAGCGAAGGAATCGCTCGACCGGGTTCAGTTAACAGCCATCGATCAATCGCTCGGGTTCAGTAACGCGTAGCCTGCAGTGCAATGCTCGGGTTCAGTTAGAGCCCAATGCCTCACTTGGGTTCAGTTAGAGCCAATGCCTCGCACACACGCGCGTACGTGTACGAGAGAAACGCGCATCGCTCGGCCCCCGACCACCCACCGTAACCGGGAACGCCCTGAAATTTTCCTCGCCCTCGCTTCTACCACGGTTTTTTCCATCATGGACGGCCCAAAGAATGTCATGCAGCTGCGTCCCCGGCCCACCCAAGACGAAAAGCCCATTTTCTGTCATGATTTCTTGTCATAGAAGTAGGAGCCCACCACATCTATGATGATACCGGGTTTTGTCACAATTATCGTCATAGAAGTGTCATATGTATGACAGAATTTTTTTTCGTTCGGCCACAAATGTCACGGATGTCTTTTTTTTTGTAGTGGAGGTGGCGTGAGTTGTGAAACTATTCTACATTGTTTTAAATGAAGGCCAAACTCGTAACTCAAATATTCTCCTCCACGATCAGATCATAGAAACTTTATTTTCTTGTTACGATGATTCTCCACTTCACTCTGAAATTCTTTGAACTTGTCAAATGTTTCAGACTTGTGTTTCATTAAGTAGATATACCCATATCTTCTCAAATCATCTGTGAAGGTCAGAAAATAATGATACCCGCCACACGCATCAACACTCATTGGTCCGCATACATCGGTATGTATTATTTCCAACAAGTCACTAGCTCGTTCTATTGTTCCGAAGAACGGAATTTTAGTCATCTTGCACATAAGGCATGGTTCGCAAGTATCAAATGATTCATAATCAAGTGATTCCAAAAGTCCATCTTTATGGACTTTCTTCATGCACTTTACACCGATATGACCCAAACGGCAGTGCAACAAATAATTTGCACTATCATTATCAACTTTGCATCTTTCCGCATCAATATTATGAATATGTGTATCATCACAATCAAGATTTAATAGAAATAGACCACTCTTCTAGGGTGCATGACCATAAAAGATATTACTCATATCAATTGAACAACCATTATTCTCTGATTTAAATGAATAACCCTTTCACACTAAACAAGATCCAGATATAATGTTCATGCTCAATGCTGGCACCAAATAACAATTATTCAGGTCTAAACCTAATCCCGAAGGTAGATGTAGATGTAGCGTACCGACGGCGATCACATCAATCTTGGAACCATTTCTGACGCGCATTGTCACCTCATCCTTAGCCAATATCTGTTTAATCCGTAGTCCGTGCTTCGAGTTACAAATATGAGCAACCGAACCGGTATCAAATACCAAGGCACTAGTACGAGAATTAGTAAGGTACACATCAATAACATGTATATCAAATATACCTTTTTTCACCTTGCCATCCTTCTTATCCGCCAAATACTAGGGGCAGTTCCACTTCAGTGACCAGTTCCTTTGTAGTAGAAGCACTCAGTTTCAGGCTTGGGTCCAGACTTGGGTTTCTTCCTGGGAGTGACAACTTGCTTGTCAGTCTTTTTGAAGTTTGCCTTATTTTTACCCTTGCCCGTTTACTTGAAACTAGTGGTCTTGTTAACCATCAACACTTGATGCTCCTTCTTGATTTCTACCTCCGCGGCCTTTAGCATCGTGAAGAGATCGGGAATAGTCTTTTCCATCCTTGCATATTGTAGTTCATCATGAAGCCTTTGTAGCTTGGTGGCAGTGATTGAAGAACTTTGTCAATGACACAATCATCTGGAAGATTAACTCCCAGCTGAGTCAAGTGATTATGGTACCCAGACATTCTGAGTATGTGCTCACACTACTAGGGAAAAGCCTAGCAGCAGTGCGGGTTTTAGGACTATCAGTAGCGCGGGCTAGAGCGTTACTGGTACGGCGCTACAGCTAAAGGTTAGCAGTAGCATTCCTCAACCCACGCTGCTGCTAAATCGACTTAGTAGTAACGCTTTCCCAGGGAAGCGCTACTGGTAACTAGTAGTAGCGCTTCTCCCTGCCCGTGCTACTACTATTATTTCTTTTTTATTTCATGTTGTATTCATACACCTTTACACAAGTTTTCATACAACAGGAATTTAGAGATTGTTTTTACATCATAATGAGTTATTACATCACTGGGTGAAAGAACCGTGGACTAGTTTCAAGTGGGTGTCCATCCACTTGAAACTAATCCCCGGTTCTTTCACCCAATGATATAATAAATATCATCATCATCATCATATCATTAACAACTTATCATCATAATACATCATTGTCATATAACATCACCTCAAGATCATTGTTTTCATCAATTACATCACATAGCAAATTGGTCACTAGTCGTAATCACAATTACTCCTCATCACCAACTCTAACACATTGACCACATAATAAACATATTGTACCTCTTAGGACCTACTACATTCTCTAAGGTAAAATAGCAAAAAACAAGATAGCCTCTGACTCTCCATTATGGAGAATGGAGATTATCCTGTCTCCAATTCTTGCCTTTCGCTTAATTTTACTTCCTAGAACCTCCTTGCGAATGTCCAAACATTTTTTCCATTCTTTGATGAGCATGTGTTCACCGGTTTTAGAAATCCAATATGCACAGGTGAGCTCCCTAGATTTAACTGGTAGTATGTTCAAAACTGCAAGGCGACCATTCTGATACATGAGATGAGGCACACAATCCATCGGGAGTTGCCGTTGAAAAACATAGTAATAAATTCGTAGTTAGCAATGATGTACTAGTTTCAGAAGTATGCAAAAGATTCACGGATGTCGTAATAGTAAAAAATCTTACCAGGGTATCTCCATAGAAGTTACCATGGTTCAACACGTGCACTAGTGGCACGTATTCACCATAATTTGGAGGAGTTCAATAATAGGTATTGTAATTCTCAAGATAAGTACAAAATGTGATCAAATGACTTTTCTCCTTATACGTTAATTCGGAGCCATCAGTGTAGTGGGTTTTGTCTACCGTCTTCCGCACATTCTTTGAAGAATCAAAATAAGCTGTCAATGGAAATAAGCTGTCAACTATTGAAATAAACAATATAAATTAGTTAATAACTATGTTTGAGAAACTAACATTGCGGTAGAATCGGAAGCGTATCAACAAGGACCCAAATTTCCATATTGTCTTGCTCGATGTCAGGATCACCAAGATCCATGGTGACAATTATACCCTCATAAAAATCATACATTTTGCAAAGTTCTTCCCAATTTTGGCAACCAAAATGGGTTACGCTCTGAGAATTGTACATATTTACTTCAAAATCCATATCATGATGGGTCCTTAGGTGTATTTTCTTTGTTTCAAAATTTTCATGGTCTTCAAAACCCATCCTCCCCAAGACATAACAACTTGCCACTCGATATTTCCTACATATTCTAGCACAAGTCATGGCAGAATTCACGGAAAAATCCGGCATGACCTTTGCTAAAAAAGGACATATCAAGCGCCTGAAATTTGCTGGAACGGAAATTAATCAACACTCCGACAAAACATAGGCCACTCAAAGGTGTAACCTGAACATGAACGGCTACTTGGGCAACCACCCAATAAGTTATCACTAATACATCCCGAATAATTGCTTTAACTAAAAAAATAACAACAAATATGACATGTTCAACTAGTTTTATTAATTCAACTAGTTCTTACTAAATATAAACTTACTATAAATAGAAAAAAACTAGTTCTTTCTAAAAATAAAGTAGTTCAACTAGTTATATTAATTATCTTACTAAATATACATTAGTTCCATTAATTCAACTAGTTCAACTAGTTTATTAATTTACTTACTAAACTAGTTCAACTAAAACTAAACTAGTTCAACTAGTTTATTAATTTACTTACTAATTATTTTAAACACTTACTAAAAACAGTAAAAATAAACTACATTATACAATAGTAAAAAACATCTACTATTAATCATACTGCCCTAGTTAACTAGTACCATCACTACTACTAATTAACATCTACTACTACTAAAAAACATTATCTATGAACCCTAAATTAACATCTACTACAACTAAACAACATCTAGTACTAACTAAGCAGAGAGGAAGGGGGTGGGGGGCTTACAGAGAGGTTAGAGACGTTGGCGGGGAGGTGCTCGGCGACAGAGAGGTAGGGCAGCGAGGGCGGGCTCGGGATCGGAGGCGGCGGTGCTGGGCAGGCTCGGTCGGCGGCGGTGAGGTCGAGGGCGGCGATGGTGAGGTCGAGAGCGGTGGCGGGCGGTGGCGGTGAGGTTGAGGGCGGCCTCGGGCGCCAGCGGTGAGGGCAGGCTCAGGCGGCAGCGACAGAGGAGTAGGGGAACAGGGGGGAATGGAGGACTTAGCAAAATTTCGAGCCCATGCGGGTGGTTAAGTCAGAAGTAGCAGCATCGCATTCCAGAAAGCGCGCTACTGCTACATTAGCTACAGCGCGTTCTGGTATACACGCTACTGCTACTCCTTTCTCTTTTTCCCCTTTTTCATTTATTTTTCTTCATATTTTATTTTTTCCTTTCACCTTATTCTATTTCTTTCAATATCAATTACCTTTCTATTTGCTTTCCATTTAATTTTATATCCTTTAGCAGTAGCGAGTTTTGGAATAAAACGTGCTGCTACAAAGGAAGTAGCGGTAGCGCCATTCAGTATGCATCGCTACTACAATGTGTGGCCTATCGGATCAGCCGTGGGAATTTTAGTAGTATCGTGTTTACATCAAGGCGTGCTACTACTTATCTGTAGCGCGGTTTGTCCGGGAGCACTACTGCTACTTAGCACTAGTGTGCTTTTTTGACCCATGCTACTGCTAAAGTTCTGTGTATAAGGTTTTCCCTAGTAGTGTCACTAACAGAACTATTCTCATCCATCTTGTAGCTATGGAACTTGTTGCAGACTTCATATCTCTCAACTCGGGCATTTGCTTGAAATATTAAATTCAACTCCCGGAACATCCATATGCTCCATGACGTTCAAAACGTCTTTGAAGTCCTGATTCTAAGCCGTAAAGCATGGCACACTGAACTAATGAGTAGTCATCAACATGCGACTGCCAGGCATTCACAATGTCTACAGTTGCTGGTGCAGGTGGTACACCTAGCGGTGCATCAAGGACATAATTCTTCTATGCAACAATTCAAAGGAACGCATCATCAAGGACATAATTCATCAAGTTACAGACCCAGTCCATGTAGTTGCTGCCATCATCTTTCAACTTAGCTTTCTCTAGGAACGCATTAAAATTCAAAGGAACGGTAGCACGGGCCATTGATCTATAACATAGATATGCAAAAAACTATCAAGACTAAGTTCATGATAAATTGAGGTCAAGTAATCATATTACTTAAGAACTCCCACTTAGATAGACATTCCTCTAGTCATCTAAATGATACGTGATCCAAATCAACTAAACCATGTCCGATCATCACGTGAGATGGAGTAGTCTTCAATAGTGAACATCACTATGTTGATCATATCTACTATATGATTTACGTTCGACCTTTTGGTCTCTAGTGTTCCGAGGCCATATATGTATATGCTATGCTCGTCAAGTTTAAACTGAGTATTCCTCGTGTGCAAATCTGGCTTGCACCCATTGTATTTGAACGTAGAGCTTATCACACCCGATCATCATGAGGTGTCTCAGCACGAAGAACTTTCGCAACGGTGCATACTCGGGGAGAAGAACTATACCTTGAAATTTAGTGAGGGATCATCTTATAATGCTACCGCCGTACTAAGCAAAATAAGATGCATAAAATATAAACATCACATGCAATCAAAATATGTGACATGATATGGCCATCATCATCTTGTGCTCATGATGTCCATCACCGAAGTAACGTCATGATCTCCATCATCACCGTCTTGACACCTTGATCTTGATCGTAGCGTCGTGGTCGTCTCGCCAACCATTGCTTCTACGACTATCGCTACCGCTGAGTGATAAAGTAAAGCAATTACATAGCGCTTGTATTTCATACAATAAAGCGACAACCATATGGCTCCTGCCAGTTGCCGATAACTTTTACAAAACATGATCATCTCATACAACAATCTTTATATCACATCATGTCTTGACCATATCACATCACAACATGCCCTGCAAAAACAAGTTAGACGTGCTCTACTTTGTTTGTTGCAAGTTTTACGTGGCTGCTACGGGCTGCTAGCATGAACCGTACATACCTACGGCACAAAAACCACAACAGTGATTTATCAAGTTTGCTGTTTTAACCTTCACAAGGACCGGCCGCAATCAAATTCGATTCAACTAAAGTTGGAGAAACAGACACCCGCTAGACACATTTATGCAAAACTAGTTGCATGTCAGTCGGTGGAACCGGTCTCATGAACGCGGTCATGTAAGGTTGGTCCAGCCGATTCATCCAACAATATCGCCGTGTCAAAATAAGACATTGGTGGTAAGCAGTATGACGATCACCACCCACAACTCTTTGTGTTCTACTCGTGCCTATCATCTACGCATAGACCTAGATCGGATGCCACTGTTGGGAAACGTAGCATGCAATTTCAAAAAAATTCCTACGCTCACGCAAGATCTATCTAGGAGATGCATAGCAACGAGAGGGGAGACTGTTTCCACGTACCCTCGTAGACCGAAAGCGGAAGCGTTAACTTAACGCGGTTGATGTAGTGGAACGTCTTCTCGAATCAACCGATCAAGTACCGAACGTACGACACCTCCGAGTTCTGCACACGTTCAGCTTGATAACGTCCCTCGAACTCTTGATCCAGCAGAGTGTCAATGAAGTCGATGAGTTCCATTAGCACGATGGCATGATGGCGGAGTTGGTGATGTGATCTGCGCAGGGCTTCGCCTAAGCACTAGGATGATACTATCGGAGGAGTAAACGGTGGGGGGTGCACTACACACGGCTAAGACAATGTTGTATCTTTGGGTGCCCCCTGCCCCAGTATATAATGGAGAGGGGAGGAGGCCGGCCACCAGGGGGTGTGCCATGGAGGGGGGAGTCCTACTAGGACTCCACTCCTAGTAGGATTCGCCCCCACCTTTTTTCCTTCTTTCAGGTGTAGCAAAGGGGGAGAGGGAGAGGGAGTAGGAGAGGGAAAGGGCGGCGCGGCCCCCACCCCTTGTCCAATTCGGATTGGCAAGGGAGGCGCACGCCACCTCCTATGGCCAACCCTCTCTTCTCCACTATGGCCCATGTGGCCAATTAACTTTCCCGGAGGGTTCCGGTAACCTCCCCGTACTCAAAAATTTATCCAAAACTTCCCGAAACCATTCCGATGTTCAAATGTAACCTTCAAATATATTAATCTTTACCTCTCAACCATTTCGAGACTCCTCGTCATGTTCGTGATCTCATCCAGGACTCCGAACAACCTTTGGTCTCCAAAACATATAACTCATATAATACCAATCGTCATCGAACGTTAAGCATGCGGACCCTACGGGTTCAAGAACTATGTAGACATGACCGAGACACCTCTCCGGTCAATAACCAATAGCGGAACATGTGTGCTCATATTGGATCCCACATATTCTACGAAGATCTTTATCGGTCGAACCGCAATGTCAATATAGTTATTCCCTTTGTCATCGGTATGTTACTTGCCCGAGATTCGATCGTCGGTATCTCCATACCTAGTTCAATCTAGTTACCGACAAGTATTTGTACTTGTTTTGTAGTGCATCATCCAGTAGCTAACTCATTAATCACATTTCTTGCAAGGCTTTAGATGGTGTGCATTACCGAGAGGGCCCAAGATAGCTCTCCGATACTCGGAGTGACAAATCCTAGTCTCGATCTATGCCAACCCAACAAACACTTTCAGAGATACCTGCAGAGCATCTTTATAATCACCCAGTTACGTTGTGACGTTTGATAGCACACAAGGCATTCCTCCGGTGTCCGGGAGTTGCATAATCTCATAGTCGGAGGAATATATATTTGACACGAAGAAAGCAGTAGCAATAAAACAAAACGATCATTATGATAAGCTAACGGTTGGGTCTTGTCCATCACATCATTCTACTAATGATATGATCCCGTTATCAAATAAAAACTCATGTCCATGGCTAAGAAACTTAACCATCTTTTGATCAACGAGCTAGTCTAGTAGAGGCATACTAGGGAGACGTTGTTTTGTCTATGTATCCACACATGTATCAAGTTTCCGGTTAATACAATTATAGCATGAATAATAAACATTTATCATGAATAAGGAAATATAAAATAACAACTTTATTATTGCCTCTAGGGCATATTTCCTTCAAGCTATAGTGAGAGCGAGCTGGTTGAGGGGGCAAGAAGGTCTACCAGCATGGTGGTACAAAGCTCCCGCCCATGCCGGCCACCCGCGATCAGAGGTGGTTGATTGAGCCTAACGGGGAGAAGTAAGTGCATTTACTCTTTTTAACCTTTGTCCTTCATGTTTATTCAAATTAATATCTAATGTGTTGGCCTTGTCATACTACAGGGGTAGGAAATACCCCCTCGTGTCCGGAAGCCCAACCAGGTCCTTGGTGTGATTTGCTGGCAGAACTTCCCGGGGTGGGTCACGTTGGCCGGTGAGGGTCAGGTTCCAGAGCTAGCACTAAGCTGGAGCTGTATGGGGCTGCCGCGGCCATGCCGGAGGAGAGGGTTGACAATGTCTTGTGCGAGATGGTGGCCGACATTGTGATCTGTTGGTTTTGGGTAATTTCTCCTTTATAGAATTAAAAGTCAACCGTACATAGTGATTGTACTAATCAGTGTTGTCTTGTTTGACTGCAGACCGGCACGAGGCTCGGGTGCAGGCTATTCGATACTACTACGCCTCGATTAACATTAAGAGGGCCAAGAAGAAGTGTTGCACCAAGTATCTGAGTAAGGAGACGTACATGAAGGTAATTGCCTATTCTTAAGGCCTTGTACTTAGTTTCCTTGATTTGATTCATAGGCGTAGCGCTGAAATTTCTCTTTGCCTAACATAGGTGCCACCGAGATGGTGTGCGGATAATGTCAGTGGCAAAACTGGCGGATCTCGGGTAGGGAGTCCCGAACTGTGCATCTAAGGCTAATGGTAACATGAGGCGGGGGACACAATGTTTACCAAGGTTTGGGCCCTCTCTATGGAGGTAATACCCTACTTCCTGCTTGATTGATCTTGATGATATGAGTATTACAAGAGTTGATCTACCACGAGATCATAGAGGCTAACCCAAGAAGCTAGCCTATGATTATGATTGTCCTTGTCCTACGGACAAAACCCTCCGATTTATATAGATACCGGAGGGGCTAGGGTTACACGGAGTCAGTTACAGAGAAGGGAATATACATATCCGAATCGCCAAGCTTGCATTCCATGCAAAGGAGAGTCCGACCCGGACACGGGACGAAGTCATCTACCTTGTATCTTCATAGCCCAATAGTCCGGCACATGCATATGGTCCGGCTGTCTGAGGAGCCCTTAATCCAGGACTCCCTCAGTAGCCCCTGAACCAGGCTTCAATGATGATGAGTCCGGCGCGCAGATTGTCTTTGGCATTGCAAGGCGGGTTCCTTCTCCGAGTACTCCAAAGTAGATCTTGAACACAAGAATCGTGTCCGGCTCTACAAAACAAATTCCACATACCACTGTAGAGAGTACAATATTCCATGAGTCTAATCTGCTGACAACTTTTCCATAGCGTGACATCACGCCACGGCCCGGTCATTATTCGAACCGTTTTTCCAACTTGCTACTCCATGTTTCGCGAGGCAGTTTTATTGGCACGTCTTGTCGAAGCAGAGATCGTGTCCCCTTATTACGGGATTCTCAGCAATACGGGTATGGGTAACCCAACCGTGCCATAAGCACGATGCTTAGGGAATAAGCGAGTTTTAGGGCGAGAGGGGAGGCGCATGTTTTATGCCGCCTTTATAAAGGGATAAGGATTCTCCTCTTTCACCCACGCCTTCTCCTTCCTCTGCTTATTCTCCTTCGAGCTCCAGCGCCCAAGCATTTGCCTTCTCCGCCCACAAAAGCATTCCGAAAATGTATGGATCCGGAGCTGGAGGCAAGTTGATGGCCTCCTCTGTCCAGGAGAAGGATATCAAGAAACTTTGGGAGGCCGGGTATCTGGCCAAGAAGATCGTGCACCGTCTTCCGACGGCAGGACATATCGTCCCTACTCCAGAACCCCACGAGAGGGTTGTATTCCTCCCTTGCTTTGTTCGTGGGCTAGGGTTTCCCTTCCACCCATTTGTTCACGGCCTTATGTATTACTACAGGATCGATTTCCATGATCTATCCCCCAATTCTTTCCTCAACATCTTGACATTCATCATCGTGTGCGAGGCCTTCCTCCGCATCCCTCCACACTTCAGACTGTGGCTAAATATTTTCAGTGTGAAGCCGAAGGTGGTAGGCGGCGAGCACGCCGAGTGTAGAGGCGCCATGGTGAGAAAGATGCCCAACGTCAAATGGCCATCAGGTACCTTCAATGAGTCCGTCAAAGGGTGGCAACAACAGTGGTTCTATGTCACTGAGCCAGACGGCACCAAATGGGTGGCAGCTCCTGAATTCTGATCCGGAGCCCCATTGTGGCTTATGTCCTAGCCCGAGAAGGGCCTGGATTGGTCTTCGTCAGACGAACTGACGGTGCTCCAGGCGCATGTCAAGAGCATGAGAGACAAGAACATCAAACTTGTTGACATAGTCCAGGTGATGTTAGTTCGCCGGATTCTCCCATGTTAACATAGGACTTGCAATTTTATGGGAATTCAACCCAGCCAAGCACCAGACCCTGCTGGAGTTCTTCGGCACAACGCACGAAGACATCTGGAAGGTGCTCTTCAAGCCCGGCAAGTCATGGCCGGACTCGGCCGAGGACCGCGGGTACAAATTGTCCCATCCCGCAAGTTCGGTAAGTTTTCATATGTTGGCAAGGTGTATGCTTTATTTGCATACTCTAAGAGAAACGCCTAATATTTTCCCAACAATTCTCCCAGGTTTGGACGAAGAAGGCTAAACGGATCTACTGTCGGGCCCCGCTGCCAGAAGAACAAGTCGGCCCACTTTTTATGAAGATGCTGGTTCCGGCGCCTTACAAGGTCCCGAAGAAGAAGGCCGAGAAGGAGGCCGAGAAGGAGGCCAAAGAGACCAGGGGCGGCTTTCATTGCAAGGGTACTTCAGACGTGGTGTCCGAAGACTCTAAGGCCCGCTCCTCCTCCGAAGAGGACGAGGAAGAGGAGGAGGAACAAAAGGAAAGCCAATCCCCCCCAGCGAGGGGGAGAAAGAAGAGGACAGCCTCCACACTTTTGGAGGCCGTATCGTCTAAGAAGGGGAAAGCCTCCCTTCTAGACGAATTCACTACCGCCACCGACAGCAGCCCAGAGTGGGATCCCAGGGTCAAGCCCCTGGCCAAATCGTGAGTACATAGAAATCCGGACACATTCATATATCCAGTCTCACTATTGCATAACATCAATGTATTGAGTCATGCATTTTGCAGTCCGGCCAGGTCCAATGTTGAGCAATCTTCATCGGAGGATTCACTAGGCTCGGACGCGATGGACAACGGCACTCTACCGACGGCCTCCCCCCCAAACACGTGGACAACACTGAGGTGTCGTCCCAAAGGGGCCCAGGCCAAAGATGAGCTCGGGAGACCATCAAGGCGGCGCTAGAGGGTCAAACCTCTCCAGTCGGACACATGGGGGAGCAGACCCCCATGGATACCGACGGCGGGGGTCATCTTGAATTCGGCCCCCAGCCGGACACAGTTCCGGAGACCAACACAGCTCCTAATTCAGGTAGGCAACCTCCTTCAACAAGAGGGGGTGCGCCTATTCCACCGGCAACCTGTGTCCAGCTAGAGGTGTCGGATACCTTATCGGCAACGCTGAAGAATGCTTCCATCATTGAAGAAGACTGTACCCTTATGGGTGCGGTGATTGAGAAGATTCAGTCTGCCAAAAGCGGGCTGACCGAAGCCTGCACCAGCCTTCTAACAAGCTTTGAGGTAAGTAGTGAGGTTTAAAGAGTGTCAAAGTATAGATACTAGCCCTTGATGCACCGTTCGGTGTTTAAAAATAAAATCCAGAGAGAGGATCAATTTCGCAGGAGTCTTACCATGTAATGCCTATTTGACTAATGCTACCTCTTGAGCATGCGTTGGTTTTTCCCTTGAAGAGGAAAGGGTGATGCAGCAAAGTAGCGTAAGTATTTCCCTAAGTTTTGAGAACCAAGGTATCAATCCAGTAGGAGGCTCCTCCCAAGTCCCACGCGCCTACACAAACAAACAAGAACCTCGCAACCAACGCGATAAAGGGGTTGTCAATCCCTTCACGGCCACTTGTGAAAGTGAGATCTGATAGAGATAATATGATAAGATAAATATTTTTGGTATTTTTATGATATAGATTGAAAAGTAAAGATTGCAAAATAAAGTGATTGGAAACTTATATGATAGAGAATAGACCCGGGGGCCATAGGTTTCACTAGTGGCTTCTCTCAAGATAGCATAATTATTACGGTGGGTGAACAAATTACTGTCGAGCAATTGATAGAAAAGTGCATAGTTATGATAATATCTAGGCATGATCATGTATATAGGCATCACATCCGCAACAAGTAGACCGACTCCTACCTGCATCTACTACTATTACTCCACACATCGACCGACTCCTGCCTGCATCTAGAGTATTAAGTTCATGAAGAACAGAGTAACGCATTAAGCAAGATGACATGATGTAAAGGGATAAACTCAAGCAATATGATATAAACCCCATCTTTTTATCCTCGATGGCAACAATACAATACGTGCCTTGCTTCCCCTGCTGTCACTTGGAAAGGACACCGCAAGATTGAACCCAAAGCTAAGCACTTCTCCCATTGCAAGAAGGATCAATCTAGTAGGCCAAACCAAACTTATAATTCAAAGAGACTTGCAAAGATAACCAATCATACATAAAAGAATTCAGAGGAGATTCAAATATTTCTCATAGATAAACTTGATCATAAACCCACAATTCCTCGGATATCGACAAACACACCGCAAAAAGAGTTACATCAAATAGATCTCCAAGAGGATCAAGGAGAACTTTGTATTGATAATCAAAGAGAGAGAAGAAGCCATCTAACTAATAACTATGGACCCGAAGGTCTGTGGTAAACTACCCACAACTCATCGGAGAGGCCTTGATGATGATGTAGAGGCCCTCCATGGTCGATTCCCCCTCCGGCGGAGCACCGACGAAGGCTCCAACATGGGATCTTGCGGATACAGAAGGTTGTGACGGTGGAAATAGTTTTTCGTGGTGCTCCTAGATGGTTTCGGGGTACGAAGATATATATAGGCGAAGGAGGTAGGTCAGGGGAGCCATGAGGGGCCCACGAGGCAGGGGACGCCCCCCTGGGGCACGCCTAGCACCCTCGTGGCCACCTTGGCTGCTTCTTGATGTCCACTCCAAGTCTCCTGGATTGCGTTTGTTCCAAAAAGATCGATCCTGAAGGTTTCATTCCGTTTGGACTCCGTTTGATATTCCTTTTCTGCGAAACACTAAGATAGGCAAAAAAACAGCAATTCGGGCTGGGCCTCTGGTTAGTATGTTAGTCCCAAAAATGATATAAAAATGTAAAGTAAAGCCCATAAAGATCCAAAACAGGTAATATAAATAGCATGGAACAATCAAAAATTATAGATACGTTGGAGACATATCAAGCATCCCCAAGCTTATTCTTGCTCGTCCTCGAGTAGGTAAATGATAAAAACAGAATTTTTGATATGGAATGCTACCTAGCATTTTTCTCAATGTATTTCTCTTTATTGTGGCATGAATGTTCAGATCCAAATGATTCAAAATAAAAGTTCATATTGATAAAAGAGTAATAATACTTTAAGCATACTAACTAAGCAATCATGTCTTCTCAAAATAACATGGCAAAGGAAAGTTCATCCCTACAAAATCAAATAGTTTGGTCATGCTCCATTTTCGTTACACAATAATGCTTTCATCATGCACAACCCCAATGACAAGCCAAGCAATTGTTTCATACTTTAGTAATCTCAAAAAAATTCAAATTTCACACAATACATGAGCATGAGCCATGGATATAGCACTATGGGTGGAATATAATATAATGATAGGGGTTAAGTGGAGAAGAGAAAAAAGGAGAAAGTCTCACATCGACGTGGCTAATCAACGGGCTAGGGAGATGCCCATCAACTGATGTCAATTTAAGGAGTAGGGATTGCCATGCAACGGATGCACTAGAGCTATAAATGTATGAAATCTCAACAAAAGAAACTAAGTGGGTGTGCATCCAACTTGCTTGCTCATGAAGACCTAGGGGATTTTGAGGAAGCCCATCGTTGGAATATACAAGCCAAGTTCTATAATGAAAGATTCCCACTTAGTAAATGAAAGTGACAACATAGAACACTTTCTATCATAAAGACCATGGTGCTACTTTGAGCACAAGTGTGGAAAAAGATAGTAGCATTGTCCCCCTTTTTTTGGGCATTTTTTTATTAGGGACAATGCTCTAAAAATGATGATCATCACACTTCTATTTACTTACAACTCATGAATTACAACTCGATACTAGAACAAAATATGACTCTATGAATGCCTCCGGCGGTGTACCGGGATATGCGATGACTCAAGAGTGACTTGTATAAAAGATTATGCATGGTGGCTTTGCCACAAATACGATGTAAACTACATGATCATGCAAAAAGCAATATGACAATGATGAAGCGTGTCATAATAAACGGAACGGCCGGTGGAAAGTTGCATGGCAATATATCTCAGAATGGCTATGGAAATGCCATAATAGGTAGGTATGGTGGCTGTTTTGGGGAAGATATAAGGAGGTTTATGTGTGATAGAGCGTATCGTATCATGGGTTTTGGATGCACCGGTGAAGTTTGCACCAACTCTCAATGTGAGAAAGGGCAATGCACCGTACCATAGAGGCAAGAAATGATGGTAAGGTAAAAGTGCGTATAATCCATGGACTCAACATTAGTCATAAAGAACTCACATACTTATTGCAAAAATCTACAAGTCATCAAAAACCAAGCACTATGCGCATGCTCCTAGGGGGATAGATTTTTAGGAAATGACCATCGCTCATCCCCGACCACCACTCATAAGGATGACAATCAAAGAACACCTCATGCTTCAAATTTGTCACACAACGGTTACCATACGTGCATGCTACGGGACTTGCAAACCTCAACACAAGTATTTATTAAATTCACAATTAAATCAACTAGCATGACTCTAATATTACCACCTTCACATCTCAAAACAATTATTAAGCATAAAGTTGATCATAGTATTCAATTCACTTCTTATGATAGTTTTTATTATAGCCAACTTGGATGCCCACCATCCTAGGACCAATTTTATAACCATAGCAAATACCATGCTGTTCTAAAAGACTCCCAAAATAATATAAGTGAATCATGAGAGATCAAGAATTTCTACAAAATAAAACCACCACGATGCTCTAAAAAGATATAAGTGAAGCACTAGAGCAAAACTGCATAGCTCAAAAGACATAAGTGAATCACATAGAGTATTCTAATAAATTCTGAATCATGTGTGTCTCTCCCAAAAGGTGTGTACAGCAAGTATGATTGTGGTAAACTAAAAAGCAAAGACTCATATCATACAAGACGCTCCAAGCAAAACACATATCATGTGGTAAATAAAAATATAGCTCCAAGTAAAATTAATAAGACGAAGACGAAAGAGGGGACGCCTTCCGGGGCATCCCCAAGCTTAGGCTTTTGGTTGTCCTTGAATATCTTGGGGTGCCCTGGGCATCCCCAAGCTTCGGCTCTTGCCACTCCTTGTTCCATAGTCCATCAAATCTTTACCCAAAACTTGAAAACTTCACAACACAAAACTCAACAGGAAATCTCATGAGCTCCATTAGTGCAAGAAAGAAAAACCACCACTTATGGTACTGTAACTAACTCATTATTTATTTATATTGGTGTTAAACCTAGTTTAATCCAACTTCTCTATGGTTCATACCCCCCTATACTAGACATAGATTCATCAAAATAAGCAAAGAACAGACGAAAAACAGAATCTTTCAAAAACAGAACAATCTGTAGCAATCCGTACCTTTCGAATACTTCTGGAACCCTAAAAATCTAACAAAAATAGTAAGTCCTAGGTAATTGGTCTATTGATCTACATCAAAAAGAATCAACTCAAAAGCTAGTTTCTGTGATTTATTAGATTTTTTCTTGTAAGCGCAAAAGTTTCTGTTTTTCAGCAAGATCAAATTAACTTTCACCCAAGATGATCCTATAGGTTCTACTTGGCACAAACACTAATTAAACCATAAAACCACATCTAACCAGAGGCTAGATGAATTATTTATTACTAAACAGGAACAAAAAGCAAGGAACAAAAATAAAATTGGGTTGCCTCCCAACAAGCGTTATCATTTAACGCCCCTATCAAGGCATTGAGATTTCAATGATGCTCACATGAAATATAAGAATTGAAGCATAAAGAGAGCATCATAAAACATGTGACAAACACACTTAAGTCTAACATACTTCCTATGCATAGGTTTTTTATAAGTAAACAAATTATCAAGGCAAACAAAAACTATCATATGCAAGGAAGAAGACCATAGCAATCTCAACATGAAGAGAGGTAATCTAGTAGCATGAAAATTTCTACAACCATATTTTCCTCTCTCATAATAATTACATGTAGGATCATAAGCAAATTCAACAAAATAGCTATCACAGAAAATATTTTCAACACAGTCCACATGCATGCGAAGTTGACACTCTTCCAAAATAGTGGGATTAACATTAACTAAAGTCATGACCTCTCCAAACCCACTTTTATCAAAAATTTCATGAGATTGATCAAAATACAAATATGTGGGACCTAAAGTTACTCTTCCAAACCAAATTTCAATAATATTGCAAACACTATTATCAATCTCATATTCATCATGGGGGTTAAATAAATTTTCAAGATCAAAAGAAGAATCACCCCAATCATGATCAATGCAACAAATAGTAGTCATAGCAAAACTAGCATCCCCAAGCTTGAGGTTTTGCATATCATTAACACAATTGACATTAAGATAAATTATAATAAGATTATTGAAACCATTCTTTTCATCGAAGGAACTATCAAGTATGGGTGCAATAACAATGATCTCATGTTTAACATAGTTCTCATGGCCACAAGAATAGCAAGCATCATGTTCATCAAGGTATATTTCAATCAAATCATCGGAATAATCATTATCTATAGATTCATGCATATCATTATTTTCTTCCAAAGCAACAGTCATTCTCTCAAGAAATTCTTTGACACAAACATTATCAGCATAGTTCTCATAGCAATATTTAAGTATGTCAAAATTTTCAGATTCGTAGAGAGTAATATCATACTTTTCAATAAAAGAAGCAACTTCATAAGAACCCTTAAAAGCAACAAATTCTTCAATTTGTTCGATATCATAATAACAATAAACACCCTTTTCATAAGAAGATAAGATTTCATTATCATTAAACTCACATAGGTAGGGAAGGTGTTTTTTAGGGTTCTTAGAGCAACAAGTGAAATCATAAATTTCACAAAGATTTGAAGCATAACATAGCAATCTGTTTATTTGATCCCATAAGAGTCTCCCTTTTTCAGACAAACAGTGACACACAAAATGAGCATGCTCATCTAAAGATTTCCCATCAAGTAGGCTAGTTGGGGTTTCAGCATGAGATAAGGATCGAAGATGATCCAAGTAGAACACCTTAAGTGGACCCATAACAAAAGATGCAAGCACATAGAAGGCACATGGAGACACAAGAAAACATATGATCGAACGAAAGAGGGGTGAATAAAACGGCAAGGGTGAAGTGGGGGAGAGGAAAACGAGAGGCAAATGGCAAATAATGTAATGCGAGGGAGATCAGTTTGTGATGGGTACTTGGTATGTCTTGACTTGAGCGAAGACCTCCCCGTCAGCGGTGCCAGAAATCCTTCTTGCTACCTCTCTAGCATGCGTTGGTTTTTCCCTTGAAGAGGAAAGGGTGATGCAGCAAAGTAGCGTAAGTATTTCCCACAGTTTTGAGAACCAAGGTATCAATCCAATAGGAGGCTCCTCCCAAGTCCCACGCGCCTACACAAACAAACAAGAACCTCGCAACCAACGCGATAAAGGGGTTGTCAATCCCTTGACGTCCACTTGCGAAAGTGAGATCTGATAGAGATAATATGATCAGATAAATATTTTTGGTATTTTTATGATATAGATTGAAAAGTAAAGATTGCAAAATAAAGTAGATTGGAAACTTGTATGATAGAGAATAGACCTGGGGGCCATAGGTTTCACTAGTGGCTTCTCTCAAGATACCATTATTATTATGGTGGGTGAACAAATTACTATCGAGCAATTGATAGAAAAGTGCATAGTTATGAGAATATCTAGGCATGATCATGTATATAGGCATCATGTCCGTAACAAGTAGACCGACACCTGCTTGCATCTACTACTATTACTCCACACATCGACTGACTCCTGCCTACATCTAGAGTATTAAGTTCATGAAGAACAGAGTAACGCATTAAGCAAGATGACATGATATAGAGGGATAAACTCAAGCAATATGATATGAACCCCATATTTTTATCCTTGATGGCAACAATACAACACGTGCCTTGCTTCCCCTGCAGTCACTGGGAAAGGACACCGCAAGATTGAACCCAAAGCTAAGCACTTCTCCAATTGCACGAAAGATCAATCTAGTAGGCCAAACCAAACTAATAATTCGAAGAGACTTGCAAAGATAACCAATCATACATAAAAGAATTCAGAGGAGATTCAAATATTCCTCATAGATAAACTTGATCATAAACCCACAATTCATCGGATCTCGACAAAAACACCGTGCAAAGAGTTACATCGAATAGATCTCCAAGAAGATCAAGGAGAACTTTGTACTGAGAATCAAAGAGAGAGAAGAAGCCATCTAGCTAATAACTATGTACCCAAAGGTCTATGGTAAAGTAATCACAACTCATCGGAGAGGCCTTGGTGATGATGTAGATGCCCTCCGTGGTCTATTCCCCCTCCGACGGAGCGTTGCCGAAGGCTCCAAGATGGGATCTCGCGGATACAGAAGGTTGCGGCGGTGAAATAGCTTTTCGTGGTGCTCCTGGATCCTTTTGGGGTATGAAGATATATATAGGCGAAGGAGGTAGGTCAGGGGAGCCATGAGGGGCCCATGAGCTAGGGGGGCGCCCCCCTGGGGCGCCCCTAGCACCCTCATGGCCGCCTCGGCTGCTTCTTGACGTCCACTCCAAGTCTCCTGGATTGTGTTTGTTCCAAAAAGATCGCTCCCGAAGGTTTCATTCCGTTTGGATTTCGTTTGATATTCCTTTTCTACAAAACACTGAAATAGGAAAAAAAACAATTCGGGCTAGGCCTCCGGTTAGTAGGTTAGTCCCAAAAATGATATAAGAATGTAAAGTAAAGCCCATAAACATCCAAAACAGGTAATATAATAGCATGGAACAATCAACAATTATAGATATGTTGGAGACGTATCAACTAAGCAGGCGTCTTTATTGACTGCCACCTATCATACCGCGGAAGTCTCCGGACTGAAGCAGAGTCTGGAGCGGGCCGAAAAAGAGCTTGGCCAAGTGAAGAAGCAATTGGAGGATAACCAAGGTATGTAAAACCTTGTTTGTATTCAATATTTATAAATGATTGAATGTGCCGAAAGATGTCATGATGTGTATCAGGAGCGATGATCGAAGTCGAGGCTCTTAAGAAGGCGGTAGCTGAGGCCGAGAAGAAGGCAGCCAAGGAGCAGGCCATTCGTGAAAAACATGATGCCAAAGTTATTGAAGTTTAGAAAGAGCTCCAAGAGGCCGTGAAGAGGTGCGAGACCTTGGAGCAGAGTATGACGGATAAAGAATCCAAACTCACCAAGGCTCGTCAAGCCGCGCATGATGCCCGGGGTGAAGCCCAAGGCACTCTCCAGGAAATCCAGGAGGCTAGAAAGATCGCGGCGGGTAAGGCTTTTATTATGCAAAGAAAATATGTGAAGGAGAGATTCCTTTTGCTAACCCGAATTCGGAGTTCTACAGGGGTGTTTGTGGATCTGCCACGCAGCGTGTCTGATGCCGCACAATTCTACTCAGCCGAAGAGGGGAGCTCTATGGAGAAGCTGTTCTGGTCGCAATGTCTTGCACCAGAATATCCGGTGCCCCTTATCGATCAGCTGAAATAGCTGGTCGAGCTGCATAGGGCGGCCGAACTAGCCATGAAGTATTTGATTATCAGGCTATGGCCCGCCGAGTCTATTCCCAGTAGCTACTTCGGGCTCGTGAAGCGGCTGATTAGTGCCTACCCTCGGCTTGACGCAATCAAGCAGTCGGTCTGCATGGAAGGTGCGCGAATGGCCTTTGCCCGTGCCAAGGTGCACTAGGCGAAGATGGATGCCGGAAAGCTGATGACCGAAGGACCGCCCGCCGGGAAGGAGCACCGCAAGCCCGAGATGTATTATGATAGTGTCCTGGAGGGATCCAGCCTTGTGGCGGAACAGTGTGCCAAGGATATTATTTTCCCATGAATATTGTCATGTTATCCTATGCTGTAATGTGAAACAAGGTGGTTATGTATTATAATGCTTGTTATTTGAATTTTTACCTCCTGCACGACCATTTTTATGTTAATTCTGAGGGTTAGCCAGTCGTCGACTTCTGCCCCCACGTAGGAAGTACGGGGGTGTTCAGGATAAATCTAAACACTCTTTGCTCCAGATTTTGGTCCTTGAAGGAGGTGTTTAGCGCAACAAACCAGACAATCAAACTATAAGGCTTTATCACCCTCACTTAGCCATAGGAGTTTGACAAAAGAAAGGTAGGCGCAGCCCCTAGTGTTCGGAAGACCGATATTGGAGTTCTATAAACGCCTGATCGGATAAAAAACCTATCCATCGCATGATGCATTAGTTAACGCATAATGCGAAAGAAATCGCTAAAGATTTTGTGACCTCTCGAACAGCTGACCATCTCTCGCCGCATCATGACAATCAGTTTTCGGCTTTCTCTACTGAGGTGCTCGTCCGGAAGAACCGGGACACAATCGCAGTAGTTCTCCCTTTACTACCCTAGCCGATATAGCGGAACGTAGGGTAGCAAGCATAGGAGCCGGGCAACCCAACTATTGACCCAAGAGATGATTCGGAGCCAATGCATATAATGCTATAAGTTTGGGGTGCCGAACAACCGCGAAGGTGTTCGGATGTTCTTGCCGTATTATGGGGTACAACGAAGCCCCTGGCAGATTAAGGCGTACCAGAGTGTACGACTGCTACTTGACAAAAAATATCAATAAAGAAGAACAGCAAGTGAACGTCATATAAAGCCACAGATTGTAATTGAATATATGTCAAAGCGTATGAGTACAAGTAGTGCGATAAAAAGAAATATGACTTCGGAACGTGCTGAGACCAGGGGGGAGCTGCGTGCGGATCCGGAGAATAATAGGATGATCGTCGAGGTGAATATCTAGGGATTCCCTTGCGCGTTCAAGCTGTTTCCCTCCTTGGTATGTCCGTCCCTTCATAGATTCGGTCCCCAGGTCGACAGTGATGGCCTAAGAAAAAGTTAACCTAAAAAGAACATGTAAAACAATGTGTGTGTGTGTGTCCCGGAGCGGCTGAGCCGCATTGCGGCACACAACCTAGTTGTTCCTCTGTCTATCGTCATGGTATCTTTAATGCGTAATTAAGTACGCGCGGAACGAGGGCCGCAGTTTGGTCGAGGTTCGGACGGGGGACAAGTGGCTAGTTGAGCTCTTGACGAGCTAGGCTGTCCTGCCGCTGGATAGTTTGGACTCTTTTAACAGTGTCCGGGAGCCTGGCGCCGAATTGAGGTTAGATTTACAGAGGCGGCTCTGTGCTTCTGCTTCTAAGGCAGCGGTGTGCTCTTCTGTACGGAGGGAGCGTTCCGTGTTTCCATTGACTGTTATGACGCCACGCGGACCGGGCATCTTAAGCTTGAGATAAGCGTAGTGTGGCACCATGTTGAATCGAGTAAATGTAGTCTGTCCGAGCAGTGCGTGATAGCCGCTGCTGAAAGGGACGATATTGAAGATTAACTCTTTGTTTCGGAAATTATCCGGGGATCCGAAGACCACTTCCAGAGTGATTGAGCCCGTACAGCAGGCCTCAACACCTGGTATGATACCTTTGAAGGTAGTTTTGGTGGGTTTGATCCTTGAAGGATCGATACCCATCTTGCGCACTGTGTACTGATAAAACAGGTTCAGGCTGCTGCCGCCGTCCATAAGGACTCGTGTAAGGTGGAATCTGTCGATGATTGGTTCAAGGACCAGTGCGGCTGAACCGCCGTGACGGATACTGGTCGGATGATCATTGCGATCAAAAGTGATCGGGCAGGATGACCATGGGTTGTACTTTGGGGCGACTGGCTCCATCGCGTAGACGTCCCTGAGTTCACGCCTCTGCTCCCTCTTGGGGATATGGGTGGCGTATATCATATTCATCGTTTTAACTTGTGGAGGATACTTCTTTTGCCCTCCTGTTTTCGGTGGTCGGGGCTCCTTGTCATCGTCATCGCTTTGCGCCCCCTTCTCTTTGCTTTCGGTGTTTGACTTGCCGGTCTGTTTGAAGACCCATCATTCTCTGTTGGTGTGATTAGCTGGTGTACCTGGGGTGCCGTAAATTTGACATGGACGGTCGAGTATGCGGTCCAAACTAGACGTGCCCTGATTGTTTCTTTTGAATGGTTTCTTCCGTTGACCGGACTTAGAGCCACTAAATCTAGCGTTGATAGTCGTGTCTTCGGCACTATCGCCATTGTTTTGACGCTTGTGTCTGCTGCGTCGGGGCTTGCCGTTGTTATCTATGGATTTAGAAGTTATAGGTTTACTTGAGGTGCTGTTGCTACGAGCTAGCCATCTATCCTTGCCCGCGCAAAAGCGGGTCATAAGCGTCCTAAGGGCTGCCATGGACTTCACCTTCTCTTGGCCGAGGTGTCGGGCAAGCCATTCGTCACGGATGTTGTGCTTAAAGGCCACTAGGGCTTCGACGTCTGGACAGTCGATGATTTGGTTCTTTTTAGTTAAGAACCGGGTCCAGAATTTCCTGGCTGACTCTCCGGGCTGTTGGATTATATGACTTAAGTAACCGACATCCGAAGGTCGGACATAGGTGCCTTGGAAGTTGTCAAGGAATGCGTCTTCCAGGTTCTCCCAACTGCCAATAGAGTTTTCAGGTAGACTGTTCAACCAGTGCCAAGCTGGCCCTTTGAGTTTTAGCGGGAGATATTTGATGGCATGCAGATCGTCACTGCGGGCCATATGAATGCGGAGAAGGAAGTCGTCGATCCATACCGCAGGATCTGTTGTCCCATCATATGATTTGATGTTTACGGGTTTAAACCCTTCTCGGAATTCGTGTTCCATTACTTCATCAATGAAGCATAGGGGGTGCACGGCGCCTCTATATCGGGCTACGTCGCAACACAACTCAGATGGAGCTAGTCTGTAGTATTTGGCCTGGATAGGTTTGTATTTGTTATATTCGGCGTGGCAGCCATCGTCGCGTATTGGGGCGCGCCCCCGTGATCCGTAGTTTGATCTGGGCTGTCCTGCTCTGGTTTCCAAGTTGTACCGCAGGTCATGTGTGTATCCCCGAGCTGTTGCGTGTCTGTTTGTTCGGCGACGGGGTCCGGGCTAGTGTTCGGGCTGATATGCTGCTTTATCTCAGCCACACGATGGTCAGTCAGCCGCATCGTGCCCTGGTAATATGGGCTCCAGTGCCTCGTCATCAAATTAAGGTAGCAACTTGCGCTTCGGGTAATTTGGTTGGCCGTTTGAGTCCATATTCCTCGGCTGCCAGGAACTTAGTCCATTTATCAGTCAGAAGATCTTGATCAACTTGAAGCTGCTGCTGCTTCTTCTTCAGGCTCTTTGAAGTGGCTATAAGCCGGCGCTTGAAGCGCTCCTGCTCAACGGGATCCTCAGGCATGATAAATTCTTCGTCGCTGAGGCTCGCCTCATCCTCGGAGAGGGGCATGTAATTACTGTCTTCCGAGTCTTCATTCATGGCCTGTTTATCAGGGTTGGATCGCCCGTCCTCCCATGCGGCCTGTTTGGAATTTGGACCGACGGGGTCTTCGTTGTCTTCGGCATCGTCCGGAGTGCTATTTTCTCTCGTGCCGGAATCACTGCTTTTACCATGGCGTGGTGTAGAGCGGCGCTGCTCATGGCGGCGCTTCGGCTGCTTCTCAGTAGGCTTATCCGCCACTGGGTCCTTTTTGTCCTCGCCATTGTCTTCTTTGGGTGTATCCGCCATGTATTTGTCATATGAGGAGGTGGCTGTCCAGAGCCCTATGGGCGGTGGTTCCTGTTCCTCTCTAGCATCGTCGTCCATACAGTCGATGTCTTCGGAGTCAAAGTCAAGCATGTCGGTCAAGTCATCGACAATGTCTATGAAGTGAGTGGTGGGTGGGCAACGAAGCTCTTCTTCCTCCGCTTCCCACTCGAGCCGGACATAGTTCGGCCAGGAATCTCCTATCTGGGAGAGGGATTTTAATGATTTTAACACATCGCCCAAGGGCGAGTGTTGGAAGATGTCCACGGAGCTGAACTCCATATCGGCACCCAGTTAGATTCGATGGGCGCGGATACACGCGGTTCGGAGCCTATGACCGGAGACGAGTGCGAGGTTCCGATGACACAACCCTCATTGGAGGTCAGATCTGTGTTCGGCTCTAGCACCGTTGAGTCCGCGGCTTCCGTGGCAGGATCCATCCTCCCGTCCTTGGATGGCACGATCTGCACTAGATCTAGGGCCTGGACAGTTACAGGCGTTGTCTCCTGAGCATCATCCGATGAAAGATTTAAGTCATGTTCATCGTAGCTATAGGGTGCGGCTGTCATGGGTTCGAATCCGTCAAAGCCCAAGTCTCGGCGGATGTTGGCGGTGTAGTTCAAGCTTCCAAACCTGACCTGATGGCCAGGGGCGTAGCTGTCGATCTGCTACAGATGGCCAAGCGAGTTGGCCCGTAGTGCGAAGCCGCCGAATACGAAGATTTGTCCTGGGAGAAAGATCTCACCCTGGACCGAGTTGTTGTAGATGATTGAAGGAGACGTCAAGCCTTATGGTGACGACGCAGTGGAACTCTCAATGAAAGCACCAATGTCGGTGTCGAAACAGGGCGGATCTCGGGTAGGGGGTCCCGAACTGTGCGTCTAAGGCTAATGGTAATAGGAGGGGGGACACGATGTTTACCCAGGTTCGGGCCCTCTCTATGGAGGTAATACCCTACTTCCTGCTTGATTGATCTTGATGATATGAGTATTACAAGAGTTGATCTACCACGAGATCGTAGAGGCTAACCCTAGAAGCTAGCCTATGATTATGATTGTCCTTGTACTACGGACTAAACCCTCAGGTTTATATAGACACCGGAGCGGGCTAGGGTTACACAGAGTCGGTTACAGAGAAGGGAATCTATATATCTGAATTGCCAAGCTTGCCTTCCACGCAAAGGAGACTCCCACCCGGACACGGGACGAAGTCTTCTACCTTGTATCTTCATAGCCCAACAGTCCGGCACATGCATATAGTCCGGCTGTCCGAGGACCCCTTAATCCAGGACTCCCTCAGATAGGATGGACTATTGGGAGGCGTTGGTGGATGAGTGGTGCTCTCCCCAATGTCTAGCCGTCCACAACAAGGCCAGGGATAAGCGTACGCAAATGAAAGGTGTGCCAGACCATCAAGATAACTCCAACCTGTTTGAGTACAGGAATCACTGGGTATGTGGTTTGCTTCAAGATTCATGCAATTTTATTCTTCATGCTAGCTTGAGACCTTAACTAATATTTTGTTCCTCTCTTTTAGGCGCGACACAACAAGAAGGACGTGCCACCGTTATAGGACTGCTATGCCATGGTCCTTATTGCCCCATACAAGAAGGCCAAGGCATTCTCTGAAGATGACTTCGTTCATCAAGAGAGCTTCAACAACATCTCCTCCCACAACAAGCTCGTGAGGTACAAAGACGCTGGGAAGATGAGGAAAGGGGAGGACTTCAACTCGAGCCAGATTCCTTTTGATCCAGAGATCATGATGCTATGTGGTGACGGGAGGTCGCATGGCTCGATAGCCATTGGAGATGGACTCATACATTGTCCTAGAACTCTCCGGGAGATCAAGAAGTGCCAGATGAGCGTTGATCCTGGGTTAAGGCCTCATACATGACCAATGGAGCTCGCCATTGAGGCTAGGGCCCATGAGCTTCTGGCGGAGGCAAACAGGCAGGCGGCGTAGAGGGGGAGGCACTTGGAGGAGAGGACAACTAGTTTGTTGGAGGCGGAGAGGAACCAGAACGACGCGTCTCACTAGGCCCAATACGAGCTCCTCGTGGTAAGTTTCTCGTGCATATTAGCCAAATCATGCATGTAATGTTCGTTTCATTACTAACTAATATGACTGACTCCTGAAAACAAAATGTGCAGTCCTTGTGCAAGGAAAACGGCCAGACCCCTTCGCGATGCCCCAGATTGGTATGGCGGACACGATGAGTTTCATTTGAATGGTCATTGTTGGGGAACGCAGTAATTTCAAAACAAATCCTAAGATCACGCAAGATCTATCTCTCAGTGATGCATAGAAATGAGAGGGGAGAGTGTTGTCTACGTACCCTCGTAGAATGAAAGTGGAAGCGTTTCAATAACGTGGTTGATGTAGTCGAACGTCTTTGCAATCCTACCGATCCAAGTACCGAACATATGGCACCTCCGTGCTAAGCACATGTTCATCTTAATGACGTCCCTCGTACTCTTGATCCAGTTGAGTCCGAGGGTGAGTTCCGTCAGCACGATGGTGTTGCGATGGTGACGATGAAGCTACCGGCGTAGGGCTTCGCCTAAGCTCTGCAACGGTATGATCGAGATGTGTAACTATGGAGGGGGGCATCGCACACGGCTAAAAGATCAACTTGTGTGTTCTAGGGTGCCCCCTGGCCCCCGTATATAAAGGAGGGAGGGGAGGCCGACCATACCAAGTCCTAGTAGGATTCCACCAACAAGGAGAGAGGGGGAAGGAAGGCGAGGGAGAGAGGGAGAAGGAAAGGAGGGGCGCCGCCCCCTTCCCTTGTCCTACTTAGACTCAAAGGGGGGCGTGCGGCCAGCACTCCCGCAGCCCTCCTCTCTCTCCACTAAGTCCCATCGAGGCACTCCGGTTTTATCCGAAACTTCTCCGGAACACTTCCACTGTCCGAATATAGTCGTCCAATATATCAATCATTACGTCTCAACCATTTCGAGACTCCTTGTCATGTCCGTGATCTCATCCGGGACTCCGAACAAACTTTGGTCATCAAAAACACATAACTCATAATACATATCGTCATTGAACGTTAAGCGTGCGGACCCTACGGGTTCGAGAACTATGTAGACATGACCAAGACACATCTCCGGTCAATAACCAATAGCGGAACCTAGATGCTCATATTGGCTCCTACATATTCTTCAAAAATCTTTATCGGTCAAACCGCATAACAACATACGTTGTTCCCTTTGTCATCGGTGTGTTACTTGCCCGAGATTCGATCATCTGTATCATCATACCTAGTTCAATCTCATTCCCGGTAAGTCTCTTTACTCGTTCTGTAGTACTTCATCCCTCAACTAACTCATTAGTCACAATGCTTGCAAGACTTATAGTGATGAGTATTACCGCGAGGGCCCAGAGATACCTCTCCAAAATACGGAGTGTCAAATCCTAATCTCGATCTATGACAACCCAACAAACACCTTCGGAGACACCTGTAGAGCACCTTTACAATCACCCATTTAAATGGTCACGTTTTATAGCACACAAAGTGTTCCTCCGGTATTCGGGAGTTGCATAATCTCATAGTCTGAGGAACATGTATAAGTCATGAAGAGAGCAGTAGCAATGAAACTGTCACGATCATAATGCTAAGCTAACAGATGGGTCATGTCCATCACATCATTCTCCTAATGATGTGATCACGTTCATAAAATGACAACACATGTCCATGGTTAGGAAACATAACCATCTTTGATTAACGAGCTAGTCAAGTAGAGGCATACTAGGGACTATATGTTTTGTCTATGTATTGACACATGTACTAAGTTTTCGGTTAGTTCAATTCTAGCATGAATAATAAACATTTATCATGAATTAAGGAAATAAATAATAACTTTCTTATTGCCTCTAGGGCATATTTCCCTCAGTCTCCCACTTGCACTAGAGTCAATAATCTAGTTCACATCACCATCTGATTTAACACCAATATTCACATCTGTATGTGATTCACACCCATAGTTCACATCGTCACGTGGTCAATACCAAAAGGGTTTACTAGAGTCAATAATCTAGTTCACATTGCTATGTGATTAACACCCAAAGAGTACTAAGGTGTCATCATGTTTTGCTCATGAGAGAAGTTTAGTCAACGGGTCTGTCACATTCAGAGCCCTATGTATTTTTGCAAATATTCTATGTATACAATGCTCTGCACGGAGCTACTCTAGCTAATTTCTCCCGCTTTCAATATGTATCCAGGTTGAGACTTAGAGTCATCTGGATCGGTGTAAAAGCTTGCATTGACATAACTCTTTACGACGAGCTCTTTTTATCACCTCCATAAATGAGAAATATTTCCTTACTCCTCACTAAGGAAATTTTTGACCATTTTCTAGTGATCTACTCTTAGATCACTTTTGTACCACCTTGCAAAAACTCATGGCAAGGTACACAATATGTTTGGTACACAGCACATCATACTTTATAGAACCTATGACTGTGGCATTGGGAATGACTTTCATTCTCTTTCTATTTTCTGCCATGGTCGGGCTTTGACTCTTACTCAACTTTACACCTTGTAATACAGGCAAGAACCCTTTCTTTGACTGATCCATTTTGAACTTCTTCAAAACTTTATCAAGGTATGTGCTTTGTCAAAGTACAATTAAGCCTTTGATCTATCTCTATAGATCTTGATGCCCAATATGTAAACAGCTTTACCAAGGTCTTTCATTGAAAAACTCTTATTCAAGTATCCCTTTATGCTATCCAGAAATTCTGTATCATTTCCAATCATCAATATGTCATCCACACATAATATCAGAACAGAGCTCCCACTCACTTTCTTGTAAATACAGGCTTCTCCAAAAGTCTGTATAAAACCATATGCTTTGATCACACTATCAAAGCATTTATTCCAACTCTGAGAGGCTTGCACCAGTCCATAAATGGATCACTGGAGCTTGCACACTTTGTTAGCGCCCTTTGGATTGACAAAACTTTCTGGTTGCATTGTATACTACTCTTCTTCCAGAAATCCATCCAGGAATGCAGTTTTGACATCCATCTACCTGATTTCATAAAATATGGCAACTGCTAACATGATTCAAACGGATTTAAGCATCACTATAGTTGAGAAAATCTCATTGTAGTCAACACCTTGAACTTTGTCGAAAACCTTTTTCTGACAAGTCGAGCTTTGTAGATAGTAACACTACCATCAGCGTCCGTCTTCCTCTTGAAGATCCATTTATTTTCTATGGCTTGCTGATCATCGGGCAAGTCCACCAAAGTCCACACTTTGTTCTCATACATGGATCCCATCTCAGATGTCATGGCCTCAAGCCATTTCGTGGAATCTGGGTTCATCATCGCTTCCTCATAGTTCGTAGGTTCATCATGGTCTAGTAACATGACTTCCAGAATAGGATTACCATACTATTCTGGTGCGGACCATACTCTGGAAGACCTACGAGGTTCTGTAGTAACTTGATCTGAAGTTTCATGATCATCATCATTAGCTTCCTCACTAATTGGTGTAGGAATCACTAGAACTGATTTCTGTGATCAACTACTTTCCAATTCGGGAGAAGATACAATTACCTCATCAAGTTCTACTTTCCTCCCACTCACTTCTTTCGAGAGAAACTCCTTCTCTAGAAAGGATCCATTCTTAGCAATGATCTTGCCTTCGGATCTGTGATAGAAGGTGTACCCAACAGTTTCCTTTGGGTATCCTATGAAGACACACTTCTCTAATTCGGGTTCGAGCTTATCAGGTTGAAGATTTTTCACATAAGCACCGCAGCCCCAAACTTTAAGAAACAACAACTTTGGTTTCTTACCAAACCATAGTTCATAAGGCGTCGTCTCAACGGATTTTGATGGTGCCCTATTACAGTGAATGCAACTGTCTCTAATGCATAACCCCAAAACGATAGTGGTAACCCGGTAAGAGACATCATAGATTGCACCATATCCAATAAAGTGTGGTTACAATGTTCGGACACACCATTACGCTGTGGTGTTCCATGTGGCGTGAGCTGTGAAACTATTCCACATTGTTTTAAATGAATGCCAAACTCGTAACTCAAATATTCTCCTCTACGATCAGGTCGTAGAAACTTTATTTTCTTGTTACGCTGATTCTCCACTTCACTCTGAAATTCTTTGAACTTTTCAAATGTTTCAGACTTGTGTTTCATTAAGTAGATATACCTATATCTGCTCAAATCATCTGTGAAGGTCAGAAAATAACGATACCCTCCACGAGCATCAACACTCATTGGACTGCATACATCGGTATGTATTATTTCCAATAAGTCACTAGCTTGTTCCATTGTTCTGGAAAACAAAGTTTTGGTCATCTTGCACATAAGGCACGGCTCGCAACCATCAAATGATTCATAATCAAGTGATTCCAAAAGTCCATCTTCACGGAGTTTCTTCATGCGCTTTACACTGATATGACCCAAACAGCAGTGCCACAAATATGTTGCACTATCATTATCAACTTTGCATCTTTTGTTATCAATATTATGAATATGTGTATCACTACGATCAAGAGTCAATAAACCATCAACATTGGGTGTATGACCATAGAAGGTTTTATTCATGTAAACAGAATAACAATTTATTCTCTTTCTTAGATGAATAATCTATCGCAATAAACATGATCTAATCATATTTATGCTCAACGCAAACACCAAATAACATTTATTTAGGTTCAACACTAATCTCGAAAGTATAGGGAGTGTGCGACAATGATCATATCAATCTTGGAACCACTTCCAACACACATCGTCAATTCACCCTTAAATAGTCTTAGTTTATTCTGTAATTCCTGTTTCGAGTTATTAATCTTAGCAACCGAACAAGTATCAAATACCCAGGGGCTACTATATACAAGTAAGGTACACATCAATAACATGTATATCAAATATACCCTTGTTCACTTTGCCATCCTTCTTATCCACCAAATATTCAGGGCATTTCCGCTTCAAGTGACCATTTCCTTTGAAGTAGAAGTACCCAGTTTCAGGCTTTGGTCCGGCTTTGTGCTTCTTCACGGGAGTGACAACTTCCTTGCCATTCTACTTGAAGTTGACTTTCTTTCCCTTTGCCCTTTACTTGAAACTAGTGATCTTGTCAATCATGAACACTTGATGCTCTTTCTTGATTTCTACCTTCGTCGATTTCAACATCATGAAGAGCTCGGGAATCGTTTTTGTCATCCCTTGCATATTGTAGTTCATCACGAAGTTCCAATAACTTGGTGATGGTGACTAGAGAACCCCGTCAATCACTATCTTATCTACAAGATTAATTCCCACTTGATTCAAGCAATTGTAGTACCCAGACAATCTGAGCACATGCTCACTGCATGAGCTATTCTCCTCCATCTTTTAGCTATAGAACCTGTTGGAGACTTCATATCTCTCAACTTGGGTATTTTCTTGAAATATTGACTTCAACTCCTGGAACATCTCATATGGTCCATGACGTTCAAAACATCTTTGAAGTCCCGATACTAAGCCGTAAAGCATGGTGCATTAAACTATCAAGTAGTCATCATATTAAGCTAGCCAAACGTTCATAACGTCTGCATCTGCTCTTGCAATAGTTTTGTCACCTAGCGGTGCATCAAGGATATAATTATTTTGTGCAGCAATGAGGATAAACCTCAGATCATGGACACAGTCCGCATCGTTGCTACTATCATCTTTCAACCTAGTTTTCTCTAGGAACATATAAAAAACATAGGGAAGCTATACACGAGCTATTGATCTATAACATAATTTGCAAAATATTATCAGGACTAAGTTCATGATATATTAAAGCTCAATTAATCATATTAATTAATAACTCCCACTTAGATAGAAATCCCTCTAATCATCTAAGTGATCACGTGATCCAAATCAACTAAACCATGTCCGATCATCACGTAAGATGGAGTAGTTTTCAATGGTGAACATCACTATGTTGGTCATATCTACTATATGATTCATGCTCGACCTTTTGGTCCTCAGTGTTCCGAGGCTATATCTGCATATGCTAAGCTCGTCAAGTTTAACCCGAGTATTCTACGTGTGCAAAAACTGGCTTGCGCCCGTTGTATGTGAACGTAGAGCTTATCACATCCGATCATCACGTGGTGTCTCGGCACGACAAACTGTAGCAATGGTGCAAACTCAAGGAGAACACTTGTACCTTGAAATTCAGTAAGGGATCATCTTATAATGCTACCGTTGTACTAAGCAAAATAAGATGCATATAAGATAAACATCACATGCAATCAAAATATGTGACATGATATGGCCATCATCATCTTGTGCTCATGATCTCCATCACCGAAGCATCTTCATGATCTCCATCCTCACCGGTGCGACACCTTGATCTCCATCGTAGCAACGTTGTCGTCTCGCCAACTATTGTTACTACGACTATCGCTATCATTTAGTGATAAAGTAAAACAATTACATGGCGATTGCATTGTATACAATAAAGCGACAACCATATGGCTCCTGCCAGTTGCCGATAACTTTGTTACAAAACATGATCTTCTCATACAACAATTTATTTCGCATCATGACTTGACCATATCACATCACAGCAAGCCCTGCAAAAACAAGTTAGACGTCCTCTACTTTGTTGTCGCAAGTTTTAGGTGGCTGCTATGGGCTACTAGCAAGAACCATTCTTACATACGCGTCAAAACCACAACGATTTTATGTCAAGTGTGTTGTTTTAACTTTCAACAAGGACCGGGCATAGCCACACTCGATTCAACTAAAGTTGGAGAAACAAACACTCACTAGCCACCTGTGTGCGAAGCACGTCGGTAAAACCAGTCTCGCGTAAGCGTATGCGTAATGTCGGTCTGAGCCGCTTCATCCAACAATACCGCCAAATCAAAGTATGACATGCTGGTAAGCAGTATGACTATTATCGCCCACAACTCTTTTGTGTTCTACTCGTGCATATAACATCTACGCATAGACCTAGCTCAGATGCCACTATTGGGGAACGCAGTAATTTCAAAACAAATCCTACAATCATGCAAGATCTATATCTAGGTGATGCATAGCAATGAGAGGGGAGAGTGTTGTGTACGTACCCTCGTAGACCGAAAGCGGAAGTGTTTCAATAACGCGGTTGATGTAGTCGAACGTCTTCGCGATCCAACTAATCCAAGTACCGAATGTACGGCACCTCCGCGTTCAGCACACATTCAGCTCGATGACGTCCCTCATACTCTTGATCCAGTTGAGGCCGAGGGTGAGTTCCGTCAGCACTACGGTGTGGCGACGGTGATGTTGATGATACCGGCTCAGCGGTTCGCCTAAGCTTCACAAGGGTATGATCGAGGTGTGTAACTGTGGATGGGGGCACGGCAAAAAGATCAACTTGTGTGTTCTAGGGCGCCCCCTAACCCCGTATATAAAGGAGGGAGGGGAGGCCGACCAGCCCTCCTTGGTGCGCCCCCAAAGGGGGAATCCTACTAGGACTCCAAGTCCTAGTAGGTTTCCACCAAGAAGGAGAGAGGGGGAAGGAAGGAGAGGGAGAGAGGGAGAAGGAAAGGGGGGGCACCTCCCCCATTCCCTTGTCCTATTTGGACACAAGGGGGGGGGGGCCATGTGGCCAGCCCTCCTGCACGCCTCCTCTCTCGACACTAAGGCCCATTGAGGCCCATTAGTTCCCCGGGGGAGGGGGGTTCCGGTAACCCTCAGGCACTCCGGTTTTATCCGAAACTTCTCCGGAACACTTCCGATGTCTGAATATAGTCATCTAATATATCAATCTTTATGTATCGACCATTTCGAGCCTCATTGTCATGTCTGTGATCTTATCCGGGACTTCGAACAAACTTCGGTCATCAAACACACATAACTGATAATACATATCGTCATCGATCGTTAAGCGTGTGGATCCTACGGGTTCGAGAACTATGTAGACATGACCGAGACACATCTCCGCTCAATAAACAATAGCAAAACCTGGATGCTCATATTGGCTCCTACATATTTGATGTCTACTACACAACCTTCTGCTTGTAGACGTTTTTGGGCCTCCAAGTGCAGAGGTTTGTAGGACAGTAGCAAATTTCCCTCAAGAGATGGTGATACAAGTGCAGTTGGGTACGAAACCACCTCAAAGTTATCCTTTTTGATCTATCTATTCAAGAGTCCATAGTAAAATAACATGAAGCTATTCTTTCTGTTCAATCTATCATAGAGTTCATACTAGAATAACACCTTAAGACACAAATCAACCAAAACCCTGATGTCACCTAGATACTCCATTGTCACCTCAAGTATCCGTGGGCATGATTATACGATATGCATCACACAATCTCAGATTCATCTATTCAACCAACACAAAGTACTTCAAAGAGTGCCCCAAAGTTTCTACCAGAGAGTCAAGATGAAAACGTGTGCCAACCCCTATGCATAGGTTCATGGGCGGAACCCGCAAGTTGATCACCAAAACATACATCAAGTGGGTCACGTGATATCCCATTGTCACCACAGATAAGCACGGCAAGACATACATCAAGTGTTCTCAAATCCTTAAGGACTCAATCCGATAAGATAACTTCAAAGGAAAAACTCAATCCATTACAAGAGAGTAGAGGGGGAGAAACATCATAAGATCCAACTATAATAGCAAAGCTCGCGATACATCAACATCGTGCCATAGAGAGAACACGAGAGAGAGAGAGAGAGATCAACCACATAGCTACTGGTACATATATACCCTAAGCCCCGAGGGTGAACTACTCCCTCCTCGTCATGGAGATCGCAGGGATGATGAAGATGATGGCCACCGGTGAGGGATCCCCCCTCCGGCAGGGTGCCGGGAGAGGGTCCCGATTGAATTTTTATGGCTACAGAGGCTTGCGGCGGCGGAACTCCCGATCTATCTTCCCCGTCGATGTTTTTAGGGTATATGGGAACATATAGGTGAAAGAAGTCAGTCGGAGGGGGTGCTCAAGGGGCCCACGAGACAAGGGGGTGCTCGAGGGGCACACGAGACAAGGGGGTGCGCCTAGTAGGGGAGGCGCCCCCACCCTCATGGCCTCCTCGAAGCTTCTCTGACGTGAACTCCGAGTCTCCTGGATCATATTCATTCCGAAAATCACGCTCCCAAAGGTTTCATTCCGTTTGGACTCCGTTTGATATTCCTTTTCTTCGAAACACTGAAATATGCAAGAAAATAGCAATATGGGCCGAGCCTCCGGTTAATAGGTTAGTGCCAAAAATAATATAGAAGTGTATAATAAATCCCATAATCATCCAAAACAGATAATAAAATAGCATGAATGCTTCATAAATTACAGATACGTTGGAGACGTATCAAGCATCCCCAAGCTTAATTCCTGCTTGTCCTCGAGTAGGTAAATGATAAAAGAAAGAATTTATGAAGTGTGAATGCTAGCAGGTGCACAAGTTTGGTCAATGATAATTTCAATCACCTTTTCTAGCATGATTATGTGTCATAACGGTAGTTCATCTCATAAAGCTTTTCATGATCAAGTAACAAGCTATTCACATGTTAAAGCATAGACCATAAACTTTCTTGAAAACTAGCAAACTTCATTCTTAGTCATCAAGCAATTGCAATTCATCTTATTCTCAGGAAGGGTCTATGTCAGAGCTTTGGTTTAGCAAACACCACATACTCAACTATCATATAGTCTTCTACAATTGCTAACACTCATGCAATACTTGTGGTTACGGAGTTTTAATCGAACACTGTGAAAGATAGGGGTTTATAGTGTTGCCTCCCAACGTATTCACCTTTGGGTGATGTCAACAATAATAGTTCATGCTAACTTACATCCAATTTGATAGATATATATATATATATATCAGGATCTCTCCAACACGAGGTGCTTGCCAAAGGATAAAATGAAAAAGGGAAAGGTGAAGATCACCTTGACTCTTGCATAAAGTAAAAGACATAAGGTAAAAGATAGGCCCTTCGCAGAGGGAAGCAGAGGTTGTCATGCGCTTTTATGGTTGCATGCACAAAATCTTAATGCAAAAGAACGTCACTTTATATTGCCACTTGTATATGGACCTTTATTATGCAGTCCGTCGCTTTTATTGCTTCCATAACAAGATCATATAAAGCTTATTTTCTTCACACTAATAAGTCATACATATTTAGAGAGAAATTTTTATTGCTTGCACCGATGACAACTTACTTGAAGGATCTTGCTCAATCCATAGGTAGGTATGGTGGACTCTCATGGCAAAAACTGGTTTAAAGGATATTTGGAAGCACAAGCAGTATCTCTACTTGCTGCAAGGAATATTGGCTAGCATGAGGGGGAAAGGCAAGCTCAACATGTTTGAATGATCCATGACAATATTCTTTAAATGAGATGTGAGAAAACATAACCCATTACGTTGTCTTCCTTGTCCAACATCAACTCTTTAGCATATCATACTTAATGAATGCTCAAAATTATAAAAGATGTCCAAGATAGTATATTTATATGTGAAATCTCTCTTCCTTCAATATTCTTTCATGAATTGTTCACATGACTAATACAATGCTTGCTAACCTTCAGTAAATTTACAACCTCTACTTATTAGATGTGAAGTCATTACTCCCCATGGGATAAGCAAATTAAACATATATAAATTCAGATTTATGACATTCAACTCATTCAACCATTTACTCATAGGATATAAGTGAAGCACACGAGTAAATGACAAACTACTCCAAAAAGATATAAGTGAAGATCAATGAGTAGTTAAATAATTATGTAACTATGTGAAGACTCTCTCTTATTTAAGAATTCCAGATCTTGGTATTTTATTGAAACAGCAAGCAAAGCAAAATAAAATGGCATTGCAAGGATAGCATGACTCATGTGAAGAAGCAAAAACTTAGGTTCAACCAATACTAACCGATAATTGTTGAAGAAGAAAGGTGGGATGCCTACCGGTGCATCCCCAAGCTTAGATGCTTGAGACTTCTTGAAATATTGTCTTGGGGTGCCTTGGGCATACCAAAGCTTGTGCTTTTGTGTCTCCTTAATTCCTCTCATTTCACGGTTTTCCTAAATCTCAAAAACTTCATCCACAAAAAACTCAACAAGAACACGTGAAATAAGTTAGTATAAAACAATGCAAAAACCTTATCATTCTCTACTGTAACAAATCACTAAAATTATTATTCAACATTGCATACTAAATGCCTCTGTATATTTAACACTCCTATCCTTAAATAGAATCATTAAACAAGCAAGCATATGCAAACAATGCAAACATAACAGCAATCTGCCAAAACAGTACAGTCTGTAAAGAATGCAAGATTCATCATACTTCCCTAACTCCAAAAATTATAAGAAAAATACTACGCTGTAAAATATTTATCAGAGCTCAATTAGCAAAAAGATTCAACATTATATCTCTGTCTGACGTTTCTAGGGAATTTGTGCAACAGCGGTAAACTTTCTGTTTTGAAACAGCAACATGTATACTTGCAAAATAAGCATGGTAAAGGCTATCCTTGACATTTTTATTGAAAATAAAGATGCAAAACATTATTATAAATAACATCAAGCAAATACTAACAAAAGAAAATGACGCTCCAAGCAAATAAAAATATAGCTCCAAGTAAAGTTACCGATGAATGAAGACGAAAGAGGGCATGCCTTCCGGGGCATCCCCAAGCTTAGGCTCTTGGTTGTACTTGGATATTAGCTTGGGGTGACTTGGGCATCCCGAAGCTTATGCTCTTACCACTCCTTATTCCATAGTCCATCGAATCTTTACCCAAAACTTGAAAACTTCACAACATGAAACTCAAAACAAAACTCATAAGCTCCGTTAGTATAAGAAAATAAATCACCACTTAGGTACTGTTGTGAACTTATTCTAAATTGATATTGGTTTAATATATACTGTATTTCAACTTATCTATGGTTCATACCCTCCGATACTACTCATAGATTCATCAAAATAAGCAAACAACACATAGAAAACAGAATTTGTCAAAAACAGAATAGTCTCTAGTAATCTGTATCAAACGTATACTTCTGGAACCCCCAAAATTCTGAAATAAATTGGTGCACTTGAGGAATTTTTCTATTAATCATCTTAAAACAGAATAAACCTAAAAGCACTCTTATGTAAAAAATGGCAGCTAATCTCGTGAGTGCAAAGTTTCTGCTTTTTACAGCAAGATCACATAAACTTTCACCCAAGTCTTCCCAAAGGTTCTACTTGGCACTTTATTGAAACAAAAGCTATAAAACATGATTACTACAGTAGCATAATCATGTGGAAACACAAACACAGTAAGGTTCAATATTGGGTTGCCCCCAACTAGCGCTTTTCTTTAATGCCTTTCTAGCTAGGCATGATGATGACAATCATGCTCACATACAAGATAAGAATTGAAATATAAAGAGAGCATCATGAAGAATATGAATAGCACATTTAAGTCTAACCCACTTCCTATGCATAGGGGTTTTGTGAGCAAACAACTTATGGGAACAATAATCAACTAGCATGGGAAGGCAAAACAAGCATAGCTTCAAAATTTTCAACACATAGGGAGGAAACTCGATATTATTGCAGTTCCTACAAGCATATATTCCTCCCTCATAATAATTTTCAGTAGCATCATGGATGAATTCAACAATATAACCAGCACCTAAAGCATTCTTTTCATGATCTACAAGCATAGGAAATTTATTGCTCTCCGCACAAGCAAAATTCTTCTTATTCGGAATAGTGGGAGTATCATAGGAGACTTGAATACTATAAATTGTTTCCACATTAAAAGAGTAATGTTCACAAAAAGGGTAATCATAATCATGACAAGTTTTATAAATATAATCATCACTACTTTTTATAGCATAAGTTTCATCACAATAATCATCATAAGTAGCAACTTTGTTCTCATCATAATCGATTGAAACCTCTTCCAAGATAGTGGAATCATCACTAAATAAAGTTGACACTCTTCCAAATCCACTTTCATATTCATCACAATAAGATTCAACATCTTCCAAAATAGTGGGATCACTACTTCCTAAAGTTGACACACTTCCAATCCCACTTTCATCAATATAATCATCATAGGCAAGAGGCATGCTATCATCATAACAACTTTGCATATCAAAACTTGGGAGGCTAAAAATATCATCTTCATTAAACGTAGCTTCCCCAAGCTTGGGACAAACATTAATTTCAGCAAATATATTCTCAAATATGTCATCCTCATCAAACATAGCATCCCCAAGCTTGGATCGTTTCATATCATAAGCATAATCACTCTCATCATTAATAGTATGGATAGCACCAATAGTATAGCAATTATCATCATCACAATGAGTAGGAGGAGCAACATCGTTTGGGAGGGCTACCTTTTTACCTTTGCTGCTCCTTCTCTTCCTTTTCTTCTTCACATTATGTGTGGGTTCAACCCTCTTCTTTGAGATCCTTATTGATGAGATTGGTTGAATAGAATGCTCCTCCTGTATACCTGATTCATCATAAGAAATAATAGGAGGATAATGGGAAGTCTCTTCCCTTTCATTAGTACTCTCTTCATCTTCTATTTGTTTTCTTTTCTTTAGGTAATTGACAATATAAGGAATTTCAATGCAATTCACCGCACAATACAAATAAATTTTCTCTAGATCAAAATCAAAGAGTTTCTCAAGGACAAATTCTAGAAGATTCTTAGTTAAATGTTTCGTTTCTTCATAACCCAAAAGCAAACTAAGTTCGTTATAATGTGCAAGGGAAATCAAATCATCACAATTTTTGGACACGATTCGATCATGAAATAATTTGCATCGGAGATGTAAATGACCATGTTCATTGCATAGTTCACAAGTACGGCAAAGGAAGTGTAAATTTTCAGCACTCACATTTAACTTTTCTTGCAACAATTTAGTTTCTAAATGCTTATGCCTCTTGCAATATCTATCTTCTCTATTTGGTGTGTTCAAGCAAACATGCACTCCACAAAAGTTGACATGCTTATAAGACATTTTCATCATAACTAGTGCAATCATCATTAGTACTATGGATATTCAAAGAGTTCATACTAACAACATTGCAATCATGCTCATCATTCAAAGATTTAGTGGAAAACATTTTATAGATTTATTCTTCTAGCACTTGAGCACAATTTTCCTTTCCATCATTCTCACGAAAGATATTAAAAAGATGAAGCGTACGAGACAAACTCAATTCCATTTTTTTGTAGTTTTCTTTTATAGACTAAACTAGTGATAAAACAAGAAACAAAAATATTCGATTGGAAGATCTAAAGATATACCTTAAAGCACTCACCTCCCCGGCAACGGCGCCTGAAAAGAGCTTGATGTCTACTACACAACCTTCTTCTGGTAGACGTTGTTGGGCCTCCAAGTGCAGAGGTTTGTAGGACAGTAGCAAATTTCCCTCAAGTGGATGACCTAAGGTTTATCAATACGTGGGAGGCGTAGGATGAAGATGGTCTCTCTCAAGCAACCCTGCAACCAAATAACAAAGAGTCTCTTGTGTACCCAACACACCCAATATAATGGTAAATTGTATAGGTGCACTAGTTCGGCGAAGAGATGGTGATACAAGTGCAATATAGGTACGAAACCACCTCAAAGTTATCCTTTTTTATCTATCTATTCAAGAGTCCATAGTAAAATAACATGAAGCTATTCTTTCTGTTCAATCTATCATAGAGTTCATACTAGAATAACACCTTAAGACACAAATCAACCAAAACCCTAATGTCACCTAGATACTCCATTGTCACCTCAAGTATCCGTGGGCATGATTATACGATATGCATCACACAATCTCAGATTCATCTATTCAACCAACACAAAGTACTTCAAAGAGTGCCCCAAAGTTTCTACCGGAGAGTCAAGATGAAAACGTGTGCCAACCCCTATGCATAGGTTCATGGGCGGAACCCGCAAGTTGATCACCAAAACATACCTCAAGTGGATCACGTGATATCCCATTGTCGCCAAAGATAAGCATGGCAACACATACATTAAGTGTTCTCAAATCCTTAAAGACTCAATCCGATAAGATAACTTCAAAGTGAAAACTAAATCCATTACAAGAGAGTAGAGGGGGAGAAACATCATAAGATCCAACTATAATAGCAAAGCTCGCGATACATCAAGATCGTGCCATAGAGAGAACATGCGAGAGAGAGATCAAACACATGCATAGCTACTGGTACATACCCTCAGCCCCGAGGATGAACTACTCCCTCCTTGTCATGGAGATCGTCGGGATAATGAAGATGATGGCCATCGGTGAGGGATCCCTCCTTCGGCAGGGTGCCGGAACAGGGTCCCGATTGACTTTTGGTGGCTACAGAGGCTTGCTGCGGCGGAACTCCCGATCTAACCTCCCCGTCGATTTTTTAGGGTATATGGGAATATATAGGTGAAAGAAGTCGGTTGGGGGGTGCTCGAGTGGCCCACGAGACAGGGGGCGCACCCAGTAGGGGGGCGGGCGCCCCCCACCCTCATGGCCTCCTCGAAGCTTCTCTGACGTGAACTCCAAGTCTCCTGGATCATATTCGTTCCAAAAATCACGCTCCTGAAGGTTTCATTCCGTTTGGACTCTGTTTGATATTCCTTTTCTTGGAAACACTGAAATAGGCAAGAAAACAACAATATGGGTTGGGCCTCCGTTTAATAGGTTAGTCCCAAAAATAGTATAGAAGTGTATAATAAAGCCCATAATCATCCAAAATAGATAATAAAATAGCATGAATGCTTCATAAATTATAGATACGTTGGAGACGTATCAATATTCTATGAAGATCTTTATCGGTCAAACTGCATAACAACATACGTTGTTCCCTTTGTCATCGGTATGTTACTTTCCCAAGACTTGATCGTCGATATCATCATACCTAGTTCAATCTCGTTACCAGTAAGTCTCTTCACTCGTTCCGTAATACTTCATCCTGCCACTAACTCATTAGTCACAATGCTTGCAAGGATTATAGTGATGAATATTACCGAGAGGGCCCAGAGATACCTCTCTGAAACATGGAGTAACAAATCCTAATCTTGATCTATGCCAACCCAACGAACACCTTCGGAGACACCTGTAGAGCACCTTTATAATCACCCATTTTCATTGTGACGTTTGGTAGCACACAAAGTGTTCCTCCGGTATTCGGGAGTTGCATAATCTCAGAGTCTGAGGAACATGTATAAGTCATGAAGAGAGTAGTAGCAATGAAATTTTAACGATCATAATGCTAAGCTAACAGATGGGTCATGTCCATCACATCATTCTCCTAATGATGTGATCCCATTCATGAAATGAAAACACATGTCTATGGTTAGGAAACATAACCATCTTTGATTAATGAGCTAGTCAAGTAGAGGCATACTATGGACTATATGTTTTGTCTATGTATTCACACATGTACTAAGTTTCCGGTTAATACAATTCTAGCATGAATAATAAACATTTATCATGAATTAAGGAAATAAATAATAACTTTATTATTGCCTCTAGGGCATATTTCCTTCAGTCATTAGTTACTAGTATTCACATTTCAGTTGCATCATGCTAACGAGACATTGCAAATGATCTTTGGTCCAGCATGCCTCCCGACAAGCATCGACCGATCCTTCTCCATCTCGCACTGGCGCAACCTCGACCGGTCCTTCTCCGTCTAGCACTGGCGCAAACCCGATCGTTCCTTCACCTCCATGATGATGGTATGTTTTCCCAAGTGTTTTGCTTAACAAATGCATACTTAGCTTAAGAAATGACCTACTTAGCTCCAAAATGACCTATACTTAGCTTAGTTTCTTCAAAAATGATATAATAACCATACTTAGCTCCAAAATGACATATTTTACCTAGGATAGCTATAAAAGACCTATACTTAGCATTTTTTTTCCTCCAAAATGACTTGATATGCTCAGTTAGCTAAATAATGGCATTTTTTCCTCCAAAATGACACATACTTAGCTTATTTTCCTCCAAATTTTCTTATTCTTCTTATTCTTATTCTTATTCTTCTTCTTCTACTTCTTCTTCTTCTTCTTCTTCTTCTTCTTCTTCTTCTTCTTCTTCTTATTCTTCTTCTTCTTCTTCTTCTTCTTCTTCTTCTTCTTCTTCTTCTTCTTCTTCTTCTTCTTCTTCTTCTTCTTCTTCTTCTTCTTCTTCTTCTTCTTCTTCTTCTTCTTCTTCTTCGTCTTCTTCTTCTTCTTCTTCTTCGTCTTCTTCGTCTTCGTCTTCTTTGTCTTCGTTCTTCGTCTTCGT